>NW_024871097.1:0-600000 GCF_019054845.1 Dipodomys spectabilis | reverse complement strand
ACGGAAACGACCAAGATTCAGAACATTATAAGGGAATACTGATCAAAACTTTATGCTAATCAGTTTGAGAACTTGACAGAAAAAGATCTTTTCCTAGTAAATATTGACATGCCAAAACTGAACAAAGATGAGTTAAACCATCTGAACAGGCCATATCAAGCACTGAAATAGAAACAGCAATAAGAGACCTCTCAGCTAAGAAAAGTCCAGGACAAGATGGTTTTACAGTGGAATTATACAAGTCCTTTAGAGCAGAGCTCACACCAATACTCCTCCAAATCTTCAATGAAATTGAAAGAGAAAGTTCACTACCGAACACATTCTTTTTTTTTTTGTCGGTCGTGGGGCTTGAAATCTGAGCCTGGGTGCTGTCCCTCAGCTCTTTAGCTCAAGGCGAGTGCTCTACCACTTGAGCTACAGCGCCACTTCCGGTTTTCTGGTGGTTTATTGGAGATAGGAGTCTCATGGTCTCTCCTGCCCAGGCTGGCTTTGAACCGCGATCCTCAGATCTCAGCCTCCTGAATAGCTAGGATTACAGGCGTGAGCCACCAGCGCCGGGCTGGAACACATTCTATAAAGCCATCATAACCCTCAGCTAAAAACCAGGCAGGGAATCATCAAAAAGAGATCTATAGACCCATTTCTTTGATGAACATTGATGCAAAACTTCTCAACAAATTTTGGCCAATCTACTTCAACAATTCATCCAAAAAATCATACACCACGATCAAACAGGATTCATTTCAGGGATGCAAAGCTGGTTCAATATACGCAAATCAATTAATATTATTCATCACATCAATAGGAGCAAGAATAAGAACCACATGGTTATCTCAATAGATGCAGAAAAAGTATTTGATAAGATCCAACAGCCCTTTATGATGAAGGTTTTGGAAAAATTAGGAAACCATAGAACATTCCTCAATACAATAAAGGCTGTGTATGACAAACCTACAGCCAGCATTATACTTAATGGTGAAAAACTAAAGCCATTTCCTCTTAACTCACGAACAAGACAAGGATGTGTACTCTCTCCACTTCTCTTCATTCTAGTATTAGAATGCCTATCTACAGCAATAAGACAAGATGCATACATAAAGGGGATCCAAATAGGGAAAGAAGGAATAAAACGCTCCCTCTTTGCAGATGACATGATCTTGTATTTAAAGAATCCGATAGACTCCACTCCCAAATTACTCAAGCTGATTCAAAACTTTGGCAAAGTAGCAGGGTATAAAATTAACACCCCAAAATCAATGGCTTTTCTGTATGCCAACAATGAGAAAAGTGTGGATGAAATTAGGAAAGCAACTCCATTTGTAATAGCCCCACAAAAAATAAAATACCTAGGAATTAACCAAAGAAGTGATGGAACACTATGATGAAAACTTTAAAAACTTGAAAAAGGAAATCAAAAGAGAATTTAGAAACTAGAAAAACCTCCCATGCTCCTGGATTGGAAAGATTAACATAGTGAAAATGACAATATTTCCCAATGCTATCTACAAATTCAACGCGATACCTATCAAAATTCTAACCTCATTATTGAAGGAAATAGAAGAGGGAATCCAAAAATTCATATGGAACAATAAAAGACCCCGATTAGCAAAACACTCCTCAACGGAAAGAACACTGCTGGAGGAATATCAATACCAAATTTCAAACTCTACTATAAAGCCATAGTAATCAAAACAGCTTGGTATTGGCAGAAGAACAGACCTCAGGACCAATGGAATAGAATTGAAAACCCAGAAATGAACCTACAGACCTATAGCCATCTAATCTTTGATAAGGGAGCTAAAACAATAGAATGGAAGAAAGAGAGCCTCTTCAGTAAATGGTGCTGGCAAAATTGGTTAACTACTTGTAGAAAACTAAAGCGAGATCCTTATATATCATCCTGCACCAGAATCAACTGCAAATGGATCAAAGAACTCGGAGTCAAAGCAGACACTCTGAATACATTACAGCATGGAATAGGAGACACCCTAGGTCTCTTTGGATCCAGCAGAAATTTTCTGAATAGGGACCGGGGAAACACAACAAATCAAACAATGTTTGGACAAATGGAATTGCATGAAGTTGCAGAGCTTCTGCATGGCAAAGGACATACCTAGCAAGATCAATGGAAAGCCCACGGATTTGTAGAAGATCTTCACTAGCCATACAACAGACAAGGGTCTCATATCTAAGATATACGTGGAACTCTAAAAATTAAATCCCCCAACAACAAATCCTCAAAGAAACAACTGCCCAATAAATAACTGGGCTAAAGACTTTAAGAGAAAATTCTCTGAAGAAGAAAGAAGGATGGCCAATAGACACATGAAGAAATGCTCAACATCCCTAGCCATAAAAGAAATGCAAATCAAAACAACATAGAGATACCTCCTAACTCCAGTCAAAATGGCAAAAATCAAGAACTCTAACAACAACAGATGCTGGAGGGGATGTGGACAGAAGGGAACCTTACTTCATTGTTGGTGGGAATGTAAAGTTGTTCAACTTTACATTGGAAAGCAGTATGGAGGTTCCTGAAAAGACTTCACATAGAGCTCCCCTATGACCCAGCAATCCCACTTTTGGGCATTTACGCAAATGTTCACAAACAAGACCACACTAAAGCTACCAGCACAACTATGTTTATTGCAGCATTATTTACCATAGCTAAGATCTGGAACAAACCCAGATGCCCCTCAGTATATGAATGGATCAAAAAAATGTGGTATATATACACAATGGAATTCTATGCCTCCATCAGAAAGAATGACGTTGCCCCATTTGTTAGGAAATGGAAAAACTTGGAAAAAATAATATTAAGTGAAGTAAGCCAGGCCCAAAGAAACATAGATCTCCTGGTTTCCCTTCTTTGCATTATCTAGTATATGTATGAGTCAAGCAGAAAAGGTCAGATAATGTGATGTTAGAAAAATCAACCCTTAGGTATGTATTTTAATGTTTTTTCTTTCATGCATTTGTTTCTAACACATTTATAAGGTTATTTTTATGTTGCTTTGTATGTCCCTCCCCCACAGTATAACCCCTGCTTTCACTATATTTGATGTCAGTATAACTTGTGGAGGAGATGGGGAAAAATAAGTCATTGAAGGGTACAGGTGGACCTGTTGCATCAATGAGAATACAAGTTGTCATGTCGAAAACGAGGTTTACAACGTTGGTGCGGGGCGGGGGGGGGGGGAGGGAAGGTGGAGGATTAGAGGATTAGATGAGGGGTGGTGTGGGAGGCTGGGAGTGGTGTGAAAGGTAAACAAAGGAGGAGGCTTCAATGCTTGATAAGAAATATGCGCATTATTCTGCCCTTGTAATGGTAAGCCCTCTGTACAGTGTGTTCACAAAAAAATGAAATAAAATAAAATGAAAAAATATTATACAAAAGGAAAACGATATAGTTGAACTCAATAAAAGTATAGAACAATTTAGTCTGTGAAAGCTCAAATACAAGTAGTGAATAGATGTTGTTAGCAGATGGCTCATTTATCTCCTCCTAGCTACTTGGGAGGATGTGTGATTTTAGTATTGCTGTTTGAAGGCAACCCACAAAATAAAAGCCCTGGGAATCTTATTTTTGTAATCTGCAAAAAGCCAGAAGTGAGGCACGACTCAAATGGTAAATTGTTAACAAATTGCAACAAATCCCAGGGACACTAAGTTCAAGCCCCAGAAACATACGTACATGTACAGAAGTTATAATAGTAATACTAATATGATGACGATGCTGCTGTTGATGATGATAATGATGATGAAGGGTACCCATAGTCCAGGATAAAATATTTGCAAATCCTATACCTGAAGAATGCTTTAAATATAGATTCTACATAGAACTTTCAAAACCTAATGTTTAAAAGAACATCAATTAGAAACTAGCAAAATACATCTTGTGAAAAATTAGCACAAGAAAAGCATCATCAGTCATCAAATAAATGTACATTAAAACTAAAATGACATCGTAAAACATGTATGAGAATTACTTCATGTAATACAATAATGACCATACTAAATGCTATCAAGAAACAGAGAAACTGGATGCTGAGTGGGGCAGCGCATAGTCACAGGCACTGTGACTACTCTTTCACATGTTACCCAAGAGTCATGTTTCAACACAAATGACTACAATGTGATTGTGCAAAAGAGATTGAGACTTTTCCCTCTCATGAATCAGAATTCTGTCAAATGATTTCTGTCTTCCAGATATTTACACATTTCTCATGATCTTTTCTAATATTTTGTCTTCATTACTGATGTTCACAGTACATTTTTGCTGTTGTCTTGTGTGTATATCTCATTTTTAAGGCTTGAACTCTGTGTTTAATGGCCTCCATTGTATTTTTTGCTCATGCCTGATGACACTCTATCCTTGAGCCACATCCTCACCTGTTGCTTCTTGCTGGATAATTGGAGATAAGTTTTCACATTTTTGTCTGTTTGGACTGACGTTGAACTAAAATATTCAGGTCTCAGCCTCCTGAGTTCTAAGATTGTACACGTGACTGGCTAACACCAATCTTTGCTTTACTGTTATTTTAATTATGTGGTAGAGGAAAGTGGAAGTATATTTGTGTTAAGTGTGCAATTTTCAAATACAAGTTTGTATCAACTTGATATAATGTAACTGTTATCAATTTTAACAGTTAAGTCAATGACTTTTACACATTCCCACAGAAATACAATTGAAAACAAAAGGCATAACTATTTTCTTAAAACAAGGAATGGAAACATGAATTTCTTTCTCTTTACAATTCATGTTTTATATAACTTTAATTAGCATACTTACATGACTAAAGTAAATATATTAATTGTATACCACAATAAGCAAAGTGATTACATTAAGGATAGATATTTTCTCACAGCCAGAAGATAAGTTTTTGGGCATTCTCACGAAAAAGAAATGTTACATGCAGAAATTAATGGATATGATGTAGCTTGATCATTATACAACATATAAATGAATGAGATTAGCACTCAATACTTCATAAATATGTAAAAATAATTATGTAGCTAAATGCCAGTGGCTCATGCTTGTAACCTTAGCTACTAAGGAAGCTGAGAGCTGAGAATCATGGTTCAAAGCTAGCCTAGGCAGGAGAGTCCGTGAGACTCTTATCTACAATGAGCCACAAGAAAACTGGCAGTGGCTCAAGTGGTAAAGCACTAGTCTTGAGATGAAGAGCTGAGGGACAGTGTCCAGGCCCAGATTTCAAGCCCCATGACTGACAAAAATTAAAAATAAACAGTTACAAATAAACACATATTTTGCCATAAATGTTAAAATATATATTCTAAATTTTTTAAAATCCTCAATAGATATACTAGTTTATATAAATATAGAGAAGTGTGTTCTGGATTTAGTTGTCATTGAATCAATTTTGTAACTCACACATTTCTCACTCAATTCATATTTGTATGTTTATATACTTATATACCTTAACTATAATTAACTGATACGTGATAGGCAATTCTGTTTTAGGAATCTACCTTGGCTTTCTAACATTAACCCTTCTACCCTAACATCGATATGCCCTCCAACATTGTCAGAGGTTTCATCTCATTGGAGCAGAAACGTGTAAGCCAAAACCATTGTTTGGAACAACTGTAACATTTTACATGTATTTCACTTAGTTTAAGAACCAAAATATTCAATTCATCTTAACCATGTCAGTAACAGCAAAATGTCTTCTGAGCTTTTCAGTCTCTTAAGAGATGAAAATCTTTAATTATACCTCGATTTTTTTCTCTGTCAAACAGGTTATATCTTAGGAAATTTTTGGGTAATCCTGTGTTCTTGATTAGAAGACAGGAACAAAGGTAATAATGAATATAGCCAAAGAAAATACTTGAAAACAATTAAAAAAGCAATCACAAACACTCCTGTTTTCACCGATTTCAATGAGAATATACATTTAAGTATCACGTTTTTGTTGCATTTAAAGAGTAATAATTAAACTTTTATTATCCGTGAAAAAGGAAACAGAAAACTTTCTTTGAAGACAGCTTGACTTTGAACAATCCAACATAAGCATAATGGATTTAACTTGTTTTTCTATGTATTTGCCAAAATAATTGAAAGCAACCACAAAAGGCAGGAAAACATCTAAGCCAAAGCAGTAAGTTTTATCTATAAAATAATTTTGAGGGTCTGATTCTTTCAAAGTCAGGCTTGCAAAGAGGAAATTATATTTGCTTTGGTGTGAACAAGAAAAAATGTAAAAATACTTTATTAATGTTCATCATATCTTGACTAGGGCTTCTCGTTTTGGAGAAGAGGAAAGGTATGAAAAAGTTCAAGACTGTTCAACTATTCTCCAAGATCATTCTTATTTATATGCTATAGTGATGGAAGTAGGCTTGGTTGCAAATAGTGTCATGCTTGTTTACATTTAGAATCATTGTTTGTTTCTGGGTTGTAAGCTACAAATCTTGAGTATTAATAAAGGATCATTTCCTAAGAGAAGAAAGTTTTTGTGTAATCAAACCTAAAATATTGAAGACAGCATAGTGGATACTATTTTCTAGCTATTTCACAATCTGTAGGTATGTCAGCCTTACTGGACTTAGTATTCTTTTCCAGTTCCTTTTATACCACTTGTCCTAAATTATAATACATATTAACGGAATGAAAAAGTAATGCCATCTTAAGAAAGTCCCATTGCAACAAGATGTTATGTCAAAAAACGAACTTTACAACTTTGGCGGGGGTGGGGGGCTGGGGAGCGATTGGTGGGCAGGGATGATAAGGAGAAACAAAGGGGGAGGCAACAATGCTTGATAGGAAATGTATTCACTACCTTGCTCATGTAATTGTAACCTCTCTGTAATGTATTTTCACAAAAAAACTTGTTAATATTAAAAAAGAATGTCATTTAGGACTCTGGGAATATGGCTTCATGGAACAGCTATTGCCTAACATGCATGAACCTGGGTTCAATTCCTCAGTACCACATAACCAGAAAAAGGAACACTGGAAGGGGTGCTTTGTCTCAAGTGATAATGTGCTAGCTTTGATCAAATTATAAAAAGAGCTCAGGAACAGTTCCCTAGCCCTGAGTTCAAACCCCAGGTCTGGCAAAACAGTCATTTAGCTAGTAAATGCAAAATAAAAAAAACCATAATTGGAACATATAATTGCTTCTTCCAACTGATACCTAAAAATAGTCCTTAAATCATGCATGGACTTTACCTATATTAAAATACTGTGTTGAACAACAACAACAACAAAAAAGAAACACGTTTTTTTAATAGGTCATTGCAATTAATACCAGGAATGAGCTTAGATATCAAGTGAAGATTAATCCAGGAAATTCAAAGATGCCAGTCTTTTGAGTGGTCACTGCTAATCACAATGAGAAGGGTAGTATAAGTGAGATTTGGAAATCTTTTTGGTAAGTAATGGTACCAAAAAGGCAGAGGTTCATTAATCGTTTTGACAGAAGAGAAGGAATAACTCTAGATGGAAGGAATAAATGATAATAATAATTAACTTATACCACAAACTGTTCTAGAGAACCATTTTTGGTTATTGAACAACTAGTTATTAACTAGGATTATTTCTCATTGCCATTGCAATCTAATCACTTATGCCAGTTCTTAATCTCTGTGTGGTAAGTTGTTTATCCTTCTATGCTGCTCTTTCATACCTAATCTCCTTTTCTAAAAATCTCAGACTTTCTCTATTTCTCAATGAACAATTTCTGATACTAAGTCCACATACGGAGACAGCAGAGGATGCTAATGTAAGAGTCCCATAGCTCATGAGTCATAATGTAACAACATAGAAAAAGAGGACATATATAGTGCTACCTCAAATTTTCTGAAAAGCTACAATGTCATTTGATTCAAATTTCCATTATTTGTGTACAGTGTCATTAAGTGCACATAAATGCAAATATGAGTCGGGTGTTGGTGGTTCACCCATGTAATATTAGCTACTCAGGAGGTTGAGACAAGGCGATTGTATTTCGAACCTAGCCTGGTCAGGAAAGTTCATGAGACTTTCCTGAAACCCAGAAAGTGGTGCTGTAACTAAATTGGGAGAGCACTCAACATGAGCTGAAGAGCTGAGGGACAGTGCTCAGGATCAGAGTTCAAGCCCCAATACCAACAGAAAAAGGACAAATATGACTTTAATTTTCCCTAAGAAGAATGACAAAGTCAATAGAAATCTTCACAAGCGGAGAAAATAATTCCTAAATAGTTCAGTCCACCTTTTGCTGAGTTAAGTTATGGCTTCTTTGCTGGACATATTCTTTTCTTTTAAAAATTGTCTAATATTAGCTTTATAATAAACTTCACCAAAAATTTCTTGGTTCAAAAGAGAAGTCCACACAGTTTATGTAACTTGGATTTAAAAATATCACAAAGCCAACAGAGACAGGAGAGTCTGTCAAACTCTTATCTGTAATTAAACACCAAAAAAGACAGAAGTGGAGTTTTGGCTAAAGCAGTAGAGTACTAGCTTTGAGGGCAGGTGGGTAGGAAAGACTGTTCAGGGACAGGGTCCAGCCTCTGAAATCAAGCCCCAGAACCAGCACAAACTAAACAAACAAAAAAGCAAACAATAAAAAACCCACATATATTTCTTTGGGACCATCCTGAAAGCACTGGTTTTAAAAGAGGCTCCTTTTGCTGATCATACTCACTGTATCTTGCTTTTTGCAATCCTTGTAGCTATGGAGAACTCAGGAGCAGATTAAAGGAATAGATAACTGACTCCTGCAACAAAAGAATCATGTCAAGAGTGAAATATCTATGAATAAGGCACTTTTAAAGCACCATGTCTTTGTTTCTTTGCTGAAAAACACTTTTAAAACAATGTTATTCCCCTAACATCACCTTATCTGACCTTTTCTGCTTGACTCAGACATATACTAGTTGTTGCAAATATGGGAAACCATGGGACCTATGTTTCTTTGGGCCTGGCTTACTTCACTTAACATAATTTCTTCCAATACTTTCCATTTCCTAAAAAATGCCATTCTTTCTGATGGAGGCATAGACTTCCATTGTGTATATATACCACATTTTCTTGATGTGAGGGGAATGAACCCCAAGATAAGTATTCAAATGTTTTTTTTTCCTTTCATGCAATTGTTTCTAACATATTTCTAAGATGATTTCTTTGTATGTTCCTCCCCCTCAGTATAACCACTTCTTTCACTGTATTTGATATTGGTATAATTTGTGGAGGGGAAGGGCAGAAATAAATCGTTTAACTAGGGATACAGGTGGACCCATTGCAACAATGAGATGTACAAGGCGTTATGTGGAAAAACGAACTTTACAACTTTGGTGTGGGGGTGAGGGGAGGGAGTATAGGAAGGGATGGGAAGGGGAAACAAAGAGGAGGCAACAATGCTTGATAAGAAATATACTCACTATCTTGCTCATGTAATTGTAAATCCTCTATACGGTATTCTCACAATAAAAATAAAAAAGAAAAGAAAAAAATAAAACAACGTTATTTCCTTTTCATCTATGCTGGCCTTCAAATGGCATATTGTTTCCTTTTGTAATGCTCTCAACTAGAAGTTTACAGACAAGTTTTATATAATTGAAGAACACACTTGAAAAATTCAGGAACAGAGTTTCCTTCAAGCCTTAGATTCTTTTCATGTACAGTAAAAACGAGAGCAAAAATTAACTTGAACTTTGTCATTTCTCAATGTTCAATTATCAAAGAATTAGCATAGTAGAAACTATTTTCTAGCAATATCACAATCTTTAGATGTAGATTTTGTTTCCCACTGTTCCATGGGACACATTTTTGTTAACTTCTTTTTCACCATCTAGTGATCCTATAACATCCTATACTGTCCTGGGATTGCTGTATCTTTACTGGATTCTCTAATTTCTGTTGGAAAGTTAGGAACAATAGAAAATTGGGTGACTGTTTCCGTTTTACCTTTTTTTTTATTACCTTAGAAACTGTAAATCAAAATAACATAAACTATGTTTATAATATTAGGAGACAGATTTCATTTCTCCATTCTTACCCTGACCTTCTACATAACTTTGGTACTTAGTGATCCCCAAATGTGAAAATGGAGATAGGGAGCTTCTTATTTAAATATTATTCAGAATTTCAAGACTTCATTAATGCAAGGTCCTTAGTAGTATGCACATCATCCATGTGTACAAAGCTGGTGGCAAATTTTTCTTATTCTCAGAAACTAGGACATGTGGTATTTTTGTAGCTGCATCAGGAAATGGCTGTAGCTGAGTTAGTTTATTAACCAAATCTGATGTAAAATATTTCTACAAGTTAATTGGCTTGAATAATCTGTATTTATCATTTTACAGTTCTAAAAGACAGAAATTTAAAAGAAGTCTCACTAGATTAAAATTGAGCCACCTACAGAGCTAAAATATTTTTCAGATGATTCTAGTGGAAAAGGCATTTACTTCCTGTTCCGCTTTCCAGAAACTTCAGAATCTAGATTGTTGTCTTTTCCTTTATCTTCTAATGTAGCATCTTTACATCTTTCTGATGGTTCTTACTTAATCATGTCCCTTTGAACTGCACAGACAATGGGATAAGCATCTTCCCCTAGAAATAGCCTTTGACCACTTCTGGTTCACTTTTGTAAGCTGAAGTAGGTCACATGACCCATCTTGACATTGCAGAGTAGAGGTAAATCTCACCTACAGGAAACTGTTGCAGGACAGACTAATATGTCAATATATGCAACACTTGAGATGAAGAGGAAAAAGAAGACAACTCTAATACAATCAGTCATACTTGCCATCACATGTCTCTGCATGTACTTTTGTTTCTAAAACTACTTAGATCTTCAAATCATGTCTTTAATGCTTGTATATTACTGGAATTAGAGAACATTTTAATACTGAGACAGCATAAAATCTCAAAGAAATCTGGAGAAATAATTTCAATATTACATCTTGTTCTACTAGGACATGAAATGATTTTATATACAATACTTTATACTAGTAAATTTTCCAGAACTGGATTTTGCTAATATATGTGACTATCAACCAGAATAAATGTCTTCATTTATCCGCATCTTGTACAGGCAGCATAGTCAAGCAGATGTGGGAGTTCATCAGTAGCACTTTTTAAAAATGCAAAAAATGTGCACTGGGAGCCAATATGAATATTTTTCCAACATCACCTTCCACACCCTCTTTCTTCCTTCCTAGGAAACAACCCAATCAATAAAAAGGCTTAGATTTTTGGCTCTTGCACTTGAAAGTGGAAGCAGAATGTTATGGATATCAGAGATGACTGTTCATGGTTTTTTACATAATAATGTCACATGCAACAGCCCTATGAGTCCTGCAGAACTTAGCATTGTACTTCCTTAGTGATGTGATAGGAATGTCAGCCTTACAGGACTTAGTATTGTTTTCCATTTCCATTTCTACCACCTAGCCTAAATTATAATACCTAGTAATGGAATGAAAAATTAATGCCATCTTAAGAAAGTCATTTAGGATTCTGGGTATGTGGCTTCATGGTACAGTGATTGCTTAGCATGCATAAAACCCTGGGTTCAATTACTCAGTACCACATAAACAGGAAAGGAATTTGTGCTGTGCCTCAAGTGGTAGAGTGCTAGCCTTAAGCAAAAAAAAAATCTCAGGAAGAATTTCCTGGCCCTGAGTTCAAGCCCCAGGACTGGCAAAAAATTCATTTAGCTAGTAAATGTGAAATAGAGAACCTACACTTGGAATATACAATTGTTCCTTCCAACTATGACCTAACAATAGTTCTTAATTCATGTACTTTACCGATATTAGAAGATTGTTTTGAGGAAAAATAAAACATTTTGTTAGTAAGTCATGACAATTAAAGTCAGGAATGTGCTTAGATATCAGGTGAAAATTAATCCTGGAAATTCAAAAATGTCAGGCTTTTGAGTGGTCACTGCCAATCACAATGAGAAGAGTAGTCTAAGTGAGATTTGGAAATCTTTTTGGTCACTTGTGGCACCAAAAAGGCACCAGCTAATTAATAGTTGTGATAGAAGTGAAGGAATAAATCCAGAAGGAAGAAATAAATAATAATAATTACTAAATTATACCAGAAACTCTTCTAGGTAACCATATTTGATTATTGAAGAACTATTTATCAACTAGGCTTATTCCTCATTGCCTTTAGCATTCTAAGTCACTTAGGTTAGATCTTAATCTCTGTGTGATAAGTTGTATCTCATTCTATGTTGTTCTTTCATATCTGATCTCCTTTGTTTTCTAAAAATCTCAGTTTTTCTCTATTTCTCTATTAACAATTATTTATACTAAATCCACCTACGCAGACATCAGAGGATGCTAAAGTAAAAGTCCAATAGCACATGAGTCATTAATGTAACAACATGGAAAAGGATGACATATTTATTGCTACCTCAAATTTTCTGAAAAGCTGCAATGTCATCATTTGATTCAAATTTCCATTATTTGTGTACAGTGTCATTAGTGCACATAAATGCAAATATGAGCCAGATGCTGGTGGTTCCCACCTGTAATCTTAGCTACTCAGGAGGTTGAGACCAGACGATTGTATTTTGAACCTAGCCTGGTCAGGAAAGTCCATGAGACATTTATCTTCAATTAGACACCTGAAACCCGGAAGTGATGCTGTAACTAAACTGGGAGAGCACTCAACTTGATCTGAAGAGGTGAGGGACATTGCCCAAGATCAGAGTTCAAGCCCCAATACCAACAGAAAAAGGACAAATATGACTTTAATTTTCCCCAAAAGGAATGACGAAGTCAATAGTAATCTTCACAAGCAGAAAAAAAATTTCCAACATGATTCAGTGTACCTACTTTTGCTGAGTTATTTATGTTATGACTTCTTTGCTGGTCATATTCTCTTCTTTTAAAAATTTTGAAATATTACCTTTATAATAAACTTCACCTAATATGTCTTGGTTCAAAAGAGAAGTCCATACAGTTGATGTCACTTAGCTTTCTTACTATCTCAGTTCAAAGCCAACCCAGGCAGGAGCATCTGTCAAATTCTTATCTCTAATTAAACACCAAAAATCCAGAAGTGGAGTTTTGGCTCAAGCAGTAGTGTACTAGCTTTGGGGGCATGTGGGCCGGAAAGACACCTGTTCAGGGACAGGTTCCAGACTTTGAGTTCAAGCCCCAGAAGTGGCACAAACTAAATAAACAAACAAGCAAACAAAAAATCTCATATATTTCTTTCGGAACATCTTTAAAACACTGGTTTGAAAAGAGGCTCCTTTTGCTGATCATACTTACTGGATCCTGCTTTTTGTAATCCTTATTGCTATGTCGAACTCAGGACCAGAATAAAGGAATGGACAGCAGACTTTTGTAACTAGAGAATCATCTCAGGAGTTAAATATCCATGCATAAGACATTTTAAAACTCCATGTCTTTGTGTCTTTGAAGTAGAACACTGTAAAACAATGTTATTTCTTTCTTTCTATGCTGGCCTTCAAATGGCATATTTTTTTCCTTTTGTAATATTCTCAAGTAGAAGTTTACAGAAAAGTTTTATGAGTAAAGAGCACACTAAAAAAAAGTCAAGGACAGAGTTTCCTTCAAGCCTTGGATTATTTTCTTGTACAGTAAAAACGAGAGCACAAATTAACTTGAACTTTGTCATTTCTTTGTGGTCAATTTCTTTCCTGGATTCAGTTTCTACTTCCAGTAAAAGTTCCTTAAAATGAGTGTTTTCTGGCTTCATTGAAATAGCCCAAAGACATCTTTGGACATGAGGTAGCACGTGTTTCAGAGACCACTTCGTAACGAGAAAATATGGAATTTACATGGCTTATAAAACATTATCCATGTACATATGGCCATATAAGACAATGTTAAGTGAAATGAACCGCCAAATAGGGAAACATCTTGTTTTTTAATTTCTTACTATAGTTTTTAATGTATCTAACATGTACTATGTGTTTTTTTGTTTCTCTTCTATTTTCTTCCTCAATGCTATAACCTTTTTCCACTGTATTTGATGTCAGTGACCTGCATCTTGCATACACATTTTTCTAATGTGGGGAGAGGAAGGGAAATAAAATGCTGAAAGAAGTATACAGTATGACCCGTTGTTAAAATGAGAAGAACAAGACACTATGTTGAAAACGAACTTTACATCTTGGGGATGGGAGGAGAGAATTGGGGTGGTGGGGAGAAAAGGGATGACAGGGGAAAAACAAAAGAGGAAGTAACAATGCTCGTTAGATAATGTACTCATTACCTTACTTCTGTAACTCTAACCCCTTTGTCCACCATTTTCACAATAAAAAACATGATAAAAAACATTATCCTGGAGTATATTAAGTTCAAATTTCCTAAGTGCTCTGGGAAAAAGGTTTTCAGAAACATTTTTTGTCAGTGTTTGTGTTGTACATTATTACCCAAGTGTACATAAGTTAAAAGAAGGTGAAATAATAGGAATAAGAGAAATAGAAGTTTTGTGTTTAAGTATAATGGTTCAATACATTATAGAAGACTCTGCAAATAAGACAACTTGGAAACAATAAAGCGAAGGCCAGTATGTAGACTTATGGGAGTGATATAGAGAAAGCATTACTCCTAAGTGGAACATGAAGGATGAGGCCACTGTCTTTCTTCTACTAGCTCTAAATCATGGTAGCTAATCATTCAAATTTGTAAAAAGGAGAATGGAAGAATAATTCCGGTTCCAAGCAAGTCAGATATAAGAGCATGGATTTAACTGGAAAAAAGGCCATGTTGAGAGAGCAGGAATTATAATAGCAGTGAACTGGTGGCTAAGATCACATTTCTTTTTCTTTTTTTCTTTTTCTTTTTGTTGGTAGTGGGGCCTGAACTCTCGGCCTGGGCACTATCCCTCTACTCTTCAGCTCAAAGCTTGTGTCTACCTCTTGAGCCACAGTACCACTTCCACTTTCCTGGTGAATTACAGATAAGTGCCTCAGAAACTTGCCTACTCATGCTGGATTTGAACTGCAATCTTCAGATCTCAGCCTCCTGATTAGCTAGGATAATAGGCATGACCCACTGGCACCCTGCTTAGGATTACATTTCTAACAGTGTACACTCAGCATATATAATGTGTATGTTCATCTATCTTTATATGAACTCGATTTAAAAATCTGGGCTACAGCTAGATTTTACACTCACAAAAATGTTTGTAGTTCAAAAGTTGATACTCTTGGAGAAATATAACCTAAGAATATAAAGGAGTCTGGGAAGTTCAGTTTGCATCCAGCTTGGGCAGAACAGTCTTTGAGACACTATGTATAATTAACCAGCCAAAAAATGCATTGGAAAAATGACTCAAGTGATGGAATACTAGTTATGAGCAAGATTGCTGAATAAGAGTTTGAGGTTTTTGCACACATATATACATACAAACATGCACATACACACATAGGCACTTATATGTTCAAACACACATAGGAAACAATTCTCAGATTGTGTAGAAAAGTTAGAAAATAATAGAAATTAGGTCCTGAGTAAGAATAGAATCAAGTGATAATTTTTAATATTTGAAAGTCATCAAGTGAAATTTCCCCCCAAAAGCTTGAGAATATTACATAGGTGGGAAAAGAGATAGTAAGAAACTCAAGTCATCATTAATAAATTATACTTCAGCAATTCTTGGCACATTCTACTTTGGGCCTTTGTCTTCTTTGCACATTCCTTTTGAGTTCATAGTTGCTCTATTTCCATTTTATCTGTAAATACTGCTAAGAAAATTGTTCAACTTCCACTTCTTCTTTGCACACGCCCAGTCTATGTATGAAGGTACATTGTCCATGTTAAGCAATAGGGTAGTACTCACTCTCTGAGGAGAAAAGTTCCACAATTTAACCCTATGCCCACATTAGAGTGTGTAGAATTTAAAGCATTTTGAGACAAACAGTGATATTAGAATTGAAAGAATGTCCTTAGGGACATTTCCTTGGAGCTCATTAGTTTTCCCAGGAGAAATATAAATATCCACAAAATTTGGAGCTAATTAGTTAAGTATCTGAATGAAAACTAGATGTTGTGTTAATACAAGTCACCACTGTATTATTGTTACATCAGAGTGCTTCACTACTTCACAATATGTATGAGAAAATGGAAGAAAGGCATTAAACACAATATATTATCTTTTTAAGCATTTAATCCAGGTGGTGAGGGTAATGTCTGAACTCTTCCATTCAATAAAAGCTTGAAGTTTATTAGAGCACTTCCTACATATAAGAATTTGTGGCAGGTTGATTGATAGAGCTATTTCAGCATGGAGATATCCCTAAAAAGAACTACACTTAAAAAGAATATGTGGCAGTTATGATGTGTCAATGCCTATTGAAGCATTTTCTATTCTAAAGAAGAATCAATTGAGGAGTCTTCAGTTACATCCAAAAAGCTCTAATACCTAATACCTAGTGTTACTTATCCTACATTTATAATGAGTAGGTGGTAAAATATACAAACATATCTAAAGATATTTCAATAAAATCCCAACCTGATATAGATTCATTGGTCACTCATCGGAACTGTAGGATACATTAGGCTTGTTTGTGCTGTAATTCAATCTATAGTCTCTTGGCTAAACAAATCTTCAAAAATATTCACAGAATACCTCTAAGTAAAGTTCATGACAGTTATATCTGTATAATTCTTCTAAGGTTAGGATAAAAGCATTTTGTCCCAACATTTAAAATCAACAGGATCTGTTGAATTCATGAATCCACAATTTTATGGCTTCACATTCATATCTCAACGTTTTACTAATATGACTTTCACCAAAACACTGTTCTTATTGAACTTGCTTGTCTATGTCCCTTTAGTTTTCAAATCCAGATAATATATTTCCTACAATATCTTCCTGAAAATTCTTTCCTTCCTTTACTTCTGTAAATCTGTTTTTATTACTTTTTTTCCCCTTATTTATCCCTTTCTTCCAATCTTGTCCACACTGGTGTGCACATTGCTCACGTTTGTGTCAGAACTTTCCTTTTCCTCTTCCCTCCAATAATTATCCCAATTTTATTATTCTTTTTCACATTAATGGTCGTGGATATATTGATGATATCTAAACAGACATACTTTGCATCTTTTTAACATAAATTTTAGAACTATCAGAGAATTTTTACCTCTAAATCCATCTTTTTCACCTGTAGTCGTTATCACAAGAATATCACTAACACAGTTGCCAGCCAGAGAAGTGGAAGCACTTCAGATTTCTTCTTATCCTTCTACTCTCGCCCACTAGATAAGATGAATGATCAAGATGTTCTCAGTTTCTGTCACTAATATGATTTCTATGTACTCCTTTTTATGCCCCTAACACTAGCCTATTTCAAATACTCATCACTGGTCACCTAGTCCTAAAACAACCATTTCGAAAGTATGCTTTTTCCCCATAGTCTTTTCATATTGGTCCTCTCCATCACTAAATTACTCTCCTTGTAAGCACACAGAGTGAAGAGCTCAGACACAAATTCTAGTATCATTATTTACTCACTGCATTGACTGTTGGCCTTACATTTCTCATCTGTAAATGAATGTAATTTACCAGAAATACTGTTGACTTGTAGACCAGGAAAAAGGAAAAGTGAAGAGTCCTTACATTTTCCACCTTAGCTTACAAATAAGGAAAGAGTCAAATTCAGTTTGTTGGTATAAAGTTACAAATTGTTTCATGCAGAAATAAAAATAAATTTTACCTCCTGGCTCTACGGCCTGTGTCCTTTTAAGACAACATGTAAGTGCTATTATGTAAATTGTGTCATGTGTTCACAGCAGTATTGAAGATCATAGTCTTAACATATCATTGGTTTTTGAATAGTATCTATATGAGAATGTTATTTGAACTAATCACCATAAGTTGAAAACTATATCTTAGTCCATCAAAATGTGGAAATAAATTATTTGATTTATTAAAAAACAATACCACCAAGCCAGGCACTGCTGGCTCACAGTGAAGTGCCCAGATTTCGCATGCCCCACTAGAGACTATGATCAATGCAAACATCAACGAGTCGTTTATTGCAAGCTCGAGCTTGGTCTTCTGCGCACTTGGTAACCAGTGATGCTAAGAGGCCCCAAGCTCAAAATTCAAAATTAGCGCAGCTTTTATAGTATCAAACAAACAAGTGTAGGGGGTTTCCACACAACCAAGTTCACAAGTTCAGGGGGTTTCCACACAAGAAAGTTCACAAGTTAGGGGGTTTAAGTCCTCCCTGATCACACTTCCCTTTATCTGCTGGAACACCTGGGCAACTGTTCTGTTCCTTAAGGGTGGGCAGGGTTGGCGGCAACCTGGGGTTTTTCTGAGAACTATTTTTCTTTTTGGCAGCACAGCTCTCTTTGGGGGTTACTCTGAGGGCAAGAGAGCTGAAGGGGCTTCATATTAAAATGGAGTTACTTTAGCTCTTCACACACGTTTAATCCTAGCTACTCAGGAGCTTGAGATCTGAGGATCACTATTCAAAGCCAAGCTGGGCAGGAAAGACCGTGACACTCCTATCTCCAATAAACTACCAGAAAACCGGAAGTGGTGCTGTAGTTCAACTGGCAGAGCGCTCACCTTAAGCTGAAAAGCTGAGGGACAGCGCCTAGGCCTAGAGTTCAAGCACCACAACCGACCAAAAAAACCCAGAAAAAAAAAAATACTACCAAGAAAAGTGAGTATACAGGAGTATGCAGGAATAACATTAGGAATTTTACTGTCTCTACCTGTTTATGTGACTGTATTTCCTGATATTGAATCTCTCCTCTTGTTATTCTTATTGTATGTAATCCAACGTCATTTATTACTATGAATTCAATGTGGGAATCTAGCTTTAAAGATGTCTAAAGTTTCTTCCTTTTCAATCAAAACATTGTCGTTATCATGATACACTGTGGTCATCATCATCATCTTCATCAAAATTATTATTAGCATCAGAAGTGCTAATTATTGAAAGTCTGTTTTGTGTCTATGATTTTGTTATTATTTGTCTTTTCATTAATAAGTTTAATATCACCACAGTGAATGCATCCATATTAAAATTTTGAACAAATAAAGAAACAAAAAACTAAACCACATCAGATAGCTTGACTATGTACTTATAACAAATTATGGAATAGATTTTCGAAGCATTGCAAATTCCTAAACAATATTAATTAACTTCCTCTCTCCCCATCACTACACACAAATATTTAAGAGTTTCAACATAAATTTTTCAAGTGATATACTATAAATGTTACTACTATATCAAATGCATATCTAAAATTTCCTTGAAAGTAATAAACTCTACTTTCTATTGAAATATTAGTTATTTTATTCTAAGAAACTTTTAGAAAAATAGACTATATATCTTTGAAATGAAAAAGGTCAAAATAGTAGCATAAAAGTTTTAGAGGGAGTCTGTCCTCTCTCTCTCTCTCTCTGTCTCTCTCTGTCTCTCTCTTTGTCTCTCTCTCTGTATATATATACATATATATATATATATATATATGTTATGTGTAGAAAGATACATTTTTAGAGATTATTTGTCAGAAATATATACATATATCTAAATTTATGTGTAGAATGATATACATTAAGTGAAAAAAATATTAAACATAATCAAATTTTTTAATTCATCAAACCAAGTGCCGGTAACTCACGCTTATAATTCAAGCTATTCTTTTTTTTTTTGGTCTGGTCGTGGGGCCTGAACTCTGGGCCTGGGCGCTGTCCCTCATCTCTTCAGCTCAAGGCCAGCACTCTACCACTTGAGCCACAGCACCACTTCCGGCTTTTTTCTTATTGCTTATGTGGTGCTGAGGAATCGAACCCAGGGCCTCAGGAATGCAAGGCAAGCGCTCTACCACTGAGCCACCTTCCCAGCCCCTAATTCAAGCTATTCTTGTGCTGAGATCTTAGAATTATATTCGAAATTAGTCCAGACAGAAAATTAATTTTTAGATTCTTATTTCCAATTAACCACTAAAAACAGAAATTAGCTCTGTGCCTCAAGTTGTAGAATGCTTTTCTTGAGCATAAAAAGGCTTAGGGACAATGCCCACGCCTTGCAAACAATAACCACAACAAGAAAATGTATCACATTAATTTTACAAAAGCATCTTTTAACTGCTGTGAACATTTCTTAGAAACATGAATACATGCCCTTGGAAAATGTTAAGTTAAAATGTATGCAATATTTATGTCTATGTTAAAGACATGACTATTTAGATTAAGATATTTAGGTAATGATTAGGAATTAAGAATAATGATGGGTAGGTAAAATATTGGGACTGGTCTTTAATTCTATTTTACAATAGTAATAAAATGATATTTTAATGATTATATAAAATTACTCTTGCTTGTTACTTGAATTATAATAAGTGATAAATGTTTTTAAATGATTTCCAATGCAAAGGAATATCAATGTTTTGTAATTTCAAAACAATGAAGAAAATGATTTCAAGGCTGGCTCACTCTAAGACTATATTTGTTTTCTTGTTCTAGTTTTTATATGTTCGCAGAAATTCTAAAAATTCAATAGATGTTGGCATTCAGGAACCGCTTCATTGATACTAATATTGGAGCCCCTTAAGAGTAATTGTTTTATTTCATTTGTTTTTTTCACAAATAAATCAAGATGATTGTGTATTTTGTTTCTTTTCAATGCTTTTGGCTCTTGTCTTGAGAATAATTTGGTTTCCTAGCAAAGTAGAGAAAAGCAATTGGACTAAGCAAGTAATGTATGGCTTTCATAAAATACAGATGCATAGATTTGTGTCTTCTGTTATTTGCTAAAATTTTCTTCCAGAAAAGGTTATCAATTACTTATAAGTGATGCATAATTCCTAGGTATTCCAGTTATCACATAGACTTTTTGATTGCGTTATCTCTGTATAAACTCAAAATAACAGACAAAAAAAACCCCTCAAAATAAACAGAAATCACATTTTGTTTAAAACGCATTAGTTTACAGAGTTTTTAGCCAACACCAAAAATATCTTTATAAGTATTCTGCATTTTGTGTGAAGAATTTTTAACAACAGTTTTTTGCTGACATGTAATTAACTTACAATATATTATCTCCTTTTATTGTATACATTTTAGTACTTTGGAAGTGAATTGTACCTTCATAGGTTTTCAAAGCCTAATTTTCACAAACTTGCATTTCTTCAAATAGAAATGCTATAAATATTAGAACAGACATTAAAATAGATATAAAATTCTGTAACAGGAATTTGTCCAGCATGCATCCTCTATAGTGTGTCTTTTCAAAGTTTGTTTTTGGGGATTATTTCCAGGGTAACACAAATACTATTCAAGTGCACTGTCAATGAACTACAATTCTCTGTCCAAACAAGTTTATTACTTCTCTTTAATACATTCATAGATGGGGAAAAACCAGTTGTTTAAGGATACAGGTGGACCTGTTGCAACAATGAGAAGTACAAGTTGTCATGTCCAAAACGAGCTTTACAACGTTGGTGCGGGGGGGGGGGGGGGGAGGGAAGGAGAAGGATTGGGATTAGGGGGGGAGGGGGGAGGCTGGGAAGGGTTGTGAAGGGTAAACAAAGGAGGAGGCTGCAATGCTTGGTAAGAAATGTACGCATTATCCTGCCCATGTAACTGTAACTCCTCTGTACAGTATGTTCAAAAATAAAATTAAATTAAATTTAAAAAAAAAACAAAAAAACAAAACAAAAAAAGAATGATTACTGGAAATGCAGTCTCTAATACTGCAAAGTATATCGACTTGAATTTACTTCTGATAATTAACTTGAAGCTGCATGTATAGAGTTAGTAAAAACCTAATTGTGAATTGAATATGAAGACCTACAACCAATTATAGGCATGAAGCTCAGCTAGAGGCATAGCCTTTTTACTCAAGTTATTTTCTGGCAAAATCATCTGTCCTATGAATCTCTGAATGGGAAAGCCCTAGGGAATGAATGAAATTTTCGCAGTATATACAAAGAACATATTTTATATTCTATTCTTTGTAAGGAGTCACTGAGTATAATAAAAAATATTTTCATTAAAAAAAAAAAAGAAATTCGACGTCTTAAAACAAAATTGTTTTTCAGGGCTCAAATTCTCAATGATCTACATCTTCCCCAAAGGAGAGATAAGCCTCTAAATACAAGTAGACCACATCTTTCTAACCCGGGTTTCTCCGGTCTGCATGCTAGCTTGGATGAAAGCCACTTATACTGTCCATCCACAGGAACCAGTCCAATTTTGTCTTCCAATTCTGGGAGAGCTGACCAATGTTAGCGAGTTCAGCATGCAAACGAAAGTTTGAGTAAAGCAGAGAAAGTCAGATAAGGTGATGTTAATGAAATGAACCCTAAGATATGTATTCGAAAGTTTTTTATTTGCTTTCAAGCGATTGTTTATGACACATTCATAAGATCATTTCTTTTTTAATTTGTAAGTCCCTCCCCCATTGTATAACAACTGCTTTCACTGTATTTCATGTCGGTATAATTTGTGGATGGGAAGGGGAAAAACAATTCGTTTAAATAGGGATAGAGGTGGACCCATAGCCAAAATGCGATGTACAAGTCATTATGTCCAAAACGAACTTTACAACTTTGGTTTGTGAGTGGTGGGGGGTATGGGAGAGGGGAGGACTGTGGGGGAGGGCAGGAGGAGGATGGGAAAAGATGGGAATGGGAAACAAAGCAGACGTTACAATACTTTATAAAAAATATACTCATTATCTTGCACATGTAATTGTAACCCCTCTGTACATACTTTGCAAAAAAATAAATGAACAAATAAATAAATAAATAAATTTAAAAACAAAAAAAATACATTCATAGAAGTGTAATGAATGGATCCTCTACAATTCTCTTTGACCTTTTAAAGACTTGAAAACTTGCTTGCTAAAATGATTGCAGTATTATACAAATAAAATCAATATGAGGAGTATATCAATTTCTCCACAAATGCATTACTATATTTTGTGTCATCTTTTTATATTAGGGTCATACTAGTCAGTATTCTTTCTCTTTTTTCTTAGATACTAAAGAGGAGCTTATTTCATATGCTCCTCATCTTGAGTATTAATTTACATATGTTCTTTAAAGAAATATCCTATTTAGACAAAACTTTATATAGAATTAGAAGATATAAAAATGCTTAAGGTTCAGAATCATTGTAGCATTAACATTATAGCATTAACAAATATGTTCCCTCCATCTGTTGGATGTTTTCACTTCGGTTATAGTGTCCTTTGTATTATGAAAAGTTATCACTTGATATAATCCAGTTTATTCTTGCTTTTCTTTAGCCACTAATGCTTTCCACGTCAAAGTTTTAGAAACCTTTACTGTCCAATGTCATGAATTTTTACATTTATGTTTTTTTAGGTTTTTACATCTCTCATTTAGTTTGATAATCATTTTTTATTTTAATTTTTTTATATAAGGATTGAGGTAGGCCGGGTGCCTGTGGCTTACACCTGTAATCCTAGCTAGTCAGAAGTCGGAGATCTGAGTATTGTGGTTTAAAGCCAGCCGGGGCAGGAAAGTCCATGAGACTCTTATCTCCAGTAAACCACTAGAAAAACAGTAGTGGTACGGTGGCTCAAGCGGTAGGGCTCTGGAGTTGAGATGAAGAGCACACGGACAATGCCTAAGCCCAGACGTTAAGCCCCATGAGTAACAAAAAAGAAAACAAAACAAAAAAATGATTGAAGTAGTAGTCTACGATCATTCTTTAAATCTCCAGAGAAAATAGTGCCAATACACCCATTTAAGATTCTATTTTTATTTCATAAAGACATGGGATACTTTTCAAAATCTATTCACCATAAAAGTAAGAATTTATTTTTGACAAATCTGTTACATTCTTCTATGTGTCTGCTCTTATTGTAGAATTATGTTTCCTTCACTACTAAACATGGAAATAAGATTCAAAGCTAGTATGAAGGCTTAAGCTACACCATTTTACAAGGTTGTTCTGACTGACTTGTATTCCTTGAATTTACATACGATTTTATTGAGCAGATGAACCAATATTCTGCAGAGATATCTAGATATTTGATAGTCACTCATATTTTGTACCTTGTGAAAACACAAGACCTCAGATATTATATATAGAGTATATATAGATATGTCTTTAGAGAATACTTGAAACAACTAAAATTATTTTAGGAATGAGTTAAGATTTAGATAACGCTGTAGCATAATAAAGTTGAATGATAACAACTTGAGCTGTACAACAGAGGAGAATGAGAGTGGAAAGAATGATGGACCACATAGGAGCTATATGTCATTGCTCCTGTGTTTCAAAAAACAGAAAGGCTTCAGAGAAGAGAAGGAGAAAAATAAAGTGTCCTGAGTCAAGTTTCTTTTTAGCCTATCTAATAGTTTGGACTAAAAGTCAGCCAAAATGGGAAAAAATAAAATAGAAAATAAAGCATTGTATATACCTGTTACAATGTAAAGAAATTGTAATAGGAATATGATAATTTCCAAAGACATAAAAGAAAGAACAGGTAATCTCTAAAGGGCAAAAGAATGAAGAGAGAAAAGAAGCAAAGTAAAATCTTTATCAATAACAAACACAAGACTTTGAAAGTGGAAAGGCAGTGGAAATATTCAAAATAACAATAAATTTGCTAGGGTGGATAGACTATGGATCCCATTTTATCACATATAATTTTGAAAAAGCATACTAGGAATGAAAGTTTAAAAGTCATGATTTAAAACATTATTTGGATTATAACTAGACAGTATAGCTCAGTGGTCAAACATTGGTCTAGCATATGTGAAGCATATAAATTAGCTTTGTAACCTGTGTAATATATATGTGTATGTATGTATCAATGGATTCAGAGAGAAATATTTTAACATATTTTTGTATCTACAATAGATTTATGAAATCATCCTTCATTATAAAATAAAATGGATACAAAAGTTAATAAAGTGCAATACAAAAGGAATTGTTACAGGTTTCTTTTTGTTGAATGGAATATGAATTGTGAGAATCAGTTTGGGAAAATTCTCTCTACTTTACCAGAATGGATAATTGCTATTAATTCCAATCCATCTATTTGCCTATATTGTGCATCCCCACACATGAGTGTCAAAATCAAACCACACTTTTTGCCTTTGTATTTAACTCACCTGTCATAATTTAGGAGATAGTCAAATAAAGATTAAAATAATAGTAAGTGAGGCTATGAGTTAGAGCTTAACAAGATTTTAAATATGATAATAACTATTTTAATTGTATATATCTTTTACTCTGTTGTGATGTCCCTCATTCCCACATTAGGAAAGTACATAGAAGGTTCTCACTAAATTATATGTACAATTATGAAAAATGTATTGAAAGAATATGGGCACAGTGTGGTTTTAGCTTATTGAGACCTGTATGGGGTAGTGTGTTTTTGAGGATTTGCAATACTTTTTGTTGGAGATGAAGGGAAGGATGTGCTTATTCTGGAAAACAGGTTAGAGGATTGCTCCCAGAAAGATAGTGATGAATTCCTCCAAAAGGTTACAGTAAAAACACTTCCACAACCATATTCACTACTGCACTATTCACCATAGCCAAGTTATGGGAACAGCCCAGATGCCCTTTGGCAGAGGGATGGTTGGAGAAAGTGTGTCATATATACACAATTGGATTGCACCTATCAATTATGAAGATTGTTACATTATTTGCAAAGAAATAGATAGATCTAAAAATATGTAAAGTAAACTAAGTTAGAACCAGATACACAAAGGACCCATGTTCTGTCTCATATTTGGAAGCTAGAACTTTATACAAGTTTACAAAACAATATTAACCAAAGCATGCTATTTGCAGAGGAGTATTTAAAAGGTGTAGTTTTTTATAAAATTGAACTTTTAATCCAACAAAATGAATACCAGGAAATTATCACTTGGAAGATATGAGGGGAAATCAAAGGGAAGGAATAAAGAGAGTTATGCAGGAAGAGAGTGAAGACAGTATATTCAATGCAGATAGTATGAAATTAGTAAAAATGAAGGTGGGGTGAGGTTTGGAAGGGTAGGGAAAAGTTATATAAAGATCCATTATACTTAAAAAATGATTTATTGGATGGAAATTCCTTGTACAACTAGTTAAGATAATAAAAATATACTTAAAAACAATGGAGACATCTTAAACTGCGTTCTCTTAAACCATGAGTCAATATAATAGTTTCCTCCTGAGAAATTTTCTTTGCAGGGCTGGGAAGGTATCTCAGTGTTGGAGCGCTTGCCTTGCATGTATGAGGCCCTGGGTTAGATTCCTCAGCCCCACATAAGCAGAAAAAAAAGCCAGAAGTCCTGCTGTGGCTCAAGTGGTAGAGCGCTAGCCTTGAGCTGAAGAGCTGAGAGACAGCATCCAGGCCCAGAGTTCAGGCCCACGACCAAAAAGAAAAAAAAGAAATTTTCTTTGCAGGTATTTTCCTAATAGTGACAGAAAAGTGATCAATGCAATGAATATCAATACATTACATTGCACATCATTAAGAGACAGTATATAGAATCACAGCAAAAATGTTAGAATTCATCAAATGATAAAATAACAGGTAGAATGTGCCAAATGCTAATTGATTGTTTTTCCACGTTCTTTAACCAGGGTATCTAATTTAATCCTCACAATAATTCCATAAAGTGGAACTATTTACATTATTAATTCTCAGATGATGATACTGAAGTCTTCAGAGTTGGAATTACTAGTACAACATTGCACACATGGTAAGTGTTATCCTGAGATACATCTCCCACTGTATCAATTAACCTCATTCTATTTTATGACTAAAATACCAGCACTTAGTCTACAATTTCTAGGAGAAATTCTCAGAATTATTGTGTACACTCATAATATTTCACTTTATATTTGTTAGAAAATAGGTAACGCGGGCTGGGAAGGTGGATCAGTGGTAGAGCGCTTGCCTTGCATGCCTGAGGCCCTGGGTTCGATTCCCCAGCACCACATAAGCAAAAAGAAAAAAGCCGGAAGTGGCGCTGTGGCTCAAGTGGTAGAGCGCTAGCCTTGAGCTGAAGAGCTGAGGGACAGCACCCAGGCCCAGAGTTCATGCCCCATGACCGGACCCCCCCCCCAAAAAAAAGAAAATAGGTAATGGTAATATGAAAACTCAAAATTCATAATCAATGCATATCTCCCTGGTGAAAGGAACTGCTAAAGTATAACATTCTTGATTTCTAGCTCAAAATAGTAGAAATCATATTGTATCCCTTCACTCAACACTGCACTGCCTGGGGACCCTATCACTGTTTAACAAAGTCTTACTGAAAGAATGACCTCCCCAATTCCTGATGGAAACAGACTGCAGGTCTTATGGACCAATCATTTCCACATTGTAGCTCACCTAAGTTGTTTACCATTAGAAGTGTTTTGATTGCTTTTTATACCCAATATTTTGAGCGAAAGGTACTACTTTAAAATGCCATTAAAGCCAGACTGATAAAAATCAATTTTGACCTCAGAAAAATATTTTACCTTTCATATACCCAAAAATGCCGTCTGACCTATCATTAATGTTAGGAACAAGAGGTTAAAAATCATAGATTCCAAGACCTAAGCATGAATTAAAGATTCTCCAACTTGTGAATACAATTGGTTTAAAAAGACATAAAGGGCTGGGAAGGGGCTCAGTGACAGAGCGCTTGCCTTGCATGCATGAGGTTCAATTCCTCAGCACTACATAAGCAAAAAGAAAAAAGCTGCAAATGGTGCTGTGGCTTAAGTTGTAGAGCTTTTCCCTTGAGCTGAAGAGCTGAGGGAAAGCGCCCAGGCCCAGAGTTCAGGCCCCACTACCGGACCCACCCCCCCCCAAAAAAAGACATCAATACTACTACATTTTTTCAAAATTTCTTATGATACAGAAGATTCAGTCATAAACTATTAATACTTGAAAATAACTCATTTTCTTGGGAGTAGGACACAAAACACAAGATTAATCCAAATCATTTTCAAAGACCTTTATTTATACTACAAATTCACTATTATATCTACAAAGATTTTAAAAATAACTGAAGCACAGTGACACAAAGGACATAATTTAACTGCATCAGCTACATTCAAAGGACTATGCTAATAGAAAACAAAGTTATACTAATAATTAGCTTCCCCAATTCACTTACATTCTTTTATTCTATTTCTTTTAGTTTCATAAAAACTGGCTTTCCATAAAATGATGCATAAAAGGCCTATATACCCACTTACTTTTTCAGATTTTAACAATGTTTATTGCAGAAATGTCGTTAGCTCTATAGTCAATGAACTGAAATAATATTAAAATATTCAAAGGGTTTTCAGAAATTGTAAGACTCGCTCTGAGATGTTATTTATATTCGAAAAGATATTCAAAAAGCCTTATTTGTTAAATTTGTGATAATTACTCCAACAAAAGAACTATTAATGAAGAAATCTTTGTATGTACAAAACAACTTCAAATGCATCCACAGTCTGGAGATGACACATGCTTTTTTTTTTGTCGGTCGTGGGGCTTGAACTGTAGGCGTGGGCACTGTCCCTGGGCTCTTCAGCTCAAGGCAAGTGCCCTACCACTTGAGCTACAGCGCCACTTGACACATTCTTTTTGTTTCTTTATTTTTGAAATGTAAATCTAACAAGCATATCCACAATATTGATTTTCAGTCAGTATGATGGGATATTCAAATCTAAAAAATACGGGGTTTATTATATTAGTGTGAATAGATACGATCTTACCAAAAACGTTATTTTCAACAGAAATGCGTAAAGAGTTTATCCACTTTGTGTTTCACAGGAATAACCAGAAAGTAATACCTGTTTGGTCAAGTCACTCAAAATCACTCCATGAGTATATCTTAAAAGTATAACCAATTTAAGAGGTCAAATACATATTTTGTACTGACAGTCATCTTACAGCAATAACTTACTACCTAATTATATGTGTATCTTCTTACCTAACAAATACTAAGAGCTGAAAGTGATCTCTTTTATCTAACTTAATGGTGTAAATGCTTTGATAATGATATTTTTATCATTTGAAAAATAAAATGTACAGAAGGGTGGTTCCACTGAAATGACAGAATGGAACACTGATAAATAAAAACGTAACAACAGCTCTTTTAAGCCTCACCCTGTCCATATTGGCAAGCAACATTGCAACAGCACAAAGCACACATATACACATACACACAGGTGTGCACATGCACACACAAATATACTTGCATGCCAAATTCAGAGTTTATTGTACAAAAAAGTTCAAATAAAATGTTAGTGTTTAGGACAAATGATAATTTGCCTTATTACAAAATAATACATAAGCCAGTCACCATGGTTGTTACATTTTACCTTCCACTCCACATGTGACCACTTAATTTATTTTTAGTTAATTAATAAATTCATTCATTCATTAGTTTGTTGCTAATACTAGAGCTTGAACTCAGGACCTGTCTCTGTCCCAGAATTGTTATTTTTTTTTGTTTTAGTTTTCTCAAGGCTAGCATTTTACTGCTTGTACCACAGATCCATTTCTAGCTTTTGCAGGTTACTTTCAAATCAAAATCTAATAGACTTTTTTTCTTGGTCTGATTTCAAACCACAATCATCAGATTTCGTCTTTCTGATTAGCTAAGATTAAAGAAATGAGCCACCAGTGTGGATCCTACTATTTCCTATACTAATCTAATGCACATACTTAGATAGTAATTTAAAACTAAGAGCATAGAAGCAAGATGTACAGTGATGATATTGTCCTGTCAGAAATTCAAGTTAGTAATGTAAATTTCTTCTTAAGGACATGCACAAAAAATACTTAAGAAGAAATCTGATGATGTGTGTGTATATGTGTGTATGTGTGTGTGTGTGTGTGCACGCGCGCTGTTGCAATATGTTCCACATAGAAGCACTGTGCAGGGTGTCCAGCCATTCACAGTTATTGCATGAATATCTACCTTGACTACCAACTCATGGACAAGGTCTAAATGTCCACTCTAGGTTTCCCTATGAAGAGGGATATACTCATCCTCATCCCTAGTATTCATATGAATGGCATTTTTGGAAAGTAGTCTCTGCACTTTAGTAAGCTGCAAGGCAAGCACTATACCATGAGCCACCTTCCCAGCCAAAGGATTAAAATTCTTGTCTGTAATTTGGTCAAAGGTATGTCTCTTTACGTAGGCTACTAAAAATGTATTTACTAATTTAATGTAAATAAATGAATTCTATTTCCATCTGTTTAAAAAAATTGTTCTGTAAATTGATCAGAAGCATGGATTTTGTGGCTAGATAGGTCATTGCACATTTGTTTCTTTCTTCCTCTCTCTCTTTCATGTTTCTCATAGATAATATAATTGCTCCATAATTATCCTACTTCGTTTTGCTTTTATATTTTCGGTTGTATCATTTCACTTTCTGCCCTGCCATTTCCCAAATCAGCACCACATAAACAGAAAAATCTGGAAGTGGTGCTGTGGCTCAAGTGGTAGAGCACTTGCCTTGATTTGAAGAGCTCAAGGACAGTGCCCTGGCCCAGAGTTCAGGCCCCACAACTAATTTAAAAAAACATCTAAATCCTTTAAAATTCTAGTAACAGATCTGACTGAAATCAGTGGAATCACACTTTTCCTGTACAATGAAGGAATAAGTCCAGGCTAGGAAAGCAACTAGAGAGGCAGGCTGATTGCATCTGTGATAAACCTTTTTGGAAAATGGTATCGAGTATTACTTACTGGTGATCCACTTGTGCTGGAAGCATGATTCTGAACTATTGCTTGCTGATTCTGAACTATTGCTTTGATCATTATATTCTCCAAGAAGAAAAGTGAAATTAAATTGATAGCAAAGGATTACTAATACATTTTGACTTCTCATTAAGCATCTTCAATCATCAAAATCACCTAAAGACAATAAACAGGCCTACTTTTTTAGATGAAAACAAGTGTCTTTAAAAAAAAAAACAAGGAATTTAAGTAGTTATGCAAAGGACTTCTATTTTACTACTGCATTATACATTTTTTTTCTAATTTGAGTACCAATAAATTATGAATCTATTAGAAAGGTCTTATGTTGAATAGTGAGTACTCTTACACTATATCATGGTATTTCCCAAATCATTTACATAGAAGGTATTGTTTCCTATTTTCTCATTCCTAGAATAAGCTGCTCATGAAGATACCACTGGTGTTCATTTTCAGTCTGTACCTTTGAATACGGAGGAAAATCTTTCTCTGCTCTCTATCAATCCCTTCTCTCCTGGTAGAATAATTTAGAATAGTAAAAATGGCAAAAGAGAAAATAAATCACGGTGAAAAAACATACCGAAAATTCACCGGATTTTTCCAACAAGTTCAACCAACGTGAACTATACGGGAAATTCATTGACACCTCATTCCAACTGGTACTCAAAGTCTCTGGTTAGGCAATTCTGATGAAGACAAGGAACAATATGAAAAATGAGAAATGGTATCAATTACGAGAAAAAAATGGAGAAGGATCCAAGTAAATTTCTTCTTTGGGATGCCGAAATTAATCGGCTTACTACAGTGCGGAGACTACTTTCCAAAAAGGCCACTCATATAAATACTAGGGATGAGGATGAGTATACCCCTCTTCATCGAGAAGCCTACAGTGGACACTTAGATATTGTCCATGAGTTGGTAGCTCAAGGCAGATATTCATGTAATAACTGTGAATAGCTGGACACCCCTGCACAGTGCTTATATGTGGAATAATACCAGAGTGGTTTCTTTCTTACTTCATCATGATGCAGCTACAAATGCCCAAACTAAAGTCCTCTTGACCACCTTGCATCTTGCTGCTGGGAATAGAAATAGCAAATATATGCTGTATCTACTTCTGTTGAACCATTATATCAAACCAGGTCTGAAGAACAACTTGGAAGAAACTGCATTTGATATTGCCAAAAGGATAAGTATGTATCACTACCTCTTTGAAGTTGTGAAAGGCTTTACAAATTGTTCTCCTAAATCATAATGGTTTGGTTAAGTTCTTTAAATTTCAAAAATGCCAGTTCATCCTTTGTGTCCCTCCAAAAGTCGTAATGGTTTGGTTAAGTTTCTTAAATTTCAAAACTTTCATCATTCATGTCCTTACAAAATATTTTCACAATGCAAAGCAACAGCAATATCTTACTTTAAAAAATCATGGATTCCATGTTATTCTTCCAAGTGAATTGCCTGACATTGATGTCAAAATGTATTCAAGAGTTGTTTGTATACATCTATAATGTTTTTTGCAGAGTTTGCGATTTTTTAAAATCAGAAATAATTTTAAATTATCTGTGGAAATGAATAGTATAGAAACTTAAGTTATTCCTGGTGCTTATCTGAAAAAAGTATATCTATATTTGTATAATGTCCATAATCCATTTCCTTCTCTCCTAGATATATTTTGAATTCTACATTGTTTTATAATATATAGGTTAATTAATAAATGTGTCCATTCAAATTGCATTCCTTATAGAAAAAGTTTAAGATTCCTTTTTTTCCCTAGGTCCTTATAGTATTTTATTTCTTTGGGATAAGATGACAATGTTATCTAATTTCAAGTTGTTTAAAGGTTATGCTATGTAAAGGCCTTTCTAAGGTGAAGATTTAAACACTGATGTCAACCTAACCTTTAATTCTATGAATTATATATGCTGTTACACTTGTATTTTTGTAATCAACCTTTTAATAACTGTTTTTCATTTCTTGCATCTGAAAAATGAAAAATATGGAATACTTCACCAATTTTTATATCATCCTTGTGCAAGTGCCATGCTAATCTTGGTATTGTTGTCATTTGCGTAGAACTGCTGCTGAGGCCTGTAGTATCCTCTAAATTTAAGTAGTTAATGATGCAATCTTTATACAGGCATATATCCTTGGTTGCCTATTTGTAACAATGAACCCTTATTGTTCCTAAAAATGGTATTGATCTTATTTCTCTAAATTTCTGTTTATAGTGGAAAAAAAACTTATATTGTATGGTGGATTGCTCACATTTGCAATTTTTCTGTCAATGACTATTTTGTCTTTTTCATTTTAAATTTGATCATATTTTGAAGCCTTTATAGCTAAGTCCAAAGGTGATGGCTTTTCAAGTACTTACTTATCAACTGAGTTAGCTTTGTGGAGCTAATGGATTCAAAGTAGGCCTTCTTAAAAGCTACTTCGAAACTTCTGCAGCTTAAAATTTCCAAAATGAGGTCTCAATGGCACTAATGTCTTCCTGACCCTTTACCCTTCTTCCATGTAGGAAGAGACCAACCAGAATATCTTACCGTGACAGCATAGATTGTCTTACTGGAACAAAACTAATCTTAGTTACAAGGGATCATAGAGAGATGAATAGTTGAGAATGAATTATTCAGAATAGAAGGTATTTTCTAAAAATAGGCATGAGGATGAGTATACCCCTCTTCCTGAGGAAGCCTACAGTGGACACTTAGACCTTGTCCATGAGTTGGTAGCTAAAGGCAGATATTCAAAGTATTTTATTAAAATACCTTTGTTTATTATACCAAACATTTCAAAAGTAGCTAAAGCCAAGAAGGTGAAAATATTGTTCATATGCATGATTACCTAATGTCCTAGCCTGTCTACAATCCAACCAGGCAGGAACTTACACTACTGACTTTCTATCAACAAATATTTTCATAGCTCCTGGACAAGTCCTCGATATTAGGCCTTAAATTGGTAATGTTTTAATCACAGTGTTTCCTCTTGCCTCTAGGCTGTAAATCTCGAAATGGTAAAGCTTTAGATCTAACTCTACCAAAAACTGAGGTAGAGATAATGGAACAATACTTTAAAACGGAGTTGCCTTTGATACCGTAACCACAACAAAACAATGGAAAATAATTTCTTATATTATATATACTTATATATTTTTATTTATATGTGTTGATCTTAAATTTCACACAGTGAAACTTACTAGAATTAGATGATAATTTGACAACTAAATTGATATTTATTCCCATAAATAGATTGGAATATAAATAATTATTTTTAGAATATAAAAAGTATCAATGCAATGTCTTCGGTATAAATTTGTGATACCTTCTAAGTGTTCTTGATCTTCTGAATTTACATGGTAAAAAAACAGTATTGTTTTCCTCTAATCTATAATGTATTTTACTCTGCTGCTCTGTTTATTGTTTTAAGTCGCTGGTCCCAAACTGTTTTTCTCCATATTTCTGAAGCATTCTTACTGATTTTACCAAAATTTTGCTGATATGATGTCTAAAAGCTATTATTCTTCTGCAGGACCCACGGGTCCTAGGATACCAGTTCCCAGTTATCTGCATCATCAGATAACAAAAGCAAGACTTTTCACCTAGGCCCATGCAACATGCCAACAGTAAGTAATTGAAGACATGTCTCAATTTCTCATTTCCTATAATATTTCAGGTCCTTAATTCCTTGCAGGATTTAGATGTAAGCTATTGTGAAATGCAAGTCAACTTAAAATGAAAGATGAGATCATAAAATATGAGAGAAAGTACTGTAATTCAAATTTTCAATTTACAGATGACAAGCCCATTTGAGTGAACAAAATCACAAATGTCACAAGAATATTTTTAATACCTTCTCCTAATGATTAATGAAAGATTTCAGCCCAGCATAAGTAGGCCAAAAATACTTCCTGGAACAGTAGATCCATACATGGTCTACCAAGGCTAGGAAATCTTGACTTAGAAGTCAAATATAATTTAGAAAAACTTTAATTGAGAAGATTCTTAGAGCTTCAAAAAACTGTTACTTCAGTAAAACTTGATTCTGTAGTATAAAAATGTTGTCATTCTCAAACCAATGATAACCTACATTTAATCTTCTGAAAGTATATTCCTTTTCAAATAAACTTTTTAAAATCACATTCGCCAGAATAACACTTGGCAAGTAGATGATAGTGACATTACAAGTTTTTCAATGTAGGGGCAAGTTACAATAGAATTGATTTATTTACCCAGCACTAATCCCAAACAAGTTCAACCATTCATTAAATTGTAGAAATATTACCCCCCACACCATTGGCATTGTTCGAGTAGATGCCTTGCCGAAATGTGTTAAACAGATCAGCATCCTATATTTCAAACCCAAATATTAGCTAATAAAGTAAATTTCATCACATAAGAAGGTACATTTTAAAAAGTCACTAATAGTTGCCTTATCATGCGTTGTTTTATGTGTTCCCTGTTTAACATAGTTAGAAATGTGACTTCAAGTCTTGAATATGGGTACTCATCAGAGATGTGACAAACATAAAATCTGTCTTCTATTTCTATCATATACCTCTATAGTAGTAAATCTTAGTTTTCTTCTTTTTCCAAATAAATAAAATAATCACACCATTTTACAAAGCCATTTATAAAAACTAGTACAATAAATTCTAAGCCATTTTTAAACTTTTTTGTTGACTAAAGATTAATGTTCCAAATGGATTAGAATAAAATCATGTCTAGGTGCTTCACATCTCCAGTCTTGCAAATGAATTATGGAAATATAAGCTGACATCACTTCATGTATATGCGGGATTGAAACTGCAGGAGATGTATATAAACCTTTCAAAATATTAACAGACAGTTTAACAGAATGACTATCAGGAAATTGAAACCTGAGAGGAATAATAGTAAAGACATAGAATGAATGAAAAATGGAACAAGGGCAAGTATATCTAGAACACTCAATATACACATGTAATAAATGAAGTGGTAAATCTGAAATAAATCTTGGAGAAGGGGGTTGGTAGAGAATGATAGAAGGAGTGACTCTGATCCTGGAGCATTTGACAATTAGATGGACATATTCAATTGTAATATACTTGCACAACCTTTTGAAATTCAGTTAAAAACACAACAACAAACAAAAAAACACAAAAATCGCAACCAAACAACAATCTCAAGAGAGTACGAATATGACCTATCAAAATTTTAAGCAGTTAATGAAGGGCAGTCTTGGGAAAGGCAAACAAAGCTGTTCAAAGAGGGCAGTTTGGGGTAGGGGAGAATTTAGAACAGATTAAGTACATTGTCAAAGGTTATAAAGCACCTACATCTACTGCGAATCTTTTCATCTGCGAGTGCTCTTTGTCTGAACTGGACACTCCAGTCATGAGGCACACTTGATAGCTTGTGAAGATAGAATGGAAGAAACAAGATCAAAAACGCATTATTCTACTGGAGAGAAAACATTTCTCTGTGTTTCCTCTCATCTGTCTTCACTACTCTTTTTTCATACCTTTAATAAAATCAAGTGATTTTGAATTATATCTTTCCTTCTTTGTTCTGGCAAAGTAATTGTTCAAAATATTTCACTAAATTTTATTTCCCATTATTTTCTATCATACTGTTTACTTGTCCAAGTGAGTCCATTAAACTTCCCCTTTGCATTTGGTTGCCACGAAAACTCAACATCTATGTTAATGAGGATAAACTGTAATGCAAAACTTTGTGTCCAAAAAACCATTTCAAGAACCTGTAATCACAAATATTTAGCTATAATTTTTTTCTTTTTTCTTTTACCTTGAAAATCTTCTCGTGTCTAAAGTGCCCTCAAAAATAAATACTCTACCCTGAGAGCATTGGCACCCACCCCTGGGTATCTAGACAGGGAACAGACCTTAGAAAGGAAACCTCCAGTTTCAAAAGTGAATCATTTGGGTTTGAGGAACATCAGCGAACTCTTCATTTGTTTGTTTAGCTTTACTTGATAATGTAACCCAGTTCTTGAACGGCAGTAGATTAGAATAAATTTAGGGCATTAAATATTAAAAAAACAAAAATAAATAAATACTCCACCACTTTTTGCTTCAATCACTTCTAACCTCAAAGATATATTTTGCTAACAAGATGCTTAGAAGAAACCAAAGAATACTCCACTTTTATCTTCACTCTTAAGACTCTCCTTAGATACCATATCAAGAACAGTGAAGTTATTCTTTGCAGAATTATTTCAATAGATTATTTTTCTCATGGTCTTGCATTTGCTCAACAAAATGTATGGAGAAGAATAGAGTTAAATCACCCATTCCTTGGATTACAGTGTCTGTTACAAAGGCAATACTTCTATGTCTTACTTCTCTGTTCTCCTCTTTGCTCTTGACTGATTTCCAATTAATCACAGCTTCTTAGCTTCAGGTCTAGTAAAGCTGAATTACTATAAGACCTCCCGCACTGCTATATCTTCATGGTTTCTCTTTCAAAACTCTTTTATTTGGATGTGGAATTTATTTTCATGTCTTCGATGTATTCTGCAATACACTGAGCCAAATAGACTCTGTAAAATCACTTTAGGTAGCAAAAACATTAAGACAATCTACATCAAAAAGTTTTGGCCTCCCTCCACTGCAGAAACCAATACACTTAGCTAAGGCTTCTAAGAACGTGTTTTCTTACCTTTTCAATATTCTCAATTCTTTTCTGATCCCAAAAGTTTTTGGCTTATGTAATAAAAGAAGTCTTCATTATCTCATGTTAATAAGGATATTATATTTTTGAGCTACTTAGAAATGCGAAATAATTGGTTTGATGTATCCAATCAGATTTTTTTCTGTGTTTCACTGCTTCACGAGGAAAGAAATTGTGGAAAGTATTACAAACAGAAAAGTGTAAACCCAATACCCTCTTTCATTGTGGAGGACACTCTCTCCCTAAATAATTTGAACCAATTTATCTTATTCAGAAAATTACTGTTTGGTAATTAAAGTCAATTCACAAATTTTAATTTCTTATTTTTTTTACAAAATTTGTGTTTAAATTCCACTACAACCTTGTTTTCACACAGTAAGAGTATTTTTCCTGGTTAAGGACAATTCTCAAGGGAATCTACATGATTTACAGCAAGGTTTGTGAGGTTTGTTTATTTAGTGTGAAAATGAGCCATCTTACCCACATTGCTCCATCTCAGCTAAGTCTCTATGGATTTCTTTACATGAAAGCCTATTTTCCCAGGTAATTTTAAATTTTCTTAATAGGTTAAGTTGTGAAAAAGGTTGAACAATTAAAATTTACCTGTCATAAACTTTAAATTTTTTTGAAATTCCTTTATCAGAATCACGAATTCACCAATCCTAATTCCACCTTTACCATAAAAACAGTTAATATATTTTTTCCTGATATACTGTCCATGAAACTATTATTTTCCAGTGGCTTTGTTATGCATGTATATGATCATATGAGCGGATGCTGAGCAAAATGAACTCCAAGCTATGGAAACAGAGATATTTATTTGCAGTTGTTCTTTGTAATGTACAATGTGATTTCTATTTTCTTTGGGATTTTCCTCTATGGTTTATTCCCTGCTGTATTTGATTTTGGTACCCTGTGTATTGAGCATGCATTTACCTTAATTAGGGAAGGGAACAGGAACAACAAAATGGCGAGACAGAGGACAAAGGGCAAACCAATGCAATAGCAATACTCACAAGACAATAAGTTGGAAATGTACATTACAACTTGTGAGGCATATTGGGGTGAAGTAAAACTGTGAGAAAAATGAGAGAGGGGGTAACAAGTTTGAAAAATTGTGTTTTCACTAGCTTACAATTGCTGTAACCCCACAGCACATCATTTTGACATTAAAATTAAATTTTAAAAATAAGCTGCATGAAATAATATTTCACTGTATTGGTATAGTAAATATTATTCTTTATGTAGTAACTTTTAAAAATCAGTACTATTTGGCATCTAATTTGAATTTTAATCAAAGGGCCATCAACTTGAATGTTGTCCAACTAGACAATATTTTCACAATATACTTGCCAATATTTTGAGAAAAGAATAAATGTAGTACTTTCTCATGCTAAAACAGAAAACACTTTAATTCTACGGAAAGCTAGAACTTTTAAAAGTAAATAAGTTGTTAAGAGGACAGAATATATGTGTTCTTCAAAATTCTTATGACTAATAACTACTCATTTTGAAATAATGAACATTCCATATATGCATTTTCCAATGGGGTGTTACAGATAGAGAAGTGAACAGAAAAATAGCCACATTCTGAAATAGTATAAAACTATGAAACATCAGTTATAATTAATTCTTCAAGAGTAAGCAATTATTTATCAGATTAAGCTATTATTTCTATGACCATCAATCCCAAGGTTTATGCAATAAAGTAATCTGAGACCAACAATTTCCAACTTGTAGGGTGCACCTCAAAATTCCCTTAATTCACATCACGAATAGCTTATCTCCATTTTGAAAAAATACTACACCTCTGCTAATGTGATACCCTCCGTGTTCTGGAAAAAGCACCACAATAAACTGGGTTGGATCATTTTTCCTCCACTGGTATTCTTGCAAATATTATTTATATTTATACTTTTTTAGCTATCATAGATAAACAGAAGATTACATTTCAAAACCCACCCAGGCAGGAAGGTTCCCTAGATTCTTATCTCCAATAAACTTCTCAGCAAAAACCAGACACAAGTGGTACTGAGGTTGAAGTGGTAGGGCACAAGCCTTGAGCATAAACAGCCACAGAGACAGTGTCCATGCCCAGAGTTCAACCCCTAGCACAAAACAATAAAACAAAAATAAAAACAACCCCCAAACCTAGCATTTTTCTCATTGTATACAGAGACACATAATTAAGGAAATTGCTTCCTGTGTTACATACAGGTAGAAGAAAGAAGAAGTCACACAATTATTCTCTTCATACAATGTTATACCAAAGCCTCAAAAAATTGTCTTTTTCTAAAGTTATAAATTAATATCATCTATTGTTGGTAACTCTGTCTACATTATTCACATTATCGTTTTATACATGAACTGTTTGAAATCTCTATTAACAGAGTTCTAATTATAACTCTCTTGAAAGTATATTCCAGGCAAATAGAATGTAAGAAACATTTGTAAATTTTTCAATTAAACCTTCTACTTAAAAAGAATTTTGTAGTATCCTATAGAATATGAAATTACAATCAAAACCAAAATATATATTTTAAATCTAAAATCTAATTAAGCAAGATCTATAAATTCTTACATTAGACGAACTCTGCTATATCTTCAGGCTTAATCTTTTGTAATCCTTCATCCTTTTCTTGGAATCTAACAGAATGATGATTACTTACTTTTTCAAGTTCTGGATGGGAATCATGAGCCATTTTGCATCTAGGAATGTTCTGTAATGAAGAGACCATTTAAAAGCAGAACTGAGGATTATATATGAGTTGCATTTCAATAGGAAACGACTTCTCAAAACATTATGACAAAATTAGCCCAACCTTCCAACTGCGTATTCCTTTCTTGTTTGGCTTCTTTTATTAAGACAAAATTATACTACCTGGTGCAGGAAGGGTGTCACTATGTAATTCCAGTTTCTAAACTCCTGTCAGTCTGAGTGCTAGAATCCTAGGCTTGTATCACATTGACCCGCCATAGTTTCTTGCTTTATTTAATCTAGATACAGACTAGCAATTCTGAACTTCTCAATGATATCATCCACTAGACTGCTCCGACTGTTCATGTACTATTTTAAAAGATGTTCTAACATTTCACAGAGGATATGATCATTTTCAGATACACATTTGTGGTCTCTGATTCATTCCTTCATGGATCTGATCCTTTCATAATGATTACTTGACTCTCTTACTATCTCTGGTCCCTCTCTATGTAATATTCTTAAACTTTTTTGAAGAAACTTCACTTGAGGAGTTTCTAACATTAAAAATTATGACTTGATTCTCATCTTACTGAGGACATATTATCTATTGTTTCCTAACTTTTCCTTTTCTACATATTCTGAGAATTGCTTCATTTGTGTATTCGTGTGTGTACATATAAGTGCCTCTGTGTTTATGTGTATGTTTGTATGTATGTATGCAAAAGCCTCAAGCTCTTATTCAGCCATCTTGCTCATGACTGGTATTCCATCACTTGAGCCATTCTTCTAATACAGCTTTTGGCTGGTTAATTATAAATAGTGTCTCAAAGACTGTTCTCCCCACGCTGGATCCTAACCTGAGCTGAATAGCAGAGGGACAGCGCCCAGGACCAGAGTTCAAGTGCCAAGACCACCAACAACAAAAAATATATAAGTAAAGGAAAGAGAAAAATGTGATCTTATCCACCAGTTCATGGCTAGTATAATCCCTGCTCTCTCAAGATGGACTTTTTTTTTTCCAGTTAAGTCCATGATCTTATATCTGACTTGCATTATAAACAGAATTATTCTTCCATTCTACTGTCTACAAATTTGCGTGATTAACAAGCGTGATTTATAAAGAGAGTGGGCTCATACTTCGTATTCCTCGTAGGAGTAATGCTTTCCCTATATCACTCTCATAAATCTACATACTGGACTTGGCTTTATTGCTTCAATGTTGTCTTATTTATAGAGTCTTCTATAGTGTAATGAACCCTTATACTTAAATACAGAACTTCTCTTTCTCCTATTATTGCTATTGTTTCCCTAACTGTTAACTCATGTACACTTGGGAAATAATGTGCAGCATATATACTCATAAAAAATGATCTGAGAACCTTCTTCCCATTTAAAATTCGCCTTAATTTACAGAGCACTTACAAAGTTTGAACTCAATATACTCATGGATAATGTATTTATAAGCAATATAATTGGTATTTTCTCTTTACTAAGTTGTCTCTGAAACACGTGTTACATCAGGTCCAAAGGTGTCCTTGTGTTATTTCGGTGAAGCCAGAAAACATTCATTATACCACAAGCAGCACCATCGATTGTTCCTGGAAGTAACTGTTCCTGGATGTGGAAACTGATCCTAGGAGGGGAATGGAACAAAGAGGATTGACAAAGATCAAGTTAACTTGTGTTTTCCTTTTTATTGTATAAGAGAAGGACAAAGATGGCGACAAAGCAGTAGGGAAACACTGAAGCTCTCCCCAAACAAAAAGAGAGTTCGAGTTCCAATGCTTAATCTCCCCAAGAGACAGACAACAACAAAAAGACGAACACTCAGAGACAAACAGGAGGTGGAAAATAACAAAAAAGAAAGAGAGGAAAAGAAGAATTTCAGAACAGAGAAGAGCAGAAGACCCCTCCCCTAACATTCACTGGCCACATGGCAGCATGCCAAGCCATGGCCAGCCAGCATGGCGGGGGCTGCCAGAGTCCCAGAGACACAGGGGGCTGCCTGCAGATCACTCATGCAGAATCTGCCTGAGGTACAGGTGTCAGACCCATCGATTGGGACAACCCGATGGGGGCTGCCAGGGTCCCAGAGACACAGGGAGCTACATGCAGATGCAGAAGCCGCCTGAGTGTGGACACTGTGGACCTGACAGCTTCGACAGAGGCAGAGACAGAAGAGAAACACAGAGACACCACCCCTAGCCCAGCCTGCAACCACCCCAACTGAACTCGGATTGCAACAGCAACTGACAACCTACACCACACAGAAACAACTAGCTCCAGGGTGAATACCCCACAGGGGACAGTGTATCCCTCAAAGGAGAGCAGATCTGGAGGGAATCCCCAGACCCTGACCCAGACTCCCTACCCCAACACCCGGACCACAGGACCCACTAAAACTGGGAACTCTTCGAGAGCTCCACCGGCCCTGGGAACACACTCTGCTGGCCAGGCTAGAGCAAGAGCACCCCTGGAAGAGAGCTTAGACAGCCAAGCCAGGAACAGTGCCCCTGGGTCAAGACAACCAACAGTAGCAGAAATTTAAACTGTGTACCCCAGGTTGCATAACCTAGGTGGTATACACAGCAGCACAGGCCTAACTGGTGTGCCCCAGGTGGGGGGCCAGAACCAGGCCTGGCGATCCAGTGCCTGAACAACAGAGCCAATTCCTCCCAACTGAGCATACGCCTCAGCAGAGGGATGAAAAACAGGGAACTGTATCCCTTGGGAAGTACATCTGTGACAACAAAAGACCTGGAGGCTCAGGACAAGAGAAGCCCAAACCCCACCAAAACCCAACCCATATACTCTAGGCTGGGATTGGGCAACACAGGCCACCAGCACCTGATAGTAGGCAGGAGCTCAGGCTGGTAAGGTGGCTCAGCAGTAGAGTGATAGTCTTGGGTGCATGAGGCCCTGGATCTGATTCCTCAGCATCACATGAGCAGAAAGGGTCAGAAGTGGTGCTGTGGCTCAAATGGTAGGGTGCCAGCCTTGAGCTGAAGAGCTGATGGACAGCACCCAAACCTAGAGTTCAAGCCCACAACCGGCCCCCCCAAAAAACAACCAAACAAAAACATCAGGAGCCCATAGCCAACTCCAGCATCTAGAAGAGTGCATCCAGAGCATCTGATCTTGTCAAGAGCACTCGTAGGAGCAAACATGAGCAGTCTAGGGTGCTCAACCCTTCCAAAGGCGGGAATTGCCAGGGATCTACAGCAGAGAGCCGAGAATCCTATGTAGGTCAGACCAGCAGCTGGAAGTATACCCCCAACAGAAACCAGATCATGCACAGACTCTCTGTACCAATACAGAATCAGCAACCAAGCAAAAACAGACACACCAAAACAAAATTGCAAATTAGTCTCCAATAATCCCTGAACCCCCATGAGAAAATCACAGAGAAAAATTACAAGGTTTATCACTACCCAGGATAGCAAGCTATCCTCAATAGCCAGGAGCCATGCAGGGGAGAGCCCCAGTGGGAGCAAAACAGGAATGGAAGACAAAAACTGCATCCAAGGGTTGCTGAGGCAATGACTCAAGAAATAAAGCGAGAAATAGATCAGAAATTAAAAGAGTACAAGGATGAACTATCAAAAGAGATACAAGATATCAAACAGGAGATGCATTCAAAAATAGAGGCTGCACAAAGTTCAGTAAGAAGTGAGATAAATGCCAAATTAGAGGTAGTACATACCTCATTAAGAGGTGAGATCAATAGTTTGAGAACCAACATCGAATCCATAAAGGAATCCATTTCCTCCAGGCAAACGACAATAGAAGTCACGGTGAACAGAGTGAACGAAATGGAATGTAGAGTGTCAGATACAGAAGACAGAATACACCAACTGGAACAAAAAGTGACAGATATGGAAAAATCACTCAAATTAAGCCAAAGGGAAATTCAAGAGAAAGAAGATAATGCCAAGAAATTTAACCTTCGTATAGTTGAGGAATTTCAGAGCAAGGGAATGCAACACCTATTCCACAAGATAATCGGTGAAAATTTTCCCCACCGCAAAAAAGAACATCTTACCTACATAAAAGAAGCATATAGAACACCCAACAAGCAAGATCCCAGGAAAAACACTTCTAGACACATTATAGTAAAAACGATAGATCTGAATAATAAGGAAACAATCTTGCATGCAGCAAAAATGAAGAAGGAGCTATACAACAATGGGAAAAAATTTAGAATCACTGCAGCTCTCTCCACACAAACACTGAATGCAAGAAAGGCCTGGGAAAATACCATACGAGCCCTGAGAACCAATAACTGCCAACCCAGACTGATATACCCAGCAAAGCTAGGATTTACATTTGATGGAGAGAGCTGAAAATTTTTAATAGCGAAGAAAAACTAAATGAATATATAAACATTAAGCCAGCATACAAACAATACTAAAAGAAGGAACACAACCTGAAGAAAGCAACCAGGAACAGGGACTCGCATCAGACAGGCAGTAATAGAAGTCTAACTGAGCAAGTGCAGGAGGAAAGGAAAGAAGAAAAAGTTAGGAAAACAGGGAATGATAGGGACCACAATGCATCTCTCTGTACTATCACTTAATATTAACTGGCTTAATTAGCCAATCAAAAGAAAAGGAACTGCAGATTGGATCAGAAAATATGACCTATCCTGTTGCCTTCAGGAGACCCACCACTCAGCCGAACATACAAGCAAACTCAGAGTGAAGGGTTGGAAAAGGATCTACCAATCAAATATCCCCAGTGAGAAAGCTGGTGTAGCAATCCTGATATCTGAGAAAGTAAACTTTCATTAAAATCAATTCAAAAAGACAAGGACGGACACTGCATATTAATACAGGGAACAATCCAAAAGAAGGATATTAGAATCATCGTAATAACAATTCACTTAAATAATTGTTTTTCTTCTTCAGACTATTAGTAGAACCATATTTAATCCTAGCTTTTATATAAACAGGAATAGAATTTTTCTTGTCTTATTTTACTTTTTTGACTTGGTCAAATTTTCCTGATTTTGTAGACCAGGTTTTTCTCCATGAATAATTTTCAGGGCATTTCTGCATATTATGTATAATACAATTAAGAGATTTTCGGCCAAAGAAAACAACTCAGAATTCTTGAGGTTAATGACTATACACTGCACTTGGCACTGCATTTGTCATCTTGGTGTTACAACAATAGACAATCTATATTGAAAGTTGTGTTCTTTTTGTTTTCCCATTTCAAGCCATATGAAGCATTTAAGGTGTATAGCAAGTTAACTGTGGGAGTATACGCTTGTAATCTTTTAAAATATTTTTATTGTAAAAATACTGTTTAGAGCGGTTATAGTTACATGAGTAAGGTAATGAGTACATTTCCTGTTGAGCATTGTTACCCATCCTTTGTTTTCCTCCTACAATTCCTTCCCTGCATACTTCCCTAACTCTTCTGTCTACATACCTTGAAGTTGTGAAGTTCATTTTCAAGATAGTGTATTGTACATCTCATTGTTACAATTGGTCAACCTGTATAGTTGTTTCAACATTTTGTTAGCCTTCCCATCCCCAAATTAGAAAATTGTATATACAAGATGAAAGGAACCGGAATCAAATACAGTGACAACTGAGGATATATGAGCTGGTAATCTTTAGCCTTTAAATTCCAAAACAAGAATAAGCAATGAAAGATAAAATTTTTTTCTAATTTAATTTAATTTTTTGGTGTGAACATACTGCACAGAGGGGTTACAATTACATGGGCAGGATAATGCATACATTTCTTATCAAGCATTGCAGCCTCCTCCTTTGTTTACCCTTCACATCCCTTCCCTACCTCCCCCCTACCTCCCCACCACCCAATCCTCCCCCCTCCACCCCCCCGCAAAAGCATTGTAAAGCTCGTTTTCGACATGAACTTGTACTTCTCATTGTTGCAACAGGTCCACCTGTATCCTTAAACAACTGGTTTTTCCCCATCTCCTCCACAAGTTATACTGACATCAAATATAGTAAAAGCAGGGGTTAAACTGTGGGGGAGCGACATACAAAGCAACAAAGAGATAATCTTATAAATGCGTTAGAAACAAATGAATGAAATAAAAAAGCATTAAAATACATATCTAAGGGTTCATTTTCCTAACATCACATTATCTGACCTTTTCCTCTTGACTCATACATATACAAGATATTGCAAATAAGGAAAACCATGAGACCTATGTGTCTTTGGGCTTGGCTTACTTCACTTAATATAATTTTTTCCAAGATTTTCCATTTCCTAACAAATGGGGCAGTACCATTCTTTCTGATGGAGGCATAGAATTCCATTGTGTATATATACCACATTTTCTTGATCCATTCATCTACTGAGGGGCATGTGGGTTGGTTCCATATCTTAGCTATGGTAAATAATGCTGCAATAAACATAGTTGTGCTGGTAGCTTTAGTGTGGTCTTGTTTGTGAACATTTGCATAAATGCCCAAAAGTGGGATTGCTAGGTCATAGGGAAGCTCTATGTGAAGTCTATTCAGGAACCTCCATACTGCTTTCCAAAGTGGATGAACAAGTTTAAACTCCCACCAACAATGCAGTAAGGTTCCCTTCTGTCCATATCCCCTCCAGCATCTGTTGTTGTTAGAGTTCTTGATTATAGCCATTCTAACTGGGGTGAGGTGGTATCTCAATGTTGTTTTGATTTGCATTTCTTTTATAGCTAGGGAGGTGGAGCATTTCTTCATGGGTCTACTGGCCATACTTCTTTCTTCTTCAGAAAAGTTTCTCTTCAAGTCTTTAGCCCACTTATTTATTGGGCAGTTGTTTCTTTGAGGATTTGTTGTTGGGGGACTTAATTTCTTGAGTTCCAAGTATATTTTAGATATGAGACCCTTGTCCGTTGTATGCCTAGTGAAGCTCTTCTCCCAATCTATGGGCTTTCTATTGATCTTGCTATCTATGTCCTTTCCATGCAGAAGCTCTGCAACTGCATACAATCCCATTTGTCCAACCTTTCTTTGATTTGTTGTGTTTCCGGGTCTCTCCACAGTAAATTTTGGCCGGAGCCAAGGAGATCTAGGGTTTTTCCTATTCCATTCTGTAATTTTTTCAGAGTGTTTGCTTTGACTTCGAGGTCTTTGATCCATTTGGAGTTGATTCTGGTGCAGGGAGATAGATAAGGATCTAGCTTTAGTTTTCTACAAGTAGTTAACCAATTTTGCCAGCAGCATTTACTAAAGAGCCTCTCTTCTATTGTTTTAGCTCCCTTATCAAAGATTAGATGGCTATAGTTCTGTGGGTTCATTTCTGGATTTTCAATTCTATTCCATTTGTCCTGTGGTCTGTTTTTGTGTCAGTACCAAGCTGTTTTGATTACTATGGCTTTATAGTACAGTTTGAAAATTGGTATTGATATTCCTCCAGCAGTGTTCTTTCCGTTGAGGAGCGTTTTTGCTATTCGGGGTCTTTTATTGTTCCATATGAATTTTTGGATTGCCTCTTCTATTTCCTTGAAGAATGAGGTTGGAATTTTGATCGATATCGCGTTGAATTTGTAGATAGCCTTGGGAAGTATTGTCATTTTCACGATGTTAATCTTTCCAATACACGAGCATGGGAGGTTTTGCCATTTTCTAAGTTCTGTTTTGATTTCCTTTTTCAAGATTTTAAAGTTTTCATCATAGAGGTCCTAGACTTCTTTGGTTAAGTTAATTCCTAGGTATACTTTTCTTTGTGGGTTATTACAAATGGAGTTGTTTTCCTAATTTCAGCCACCCTTTTCTCACTGTTGGCATCCAGAAAAGATGTTGATTTTGGGGTGTTAATTTTATACCCTGCATCTTTGCCAAAGTTTTGAATCAGCTTGAGTAATTTGGGATTGGAGTCTATGGGATTCTTTAAATATAAGATCATGTCATCTGCAAAGAGGGAGAGTTTTATTTCTTCTTTTCCTACTTGGATCCACTTTATGTCTGCATCTTGTCTTATTGCTGTAGCTAAGCATTCTAATATTAGATTAAAGAGAAGTGGAGAGTATAATGCTGGCTGTAGGTTTGTCATATACAGCCTTTATTGTATTGAGGAATATTCCATGGATTCCTAATTTTTCCAAAACCTTCATCATAAAGGGGTGTTGGATCTTGTCGAATGCTTTTTCTGCATCTATTGAGATAATCTTGTGGTTCTTATTCTTGCTCCTGTTGATGTGATGAATAATATTAATTGATTTGCATATATTGAACCAGCTTTGCATCCCTGAAATGAATCCTGTTTGATCGTGGTGTATGAAGTTTTGGATGAATTGTTGAAGATGATTGGCCAAAATTATTTTGAGAAGTTCTGCATCAATGTTCATCAAAAAAAATGGGTCTGTAGTTCTCTTTCTTTGATGAGTCCCTGCATGGTTTTGGGATGAGGGTTATGCTGGCTTCATAGAATGTGTTTGGTAGTGAACTGTCTCATTCAATTTCATTAAAATTTGGAAGAGTACTGGTGTGAGCTCTGCTTTGAAGGCCTTGTAAAATTCCACTGTGAAACCATCAGGTCCTGGACTTTTCTTAGCTGTGAGGTCTCTTATTGCTGTTTCTATTTCAATGCTTGATATGGGCCTGTTAAGGTGGTTTAACTCATCTTGGTTTAGTTTTGGTATGTCAATATTTGCTAGGAAAAGGTCCATTTCTGTCAAGTTCTCAAACATATTAGCATAAAGTTTTGAGAAGTATTCCCTTATAATGTCCTGAATCTTGGTTGTTTCTGTGCTGATGTTTCCATTCTCATCTCTGAATTTATTTATTTGCGTGTGTTCTCTTCTTTTTCTGATAAGATTTGCTAAGGGTCTGTCAATTTTGTTAATTTTTTCGAAGAACCAACTCTTTGTTTGTTGATTCTTTCAATAGTTTTTTTGTATTCTAATTCATTTAATTCTGATTTAATTTTAATCATTTCTTTCCGTCTACTGGATTGGGGTTTATCTTGCTGCTCTTTTTCAAAGAGGTTTAGCTGTGTCATTAAATTGTTGGTTTCAGATCTCTCCAATTTGTTGATGTAGGAGCTCAGAGCCATAAACTTTCCTCTGAGTACTGCCTTTGCTGTTTCCCAGAGGAGATGGTAATTTGTGTGTTCATTTTTGTTGAATAGCATGAACATTTGAATTTCCTTTCTAATCTCTTCCATGACCCACTGGTGATTCAGCAGTGTGTTCTTTAGCCTCCATGTGATACTGGACTTTCTTTGGTGGCTTTTGGTGTTGAGTTCTAATCTTATTCCCTTGTGTTCAGAGAGAAGGCAAGGTATAACTTCAATGTTTCTGAATTTAGACAAGTTTGTTTTGTGGCATAAAATGTGGTCTATTTTAGAAAATGTTCCATGTGCTGCTGAGAAAACGTGTATTCTGATGCTGCTTGGTGAAATGTTTGGTAGATGTCTGTAAAATCTAGTTGATCTATGCAGCTGTTTAGATCTGCAGTTTCTCTGTTGTGTTTTTGCCCTGTTGATATATCTAGTGGGGAGAGTGGTGTGTTAAAATCCCCAACAATTAATGCCTTTGGATCTATATGGGATTTGAGTTAAAGTAGTGTTTCTTGGATAAATTTGGGTGCTCCATTGTTTGGCGAATAGATATTTAGAAATGCAATATCCTGCTGAAGGAGAGATCCTTAATTAGTATGTAGCGACCTTCTTTATCGCTTCTCTCGAATTTTAATTTGAAGTCTATTTTATCTGATATTAGGATTGCAACTTCCGCTTGTTTATGGGGGCCGTTTGCTTGGTAGATTTTGCTCTAGCCTTTCACATTGAAAATGTGTTTGTTTTTACGGGCAAGATGTGACTCCTGAAGGCAGCAGATAGAAGGATTTTGTTTTTTAATTCAACTAGACAGTCTATGTCGCTTAATTGGAGAGTTAACTCCGTTAATGTTAAGAGATAGGACTGAGAGGTATTTGGGAGTTCCTGCCATGTTTTCCACCTTCTTGGGGGTTGCGAAAACTGGATTCTTCCTATGGTTCTTGGATTCTCAGTTTGGGTGCTGTTTCTTGGCCTTTATTGTGGTCTTGTTGGTTTTCTATGTGTAGGACATCTTTAAGAACCTTTTGTAGGGCTGATTTGGTGGAGATGTGATAAAATTTTTTCATAAGGGTAATCAGCCTTCTGACAAATGCTCTGATTCTTTCATTAAAATAAAATCCTGTTAGAATCAAGTTCTGATCCAGGGTAAAATGCAAATACCCATGGAAATGATGACATTTAATTGGTATTAATTAAATATGCCTTCTTATTAATGAAATACCATAGAGAAGGTTTTTACAAAAACTGTACAAAAATTGGACGATAGCAAGAGGGATTTCAGACAAAGGCATTATAGTGGGTAAGGTGTGTCAAATTTTCCAAACTGGAACTACATGCTGGAAAAAAGAATAAGTACACAGGGAGGAGTAACTTACTGTTTTAGATGAGCAACGTTAAGATGGATCATTATGTAAGAAGAAAGTTTGTATTTGGTTATTTCTAACTAGCAGACACTTTTCTTTTCATAAAAAATGAATACTAGAATGAAAATCCAAAAGAACTTTGATGATACATTTAATATTTTGGAGACTGCAAATATTTTCAGTGATAAAAACAGTTCAATTAATTATGGAATTTATAAGCACTGGACTTCCATGTAATCATTATAAGTGATGTTCTTAGAACAGTATGAAATTTCTAAGGATGTTATTGGGTAGGAAATATATGCATGATACAATGATAAGAAAAGCAAAGTATAAAGTAGGCTCACACCTTATTCCTACCTACTCACCAGGGTGAAATTTGAGGATCATGGTTCAAAGCCAGCCCCCAGAGAAAATCCTTTCCACCACCAAAATTCCAGAAGTGGAGCTATGGATAGCATTGAGGGGAAAAAAGCAAAGAACAATGTGCAGGCCCCAGTTTTGGCAATAAACAAATGAATAATCAAACAAATATATGAACCCAAATTATAAGCATATATATATATATATATATATATATATATATATATATATATATGCATATATGCAAGGCAGAGGGGTATAACCGTGGTGTTCCAGTGTTCACATTGTGGAGCTCCATGATGGAAACAGCACAAATATTTACTTAAAGGAAATCAAAAGTGACAATATGTTGGAAATGATTTGTACACCTTGGGCAGTGGGATTGAGAGAGCCAAGAAAAGAGGACGAAAAATGTGGTATACTGCCTTATTTATGTAACTGTAACCCCTCTGTACATCACCTTGACAATAATATTAAAATTACAAAAAAACAGAACGAAGCTTTTAATTATGATATTATATTTAAAAGTTTATTTTAAAAGAATTTTAGGCATGTTTTAAATTTCTAATGAATTGCCCCACTCTACTGGATTATACTGTAATATTGGAAGAATTATTTACACATGTTTCCATGTGTAAGGACCCCAATAAAAATTCCACAAAGAAATGCCAACATGGAACAAAGGGTCCTAACCATAATACATTACTTCTACAGCAAATCACACAATCTTCCAAATTCACATAACTTAATCATTTAAAGACAAATGATGAACCAACGTCTCCATTTGTAGAAATACATACTTGCAACAAGGATGGAAAAGGCACGGATAGCCAAAGTGAATGATACACAATAATAAGGAAGAGTCCATACATAAAGGAGAGTTTCCCGCACATTTACAACTCTAAATCTGGGAAAGTCAGTTATCTTTGTCATACTAATAGAAAAACACAAAAAAGCTAACTGTGGGATTCAAAAAGATTGCCTGAGAACAGGTGTTCATTATGACAACACAGCAACTTCATTGCAAATTACTATGTCTCTCTTTCCTTGTCTTATTCCCACCTCATTCTTGAATTCGGAAGGTCAGATTCTAGGGAGCCGGTTCTTTTAGCTCCAGTAATTAATGAAAGGGAATAGGTGATTGGAGATACAATTTCTTCACATTGGATTCTCATTCTTTATTAAGCTTACTGAGTACTAATGGATCCATGAAACACAAGAAAATCTTAAGTTTTCCACTAATTTTTTAAATGCCTGCTGTAAGAAGAATCAAAATTAATGAAAGAAATATTGATGCACCCAGATATGTTAAACAAATACTCTCAAACTTACAGAATAAAATAGATCCCAATACGATAATACTAGGAGACTTTAACACACCCGTCTCACCAAAGGACAGGTCTATCAACCAGAGGATTGGCAAAGAAGCTACCGAATTAATTGAGGCCATACTTCAAGAGGAATTAACTGACATCTACTGAGTATTTCACCCTAAAACAACACAGTACACATTCTTCTCAGCAGCTCATGGAACTTTCTCCAAAATAGACCATATCATAGTTCATGCAAGGAACTTAAGCAAATACAAAGGGATCGACATAATCCCCTTTATCCTCTCTGACCACAGTGGAATCCAGGTAGTTCTCAATAACAAAGCATACCGCAGAAATTTCTCTAATACATGGAAATTGAACAGCACACTCCTTAGCAATGCCTGGGTAACAGAAGAGATCAGAGAAGAAATAATATATTTCCTACAACTCAATGAAAATGAAAACACTTCGCAAAGAAACTTATGGGACACAGCAAAAGCAGTCCTGAGGGGCAAATTTATTGCCCTCAGTGCCCACATCAACAGAATGGAGACAGGCCAAGTAAATAATCTCATGTTGGAATTAAAACAGCTAGAAAAACAAGAAAAAAATGGAACCTAAAGTTACTAGACGGAGACAGATAACCAAATTAAGAGCAGAGCTTAACCAATTACAAAATCAGAAAATTATAGCCAAAATTAACCAAACAAAAAGCTGGTTCTTTGAAAAAATAAACAAAATTGATGGACCGTTGGCAAGATTAATTAAAAAAAGAAGAGAGGAAACCTATTTTAACAGGATTAGGGATGCCACGGGAAAAATCACAACCCGTAACCAAGATATCCAAACAATCCTAAGGGACTACTTTCAAAAGTTATAATCTCTAAAGGAAGAAAATCTGGCAGAAATGGATGCATTTTTAGAGAAATACAATTTGCCCAAACTGAGCAAAGAAGAAATAAACCGGAGGAGCATACGTGTCCCAGATAGGAGGACCTCGATCCAACCCAGCCAGAGCATATATTGAGTCTCTGTTTCAGAAATGCCCAAGACAGAAAGTTGGCTCCTCAGAGCCAGGGAGAGGAAACAAGCAGGGGTCATGGTGCCCCCAGGGGAGTGTCTGACCTCGGTAAGGGTGGTTTGGGGGCGGCCCCTCACCTGTGCTGCTGGGAGAAGCTGCTGGAGGCTGCTCCAGGTGCGGCGAGCAGTGATGGCAATGGTATTATGGACAAATGGGCCCAAAGTAGAGAACCAGGTCCAGGGATCAGGTTGGGGCTTTAATCGGGCTGGCAGCGCGCCATTGCCTGATATTTGAAATCTCGAAACTTGGGAAAGGGGAAAAGTGGCTGGGGCCACTTTCTCAATTTCCTACTATACTCCGAAGTCGCCTTGAGTCTCTTCCTCACCACTCAAACACCTCATCTTCCTCAACTGCTGGTAGTGGTGTAAACTAACAGTGGGAATCCCGGTGCTACCAGGCAGCATGGAATGTGAGCGTGGCCACCAATCTTGAATCCCATTGGTCAGAAAGAACCATGAAAGAAAGGGGGTGTGGCCGGAATCCTGTGATGCAATCAGCATGGGCAGAGTCAAGAAGTTAGCATATCCCCAGCCCTTTTCCCAGGGTAGAATGTCAATTCAGTTGGAGACAAGAGGGTTGACTTGCTTTAACCGGATGGCTGCACAGATTATTGTGTATGTCTCTTCGTTGCCACTCTTGAACCTTGAACTCAGGATCTGGGCACAGTCTGTGAGCTACTTTTTCTCAAGGCTGGACCTCCAAACTGGAGCCACAGCGCTTCTGGCTTTGCTGACACTGAAGTTGGAAAGGGGTCTCAAGGACTTTCCTTCCCAGGGTGACTTCAACCATGATCCTCCAATCACAGCCTTGTAAGTATCAAGGAGGACTGCTGATAGTCACTGGTGCCTGCTTAATCATTGCTCTTGCTGATGTTCTTGGACAAACAGGTGAGTTCCCTATCCTTGGGTTTAAGTGGTGGGAGCTGTAGCCCAAAGTTCGAATCTTGGTCCTGCCACCAGCAAATGGCAGGAGATCCCAAAAACTTACTCCTATCCATATGATTACCAACGGAATGTGATGTGTGTCATGATTGAATGAGCAGTTCTTGAATGATTCCAGTATAAAATTATACACAATTATATTATAGGACACTGATCGATGTTAGTTAATATTTTATTGAGCATTTAAACAACCACATTAATAAAATGGAGGCATAATGAAATAACTAAGAATTGGGTCTCACATACTATAAAGGTGGCATTTTTCTGTCAGGACTGGTTTTGGAACTCATGGTCTTGGTAACTCTGATGCACTATGTGGGAAGGGAAAGCTGGTTTCCTTGAAGTCAAGAAATTCAAGTCTGTTCCTTAGGCCTGAAATAGATCGATCCCCACCACTAGAAAACATCCTATTCATGTACAATTTACATAGATGATTTATATTTATACACATATGTTGACTATATTTCGTTCAGGGCACTTATTTAATTTTTTGTTTTATTCATGCATTGTACATTTATTTTATTGACTATTATGTCACATAAAACATTGATTACATGGGCCTAGGAAGGTAGCTTAGTGGTAGAATGCTTGCCTTGCATGCATGAGGCCCTGGGTTTGATTCCTTATAAGCAAAATGAAAAAAGGCAGAAGTGGCGCTCTAGCTCAAGTGGTAGAGTGCTAGCCTTGAGCTGAAGAGCTGAGGGACAGCGCCCAGGCCCAGAGTTCAGGCCCCACGACCAGATCCCCCCCCCAAAAAGCATTTATTACATTAATTACATAGGATATATGACTGCATATGTATTCAACTTCATACCTGACACCCAGGACTTTCACAGAAAAGGAAAACATATGTCACCATCAGCTTCTTACTCCACAATTCAGTTTTTGGCAGTGCTGGCATCTGAACTCATGGCCTACAAGCCTACAAGGCCCAATTCATGAATGGGTGAGTGTCAGCACTCCATCCTGGGGCAAATTGAGCTGACAGGCTGTTCCCAGGACCTGATATCAAGCCCCAGGGGTTAACAAAATAATAACATTGATATGCAGATGGCAGTAAATTAATATATATTTTTTATCGAGTGTAAGAGATATCTATACATTATTCAGTTATATAGATTGCATTCCTACCAATTCCTGGGTTTTAATTATGCATCCATGTAATCAATATTATTGTTTTCATCCTTAATGAAATCAGTGTCCTGAAATTATTGTGTTCCTGTAAGTAATAATATTCTTTTAATGCTTCATAAATATTAAATAAAGTCTATCAGCCTCCTGAAATGATGCTGTCTAATTTTATAGGAGCATCATTCACGATCAACTAATTCAACCGTGACATTGAAAGCATTCCATTGTTATTCCTGTGGATGGGGGACCATTTTCTTAGTATCTCCTGCCATTGGTTGGAGTCAGGACAGGGACTCGAAATCAGGGACAATGTTGCCACATGGGCCTAAGGCCTCCCCAATAGTCTGGCAGCCTTCAGCAATGCAAGATGAAGTACCCTTTGCAACAATGTCATTCAGATCCATGAGGGTCACCGTGCAAAGGAAGAAAACATAAGAAGGCCACATATTTTCTGTGCATTGCTTTCCTTGCAAGGTCTAGGGGTCTAGGATCCCAGGAGCAGCTACAGGTCTAGTGGCTGCACCCCAGCCTAGGGTGATCGAAGCTGAGGCAGAGTTGCTACAACCTGAGTTCAAGCCCCATATTGAGAAAAGTAAAATTAAAAAAAATGCTCCCTGGCTTCCAATTCATGCCGTGTACCCTTCTAGGTTTTGGATTTGAACTCAGGATGTAGGTAAATCTGCAGCAATGTGAATGAAGGGGAAGATCACCGTACTTGAAGGTAAGAAAGTCAGGCCTGTTCACTAGTCCTGAATTCAAGCCCAAACCCTGGCAAACATTCTAATTATATACATTGTAAAGATAGGATTTATACTTACCTATAGATATTCAGTCCATACATGTTTGGTGTGGTTGTTCCTTATATTTTTTGTTTTATTCATTTATTTACCTTTGATTGTACTATGATGAAACCCATTCTGTTTATTTCATTGATGACATCGTATCACAGAGCATCTAGATTTGTAGAAATGTTCTCCACCATGCCAGGATTCTCAGGTCACCCAGGAAATTCAGAGAAAAGGAAAACAAGTTTCACACTTGGCTTCTTACTCCACGATCCACTTGTTGGTAGTGCTGGGATCTGAACTCAGGGCCTAGTAGGACCAATTGGCCAATAAGTCAAGGTTAACACACCAACTTGTGAGCAACTAAGGAACTAAGCCAGTCCCAAGATCTGACATTGATCCCCAAGGTGGTCCACTATAGTCATAAATTCATAATTTAAACATACAATCTATATTGACGTACATGTGTCAACAGCATATTGTGTTTAGTGAACTTCTTCTCCTTATTTTGTATCTACATCATGGAAGTATTTTGTATTTTACTAAGTATGGTGACAGGTATAACTGTGCTGACATGCATGACAAAAGGTTCCCATGGTTATAGTCTATGAATTCCCCTTCCTAGTTGATACTCAGGACTTTCACAGGAGAAGCAAAGGTGTGCAACAACTGGCTTCTGACATCAGCATGGATCTTTCGTCAGTGCTAGGATTTGAACTCAGGTGTGGGTAGCTCTGTTGCACTGTGGGGAAAGGGGAAGCTCTCCATCCTTGAAGTCTAGAATGTCAGGCCTGGTCCAGGGCCTGATTTGAAGCCAAGCACAGGAGAAAATAGTAAGCCCGCCTTTTTTAAACATAGGATCTCTCTTTACCTACGGGTGTGGTATGCATCTTGCATTCAGTGTAGTTATTCTTTTTATTTTGTGTCTTATTCATTGATGTATTGTGCATTTTATTGAGTATGGTGACAGATATAACTGTGCTGACATGGATGACAACCTATTCCCATGGTTATAGAGTTGCCTATACAGCATTCTCCATCATCAATGACACCCAGGACATGCACAGAACATGAAAACATGTGCAACCCTAGGCTTCATCAGAATGAATCTTTTGGCAGTGCTGGAATTTGAACTCAACGCCTAGCAGGCCCAATTGGTGAATGGGTCATGGTAAGCACAACAGCCTGTGAGCCTCTAAGATGCTCGGCCATTCCCAGGACCTGAGATTGATCCTTGGTGAGGGCCAATATAGTCATAAATTCATAATTAAACAGAGGATCTATATTTCCAAACATGGGTGGGCAGCATCTTGCTTTTGGTGTAGTAATTCTCTTCATTTTGTGTCTTATTAATTGATGTATTGTGTATGTTCTTAAGTATAGATTGACAGATATAACTGTGGTGAACTGGATGACAACCTATTCCCATGAGTATAGAGTTGCCTATACCTTCTCCATCTAGCAGAAACCCAGAATTTGGGCAGCACAGGAAAACAGGTGCAACAACTGTCTTCTCACATCAGGGTGAATTTTTGGCAGTGCTGGGACTCGAACTCGGGGCTTAAGAGGCCCAAATGCATAGTGGGTCCACGTGATCACACAGACTGTGAGCCAATAAGGAGCTGGGTTGTTCCCAGGAACTACTATCGAGCCCTAGGGAGGCCAAAATAGTCCTCAATGCATCATTGAAACATGGGATGTATATTCACATCAGTGTGTGGACTGCATCATGCATTGAGTGTACTTATTGTCATTATTTTGTATGCTATTCATGAATGTATTGTGTATTTTCTTGAATATATGATGACAGGTATAACTGGGCTGACATGGATAACAACTTATTCCCATGACCACAAGGTGCCCCATGCATTCGCCATCCTAGCTGGGACCCAGTACTTGCACAGAAAATGAAACAGGTACAACAATTGGGTTCTGGCATCAAGATGAATCTTTTGGCAGGGCTGGGATCTGAACTCAGGCCTAGCAGGCACCATTGGTGAATGGTTCCACATGAGCACACCAGCCTGTTAGCAACGAAGGAGCTAGTCCTTCCCAGTACCTGAGTTTGAGCCCCCGTGGGGGTAGAGTGGCAAGCACAATAGTGACCCATTCATAAGCTGAAGGTAGTATGCAAATAAGTATATATTTGTATAGAGTAGGATTGATGGTGACCTGTGATGGAATCCAATCTGTGTGACTACTGATTCTTGGATCTTTCCTGATGCCTCCATTTCATGACTGTGATTATTATTGTCACGCTTCATCAACTCTCCTTTACAAATAATCTATACCCCATGAGTCTTGCCTATCATTTCCTACTTGCATCATGCACGAAGTACTCATTCAAGGATGAGATCGATCGCATTCCATGACTCTTCCTAGGTCCAGAAATGAGTATGTCACGATCTCCCGCCATTCCCTCTTCATAGGGGGGCTGAATTCAAGCCTCATGCCTGTAAAACATACTCATTATATACATTTTAACGATGGGATTTATACTTCCATACAGATGTTCAGTCCATATTGTGTTTGGTGTGGTTATTCATTTTATTTCTTGTTTTATTCATTTATTTACCATTTATTTTATTGACTCTGATGACACCTATACTATTTATTACATTGCTTACATCCTATCACATAGAATCTAGATTTTAGATGTGTTCTCCATCATGTCTGGCAGTGTGAGGATTTGAACTCGGTGTCTAGCAGGCCTAATTCATGAATGGGTGAGTTTCAGCATGGCAGCGTCTAGAAAATGAAGCTGTCAGGTGTTTGCCCAGCACTAGAATCAACCCCTACGTTTGGCCAAAACAGCAATACATGGATAGGCAGACGGTGGTATACAAATAAATATATATTGGTAAAGAGTGCCAGAGCCGTCAATCTATGATTGAATGACAACTACTACGTTGCTACCAATTCTTAGGTATTTATTATCCCACCATTGAAGGAATATTATTCTTTTCATGCTTAATAACATTAAGACCAATCAGCATTCTAGGATTATTGCGTCCAATTTTAGACAAGACCTATGCATGAACTACTCATTTAATCAGTATTCTTATGCATAGGAATGAGTCTCTTGTGATCTCCTGCCATTGGTATCAGGACTGGGATTTGAACCAAGGGGATATGGTGACAGGTTGGCCTATGGCTTCACTGATAGCCCACCAGCCATCAGCAAGTGCAGGTCAGGTCCACCTTGCAGCCATGTCATTCAGACCCAGGATGGTTACCGTCCAAAGAAAAAATCATAAAACCCCAGCCCTCTACAGCTTGCCACTTTTTGTGCTTTCCAGGTTTTTTATTCTACCTGCAAGAACTCTGGGCCTAGGACCTCAGGGTTGGCTATGGGAGATCCGAGCTGAGGCAGAGTTTAAACGAACTGAGTTCAAGCCCCATGGCTGTAAAAAAAAAAAAAAAAGAAGAAAGAAAAAACATTATTTAAGTAAATTAAAAAAAAATAAAGCTCCCTGGTTTGGAATTTCTGCCAGTTTTCTTTCCTAGCCTGGGATTTGAATTCAAGGTCTTGGTAAACTTGTAGCAATGTGAGGGAAAAGTTGCCACAGCTTGAGTTCAAACCCAGTGCCAACCAAAAATGAAAAACTAAGTCACTGAACTCGGCAGGGTGATGTAGTTGTGGAGATGGGAGGCAAGGGATGGTAAGAGGAAAACAAAGGAGGAGTCAACAATGCTCAATTGGAAACGTACTCATTACCTTGCTCCTGTAACTGTAACCCCTCTGTAAAACATTTTTACAATAAAAAAGTACAAAAAAGAGAAACAATATAGTTCTCAGAGAAGCACTTTAGATGTAAGGAAAGTATGTCTGAATAGCTGTACAAAATTCTACACTGCTTTTTTTTAATGTTCAGTATGGAACTGAGTAAACATGATTGCTTCCATTTAAAAAAAGTAAGTTACTGTCGAAACTGGGGCCAGTATTTCTGCCATTGCTAGGATTTGAGCTCACCATCCAGGTGAAGGCGAAGCTCACTGTCTTTGAGGAAAAGAAATTCAGGGCCTGAATGAAGGCCCTGCAATTGAAAAATTATTTCTATACAAGTGTAATATATGATATACACTTATGTATGTTAATTTCATATTATGATTTTATTATTGATTTTGTATTTTCTTTTTTAATTTTTCTTATTTTTATTTTGCTTTATTTTGATTTTTAATTGATTGATTATTGTATTTAGCATATTATACACATAATATTTATTACATTTTGCACACCTATAATAAAATTCTATGCAACAATTTAGGACATTGACTCATGTTTCATTAATATTTTATTAAGTGTTGAAACATAATACATAAGTAAATGGATGCATTTGTCACAGTCTTCACATGTTTAGAGTCTCTTCCAAGTATGAGCTTTGTCCAATCTTTGGACTCTTCCTATTGGATGATTTATAGTCAGAAACCTTTTCCTGAGGATAGGCAAGTGAGGGATAAAATTGAAAGGATGGAGCTAGAAATGTGGTTAGTGGTAAAAAGCTCGCATAGCATGCATGAATGCCAGGGTTTGAATCCTCAGTGCCACCTACTCAGAAAAAGGTAGAAACTGTGGAGTGGCTCAAGTGGATAGCCTTGAGAAAAAGGAGCTCAGAGACAGTACCTAGGCCCTAAGATCAAGCCTCAGGACTGTCAAATACAATAGACCAGATGCAGTGTCTCACATATGGAACTCTAGCTTCTCAGGAGGCTGAGAGCTGAGGACCACAGTTCAAAGACAGCTTAGCCAAGGAAAGCCTGTTAGACTCTTATCTCCAGTGAACCACCCAAAGACCCCATGTGGTGCTGTTACTCAAGTGGTAGAGTGTTTGTCTTGACCTGAGGGGCTAAGGGACAGTGCCCAGGCTTGAGTTCAAGACACACTATTGGGAAAAAAGTGAAAAAAAACTGAGGGTTAATCCAGGTACTTTTCCTATTTGCTAACTATGAGATCATTCTTTGGAAAATGAACACTGATGTATACCAGAATTGGAGTCAGAGCTTAAGGTTCAAGTGTAACACATTCATATGCCCAGCCTCTCAGACTCTAGCATTGTAATCTTGTGTCCTACAGGGTTCTGAAAGGTCCAATGTTGAAAGGCTTAGTATGCTTCCCAAGCCCATTGTGATAGCAGTTGACTTGTACTGTCAGGGTCATTACAGCTCTGAGCCTAGCAGAGCACCAGTAGTTCAGGCCTGTCACCCTAGCTCAGGAGACTGAGGTTTGAGGATCACAAGGTGAAGCCAGCCAGGGCAGGAAAGTCTATGAGACTCTGACTTCCACTTCTGATAGGTCAGATGTTCAAGAGCTTCCTGTGTTTCCCTTGGTGATGAGAAGTACTTGAACTCTAAATGTTCTTAGAATTCTTGAGCTATAGAAGCAGGAAAGAAACATTGACCCATCTTGGGTTCACATGAAGTTCTCAGGCTCCAAACCCTAGCCCCATTAGCAGAAAGAACTCCAGTGTAACACTGTAATTGAAGGACAGAAAACATTTTCAAATGCCAGGCTAGGTGCAGAGACCAGGCCTACAGGATTCGGAGGCAGAATGTACACATTCAACAGATAAGTGAGCAGCAAAACTACTTCATATATTCCAGGCAATGCAAGCAATGGGAGGAAACCTAAAACATTTGTTAGAGTTACACCAGGGTCAGGCTTTTCTCAGCCTCTTCAAACAATGACTAATTAACATTCTTCCCACAAGTGAAGGGAGAATCAGGCTATCTTAGGTTACCAATAGAGCCAGTTTAGTCGGGGAGAGGGGAGGAACAGAGTAGAAAAACGCTGCTCTCTGGTCTTAGGGAGTGGGTTTTTGATTTTCCATCTGTCAGATTTGAAGGCCCTTCTTCTACCTCTGCCAGTCCTTTCTACTTCCTTCATTCTCCACATAATTAATTCAAATCCCCAGACCAACTAGAGTCAGGGTTGTTTCTCTTCTTTCTCCAAGCATCTGAGTTAGAACCTGGCTCTGCCCAATTGGCTCTGGTGCCCTTGGATGCCTGAGAAGTGGGAAAGTGACAGTCTTCTTGCTCTCTGGTTGTGTGAAGGCAATGCTGGTGTCCTGGCACACTGCAGAAGGCCTAATGACTGGAAATTGTTCCCTTCTTTCCTCCTGAAATCCAAGACCAGATTCATCTATCATCTTCCTATCTATCTATCTTCCTATCTATCTTTCTTTCTTTCTTTCTTTCTTTCTTTCTTTCTTTCTTTCTTTCTTTCTTTCTTTCTTTCTTTCTTTCTTTCTTTCTTTCTTTCTTTCTTTCTTTCTTTCTTTCTTTCTTTCTTTCTTTCAATCCTGTCTGTCTATGTATCTATCTACCTACCTACCATTCTACCTAGATATCTCTTGCCAGTTCTTGGGTTGAACTCAAGGCCTGGGCACTGTCTATAACACTCTACTTGAGCACTCTACTTGAGCCACAGCCCCAATTGTGGCTTATTCTGTGTATGTGCTACTGAGGAATCATACCCAGAGCTTCTTGCATGCTAGACAAACACTCTCTCAGTAATCCACATTCCCAGCTCCCTCATCTTTTCCTTAATGGTAGTTTTTTTAGGAAAGTATGTTGCCATTTTACCTCCCCAAGTTTAAGTTTCTGAATACTGGATACTTCTATGAAACCTGGTCTTCTTTTCCCCTGCCTAGTTTGTTATGGTTCCTGCATTGGCCTCATAACAAAATGTAAATAAAGGCTCCTGAGAGCGTCAGTGTATCATATAAGGACACAGGCCTGGAACCCTGGAAGAGAAAAGCCATGGGCCTGAAATGAAGAGAATGATGCAGTATATGAAAGGAGCATATCTGAAATATAAATCAGTAAATAAAAGGAGAAGCACTGCAAAGGTCTATTTGCATTCAGGGAGGTAATATACAGACATAAGTAGGTAGGGCACTGATACATAAAATTGGCCTTCTCTTTTTGAAATATTTTTGTGGACATCCCAGTGCTTAACCTCAGGGCCCAATGCATTCCTCAGCTGTTTTTCCCAAAGCTGAGGCTTTACCACAGCCACAGCTCCACTTTCAGCCATCTGGTCATTAATTCGACATAAGCACCTCCCAGGCTTTCCTGCCTGGTCTGGCCTGTGTCTCCTTCTCGACTTTCTTTCTCAAAGCTGGAACTCTGCCCTCTGGACCACTGTTCCACTTGTGGTGTTCTGGTGGTTTATTGGAGATAAGAGTTTCACAGAATTCTTGCTCAGGCTGAATTTGAACGGCTGTCTCCCAAACAGGATTTAGGCGGCTTTCTTCAGGGATACACCAAGGAGTCCCTCCACACAAACCCTTAGTCTAAATCTTGAGAGGCATTAGAGAAAAAGAGATATATGAAGATGCTTCTAGTGGGTTCTAGATACTTAAGGTTGTAGACACATAACACTCATAATTACTAGATCATTTTATAGACAAAAGGAGTAATGCAGACAGTATGAGGATCGCTCTGGCTTTTGGTCTTATCATCTTGAGACAGCAAATTCACTGCAGCTCAATGCTAAGTGACAGAATTGTCATGGCCTGTGGACATTTGCTCCCAAATGGTGTGACACTCATTTCTCACTTTTGGCTTCAAACATGTGACCCAGAGGAGAAGATGAGGAGAGAAAATCCTTCTCAGGTAAAGCAGTTCTAAAGAACATTGGGTAGTTAATTTATAAATTCAAAACATTTCAATGACCCTGCTAAGAAGTCAGATTGTCCAGATTAAAAATGAAGAAGAAAAGAAAGAAGGTGCCAGTGGCTTCTCACTGTAATCCCAGCTCTCCAGAGGGTGAGATGTAGATAATCTGAATTTGATTCCAGCCAGATTAGGAAAGTCCATGACACTTATTCCTAAGACATCACAGAAAAACCCAGAAGGCGGGTTGTGACTCGAGCTTAATGCACTACCCTTGAACAAAATGAGCTCAGGGACAAGTTCTAGGCTCATAGTTCCACCCCAAGACCTGCCCCCTCAAAAAGAGACTGTACTTCCATGTCTTTGGGTATGTATGGATGTATTCCTATAGGTGAAGCTCCAGAGTAGCTATGATGAACGGCACCAAACTAGGTAATGTGTATTCAATAAAATGATTTCACAACAGAGACTGTTTTCATGATAGTGCATGTTCTGGGGCTCCCCTCACTGTTCCCAGTGTAACCAGAGGATTTCTCTGCATCCCAGGCCTGCTGGAAGAAGTCTCTCTCATTGTCTGGACAGGCAGAGAAAAGACCTCAGTCCTGTACAACTGTGTAGCAAGCAACTCCGTCCGGGTCAGATAGTGAGGATGAGTGTGGGTGGACTCTGAAGTTCAGGAGAAAAAGGTCTCTTTGTACCCCAAACTATCTATTTCCCCAGTGCTCTGGTTTGACAGGAAGCCTTCATATGTGTCACCTTCTGTGACAGGCCATGTCCTGTGCACTTATCCTGGTTTTGTGAGACTATATTCCAGTGTTCAGATACAGTGCTGAATATAATTCAAGAGTCCTTCCGTCGGACAAGTACGGCATTGAACCTAATGAAATGTTTCATTGCCTGTGATGATGGGCCTATGATGCCTCTCCTAGGTTTCAGGAAGTTTGAAAAATCCAAGCACATATCTGGTATCACAAAGCTTCCTGTCATCTAGGGCTGGTGAACTTCATCAGGTTTTGAAACATTTGACCTCTTCTAGTTGGGCCCTGAGTGGCTAGGTTTTGGGGTTGAACACAGGGCCTGGGTGCGGACCATGAGATCAGTGCTGAAGCCCGGTGCTTTACCATTTTGTAAAACAGCATCACTTCTTATCTGTGTATGTGTGAGTGTGTGTGTGCGCGCGCACACGTGGGAGAGGGCACATAGGCACATACACGATTCTTGGACGTTGAACTCAGGACCTGAGCACTGTACCTAGTTTCTCTTGTATAAGTATAGCCCTCTCCTACTTGAGCCACAGAGCCACTTCAGGCTTTTTTTTATGGTTGTGGTCCTGAGAAATTAAACCCAGGGTTTCATATTTGCAAAGCACTATACCCCTAAGGCACATTCCCAGCCTTCTACTTCAGGTTTGTTTGTTTGTTTCTGTCTTTTTTTATTGTTGTAGAAGATGATGTCTGGGCCTGGGTGCTGTCCTTGAGCTCTTCAGCTCAAGTCTTGTGCTATACCACTTGAGCCAAACACCGCTTCAGCTTTTGTGGTGGTCCATTGGAGCTAAGTGTCTCAAGGACTTTTCTGCCCATGCTGGCTTTGAACCATGATCCTTAGATCTCATCCTCCTGAATAGCTTGGATGACAGACATGAGTGACAAGCACCTAGCTTCCACTTCAGGTTCCTTAGTTGTGAATTGGAGATAATTGGCTCATCAGACCTTTTGTGTCTGGGATAGTTTGGAACCCAGGTCCTCAGATCTCAGCTTCCTGAGAAAGCAGGATGAGAGACCTCAGCTATAGACCCCTAGGGCTGTTGCCTCTCCATGTAATTAATATTGTTTTCATCCTTAATGAATTATTAATTAAATCAACCACTGTTCCGAAACTATTGCGTCCATGTAATTAATACTATTATTTGAATATGTAAAAAGTATTCATTAAAATCCATTGGCCTCCTAAAATCACTCTATTTATATAGTAGTATTCAGAAACAACTTATTCAACCTTGCCATTCATAATCATCCATCGGTATTCCTATGAATAGGAAGGAGATTCTTAGGATCTCCCGCCTTTGGTAGGGGTCACGACCGGAATCCAAACACAGGGCCTATGTTGCCATGTTGGCCTATTGCTTCCTTGGAAGCCCGCCAGCCTTCAGCAAAGCCAGATTACCAACATTTTTCAACAGTGTGATTCAGACCGGATGGTCACCTTGCAAAGAAAAAAAAAATGTAAAACCGGCAGCCATCTGTAAGTTGCCATTTTGTTTTTTTTTTGGTGTGTGTCGCATTAATTTTTTTTTCTTGTCAGACTTTGGGGCCCAGGAACCAAGGTTCGACTGTGGGTCCAGTGGCTACACCCCAGCCTAGAGTGATCAAAGCTGTGGCAGAATTGCCACAACATGAGTTCAAGCCCTGTGCTTGACAAAATAAAAATATATACATACATACATACATACACAAACACATATATACATGCATGCATACATACATACATACACTAAAATATTTTAAAAATTATGAGGCTCCTTGGCTTGGAATTCACACCATTTTTTCTGCCAGGCCTGGGAATTGAACTCAGGGTCTGGGTAAATCTGCAGCACTGTGGGGGATGGGGAAGATCACCCTTCTGGAAGACATGAAATTCAGGCCTGTTCCTAGAGCCTGAATTCAAGTCCTAGCACTCAAAAAATTAATATTCGTATATATTTTAAATACATGATTTATATTTACCTATATATGTTTATGGCATATTGCGGTTAGTGTGTTCATTTTATTTTGTGTTTTATTTCTTATGTACTTTAGTGAGTATGACTACACTTATAATATTTTTTGCATCCTATTACATAAGACATAGTTGTGCCTATGTATTCTACATCATTCCCGAGTCCCAGAAATTTCACCCATAAGGAAAACAAGTGGGACAATTGGCTCTCCACCAGGATTAAGTTTTTGGCAGTTTTGTGACTTACACTCAGGGCCTAGCAGGCCCACTTCATGAATGGGTAAATGTTAGCACACCAGTCTGATGCAAGAGAAGTTGGCGGGCAAATTTGAGCACCTGAGATCAAGCCCTAGGAATGGCCAATAAAAAAACAGATAGATGTTTAGATTGCAGTGTGTGTGTGTGTGTGTGTGTGTGTGTGTGAGTGTGTATTCACAAATGTGTATGCATCTATAAATATATACAGAGAGAGACAGATAGACATTTATGTAGACTCTAGTGTATAACCCTATATAAAGGGTGATGTCTATATCTTATTTCTATATATTATATTACTACCAATTATTTAGTATAAAATTATGTCTCCATTAATCAATTATAGAAGACTTATAAAGTATTAATCAATGACCTATATTTATTGAATACAATCTTAAACTGGAATGACTAGCTAATTAGTAATTCAGTTAGTACATTTCAAACATTCTATTAGTGTTCCTATAGATAGGATTAACTTTCCTAGAATCTTCAGCCATGTGTAGGTGGCAATCCCAGGATTGAACTCCCAGGATTGAACTCAGGGTCTAGGTGTCTAGGTTGGGCTCATGCTTCACTGAGAGCCCTCAGCCTTCATCCATGCAAGCTCATGTACAATTTTCAAGCAGAGTCATTGAGACCCAGGAGGGTCACAGTGCTAAGGAAACAAAGATAAAACTGTTGTGTAAAACTTCCTGATTTTTCCTCCTCCATTTTTGTAGGTTTGTTGTATTTTTGCCAGTGCTGGGAGTTGAACTTGGGTCTTAGGATCCCTGGATTATCTGTGGGTGTAAAAGCTGCACCCCAGCCTAGGGTAATCATGGTTTAAGACACAATAAAATGCTTCCTTGAACAAAAGGAGCTCAGTGAAAATGTCTAGGCTCACAGTTCAAGTCTCAGGACATGCCACAAAAAAAAGAGCCAGTAACTCCATGTGTCTGTGTATATATGCATGTATTTGTATCAGTGAACATCCGAGTCTCAATGAAGAAATGTACCCAGCTAGGAAATTTGCTTTGAATAGAATGATTTCATAGCACAGCGAGTGCTTTCAAGAAAGTGCATGTTCTGGGGCTCCCCTTACTGTTCCCAGTGTAGCCTGAGGGGTTCTCCATACCCCAGCTGCTGGAGGAAGTCTGCCTCATTGTTGGAACAGGCAGACAAAAAGCCTCACTCCTGTATTGCTGTGTAACAAAAAATTCATCCCGGCCACTTATTGAGGATGTGTGCAGGCAGGCTCTGAAGGTCAGGAGAAAAAGGCCTCTTTGTACCCCAAGCTGTCTCTCTCCCCAATGCTCTGTTTTTTTTTGTTTTTGTTTTTTGGTCGGTCATGGGACTTGAACTCTGGGCTTGGGCGCTGTCCCTGCACTCTTCAGCTCAAGGCGAGCGCTCTACCACTTGAGCTACAGAGCCACTTCCGGTTTTCTAGTGGTTTATTGGAGATAGGAGTCTGACAGTCTTTCCTGCCCAAACTGGCTTTGAACCGTGATCCTCAGATCTCAGCCTCTTGAATAGCTAGGATTAGAAGCGTGAGCCACCAGCGCCCAGCCCAGTGCTCTGTTTTGACAGGAAGCCTTCATTTGTGCAACCTCCCATGGCAGGCTAAGTTCCTGTACTCATCCTGTCATTGTAAGATTGTGTTTCAGTGTTGAACCAAACTGCTAACATTAACTCAAGAGTCCTTCTGGCAGATAATTAGGGAGCTGAACCTAATGAAATGATTCATTATTGGCAATGGTGCCTCCGTGTGTGTGTGTGTTTCTGTGTGTGTGTGTGTTTGTGTGTGTGTGTGTGTGCATACACCATTACTGGTGCTTGAACTCAGGACCTAACCACTGTACCTGAGTTTCTCCTGTACAAGGACAGCACTTTACCATTTGAGTAACACAGCCACTTCAGCCTTTTTTTCTAGGGATGTGGATCAAACCCAGGGTTTCACACATGTAAAGCAGTCTACCCTTAAGAAACAATCCCAGCTCTCCACTTCAGGTTTCTTTCGTTTCTTGTAAGTTGGAGGAGTTCAATCTGGGCCTGGGTGTTGTCTCTGAGCTCTTCCGCTCAAGTCTAGTGCACTGCAACTTGAGTTACAGCACCCATTTAGGCTTTCTGATGGTTTATTGGATATAAACATCTCAAGGAATTTCCTGCCCATGCTGGCTTTTGTCCATGATCAGGGATAATTTTTTAACTCCATAATTTAGTGACTTTAATTTCAAGAGCAGAAATTAACAAACTTTTTGAAAATTTCATGAGAATATTTTAAAATCACTTTCAAAAGTATTTTTAAAAGGTACTTTAAAAGTCCTTGGATAGAGATGTGCTCATTTCCACATACAAACATCTCTCTGGCATCATTACATCAAGACTAAAGGAACATCAGAGCCACTCAACCACCAAGGGGAAAAGGTACCAAGATCCTCAGCTTCCTGAGCAAGCAGGATGATAGATCTCAGCTATCACCCTGCTGCAAGGCGGTACTTGGCTCCACATAGTAGGACGTTAGCCATGAACCCAAGAAAAAAGTCAACACCTAGGCTCTGAGTTCAAGATTCATGATATAGAAAACTAAACCAAAACAATTGTCTACAGGAGACAAGTCACTAGAGCTCAGTATATACATAAATTTGGCCCTGCCTTGGGGACATATCTGAGCCTCAACTTTCTCATCTGCACAATCATCTTACTTGTGTAGATCTTATAAGGACAAGATGAAAGAAAAAACTAGTGAAGGACTCAGCACATAGTACCCTGTGAATGACTCAGCACACAATACCCCATGAATAACCCAGTACCCTGTGAAGGACTCAACACCCAACACCCCAGAAAGGACTCATCATATAGCTGTATCCCACAAACTGTCATTAGAATTAGGGTGCTTATCACCATTCTTTCAGATACAGGTCACAAACTGCACAAGTTCACATCTAACAGTTTAGAGGGGTGTTTTTTTTTTGTGGGGAGGGCCATCAGCCTAGGAGATTTCACTCATAGGTTGGAGGTACTGTCCTAAGAACTTTTCCTCAAGGCTAGAGCTCTACCACTTTGAGGCACAGCTCAGAGTCTAGCAGATTTCCTGGTAGGGCTGAGTTTTCAACCCACCAGCGTCTGATCTCACCCTCTGAGCAGGTAGGGGTGAGCCAGCAGTGTCTGGTTCCATGATGCTGGGTTGCAGATGTTGACCTCTGGCTAAGTCAATTTAGATGTCAGCCATCAGCTTCAGACTACCAGCTTGATCTGTGAGGAGGTATTTGAAATCCTGGCCTTCTATTCTTGCAATTAGAACATTCTAACTTGTTTCTGGTGCCAGTCCTGGGTCTTGAGTAAGGGCCTAGACACAGTCCCTAAAGTTTCATGCTCAAAGCCAGTGCCCAACTGGTTGAGTAACAGCACTACTTCTGGCTTTTTCTGTGCATGTGATAGTGTGGAATCAAACCCAGGGCTTCATACTTACTAGGCGAGCACTCTACTACTGAGCCCCAGGAATGACAAGTGTAGAAATATATATGTAGATTGTTACATACACACACACACATGCACACACACACACACACACACATATATATATACATATATATATATATGTATGTAACAATATGTGTATATATGTATGTATGTATATATGTATGTATGTATAAAACAAGTCAGAGATGTCTGTATATTATTTAATTATATATACGATATTACTACCAATTATTGATAAATTATCCCTTACTTTAAGTATTATGGTTGAATACATAAGAAAGTATTAATTGTAAATTAGTCAATGTACTATAATCGTTGTGTATAATTTTATAATGTAATCATACACTACTAATGTAATTGTTACTTTACAACATTCCATTCATATGGATGTATATCGGAATGTGTTTCTTAGGATCTCCGGCCGTGATAGGTGGCAGTCCTGGGATTCGCACGCCCGGCCTAGGTTGCTGGTTTTGGCTATGGCTTCCCTAATAGCCCACCAAAGTTCAACAGTGCAAGGTCATGTACACTTTACGGTCCCTGATATTTAGACCCAGGATGGTTGTAAAGGAAAAAACAATGTAAAACCACCTTCTGGAACTTCCCAGTTTTATTCTTCTCCTTTTTTTCCCCGGCACTATTTTTTTCTTTCATTTTTGTCGGTTTGGGACCAGAACTCTGGGTCTGGGTGCTGTCCTCCAACTCTTCAGCTCAAGGCTATAGCTCTATCACTTGAGCCATAACATTGCTTCCTGCTTTTTTCTGCTTATGTGGTGCTAAGGAATCGAACCCAGTGTCTTATGCATGCAAGGCAAGCAACCCATACCTGAGCCACCTTCCCAGCACTTCTCCGTTTTTTTTATTTTGCCAGTCCCAAGATTTGAACTCGGGTCCTGGGGTACCTCAGGATGGGCTGTGGGTCCAGAGGCTCCACCCCAGCCTAGTTTGATCGAAGCTGAGGCAGAGTTGCCACGAGCTGAGTTCAAGCCCTAATCCTGGCCAAAAGAAATTAAGGCCCTTGCTTGGAATTTTCATCATTTTTCTGGCAGGCCTGGGATTTGAATGCAGGGTCTAGGTAACTCAGTGGCACTGTGGGGCAGAGGAAGCCCATCATCATTGAAGACAAGAATTTCAGCCCAGTTTCCAGGGCCCAAATTCAAGCTCCAGCACTGATAAAAATAATATTCATATATGAGATCTATTTACATACATGGGGTTACGCCATGTGACATTTATTACCCTTATGTTTTAATTTAGTTTATTACATATATACCATTTATTATATTTACCCCGTATTATCACATGGTTATATTTGCATGTGGATTATACATCATACTAAGACCCAGGACTTTCACAGAGAAGGAAAAAGTATTTGTCAAATTGACTTCTGACTCTACATATAAAATTTTGGCCATGCTGGGATTTGAACTCACAGCCCACAATTCCGAACTTATGAAGGGGTCACTTGTAGAACAAAAGCCTTTGGCAAACTGAGCTACCAGCTAGTTCTGAGAACCTGGGAACAAGCCATAATTGTGACTGATATATATAGATATAGATGTAGATGTAGGTATAGATATAGATGGTTAGATAAATAGATAAATAGATGTGTAGTTTGCAATATATATGAGAGAGACAATGAGAGGATGTTAAATTATATATATTGTGAATTATTATTAAATTATGCCTCCATTTAATGAAGTATCATGGTTGAATATTTATTAAAACATTAACGTAAAAGTAGTCAGTATTCTTTAATTGGGATAATCATACCATGATGCTAGAATGGAAGACATAATCCATTACTTATTTATATATCCATATGAATGGAATGTTGTAAAGTAACAATTACATTAGTAGTGTATGATTACATTATAAAATCATACGCAGTAATTATAGTACATTGACTAATTTGCAATTAATACTTTGTTATGTATTCAACCATAATACTTAAAAAAAGTAAGGGATAATTTATCAATAATTGGTAGTAATATCGTATATATAATTAAATAATATACATGAACTAACTGAAAATTTATTTGTTATTTTTATAACATTCCATTAAACATTTACATGAATAGGAAAGCTTTTCTCAAGATCTCCTTCTATGTGTAGGTGGGAGTCCTGGCATTTGAACTCCGGGCCTGGGTAGTTTACTTCGAAATGCAAACCATTAGAATGACACTGAAGATTTCATTTTGTCACAATGAAAAAAAAGAACAAAAAGAAAAGAAAGCCAGGTGTCAGAGGTTCCTGCCTGTAATCCTAGTTCTTCAGGAGTCTGAGAGGTAGAGAATGCCAGTTTGAATTCAGCCGGGACAGGAATGTCTACAGTACTCTTACTTCTGAGGGATCACAGGAATAAAAGATTGCCATGAATGGGGTTGTGGCTAAAGGGCAGAGGGCTACCCTTGATCAAAATGAGCTAAGAGACAGTGCTTAGGCTCATAATACAACCCCCGGACCTGCCAAAAAAAAAAAAAAAACACACAAGTAACTCCATGTCTCCCCTTGTATGTACGCATGCATTTCTATCTGTGAATGTCCAGAGTCCCTATGATGAAAGGCACCCAGCTAGGAAATTTGCTTTAAATAGAATAATTTCATAGCACAGAGAGTGTTTTCAAGACAGCGCATGTTCCGGGGCTCTCCTCACTGTTCCCAGAGTAGCCAGAGGTTTTCTCCACACCCCAGGCTGGTGGAGAAAGTCTGCTTCATTTTGTTGGAACAGGCAGACAAAAGGCTTCACTCCTGTACAGCTGTGTAACAAACAACTCCATCCAGGACAATTAGTGAGGAAGAGTGTGGGCAGGCTCTGAAGGCTAGGAGAAAAAGTTCTCTTTGTACCCCAAGCTATCACTCTCCCCAGTGCTTTGTTTTGACAGGAAGCCTTCATTTGTGCCACCTCCCGTGGCAGGCCAACTTCTCTGTACTTATCCTGTCTTTGTTATATTTTATAACAAAGTGTTGAAATAACCTACTACAATTAATTCAAGGGTCCTTCTGGCAGACAATAAGGGAGCTGAACCTAATACAATGATTCATTATTGGCAACAGTGCATTCCTAGATTTCTGGAAGCTTGCTAAATCCAAGCATATGTCTAATATCCCAATGCTTCCTGTTATTTTGGGCTGTTGAAGCTCATCAGGTTTTGAAACCTTTGACCTCTCCTAAATGGGCCCTGGGTGGCTAGGTTTTGGGGTTGAACACGGGGCCTGGGTGCTGACCATGAGCTCAGAACTTTACCATTTGTTATCACAGCTTCAATTCTGGTATCTGTGTGTGTGTGTGTGTGTGTGTGTGTGTGTGTGTGCGTGTGCGTGTGTGTGTGTGTGTGTGTGTGTGCGTGGGTGTGCATGTGTGTGTGTGCATACACTTGTCCTGGAGCTTGAACTCAGGACCTGAACACTGTACCTGAGTTTCTCCTGTGCAAGGATAGCACTCTACCACTTGAGCCACACAGCTATTTCAGGCTTTTTTCGAGTGATGTTGTACTAAGGAATCAAACCCAGGGATTCATACCTGCAAAGCACTCTACCCATAAGACCCAGTCCCAGCACTGCACTTCAATTTTCTTTTTTTCTTTTCTTGAAAGTTGGAGGAATTGAAGACTAGGCCTTGGAGCTGTCTTGAGCTCTTCAGTTAAAGCCAAGCACCCTACCACTTGAGCTACAGCACCCCTGCAGGATTTTGGTAGTTCACTGGAGAGAAGCCTCTCAAGGTATTTCCTCCCAGCCTGGCTTTGGACAGTGATCCTCAGCTGTCAGGCTCCTGAGTGGCTAGGATGACAGGAGCAAGTCACCAGGGCCCAGCTTCCACTTCAAATTTCTAAGTGGTGAATAGGAGACAATAGACTTATTTGACCTTTTGTGTTTGGGATAGTTTGGAACGGGGATCATCATATCTAAGCTTCCTGAGTAGGAAGGATGACAGAACTCAGCTACAGATACCTAGACTGTAACACTCTCTTGCAAGGCAGTTCTTGGCTCCACGAGGTAAGGTGCTAGCCATGAGCCCAACAGGGAATGGTCAGTGACTAGGCCCTGAGTTCTAGGTTAATGACTGAGAAAAATAAACCAAAACAATTATCTGCAGGAGACAACTCACTAGAGTTAGGTACATACATAATTTTGGCCCTGACATGGGGACATATCTGAGCCTCAATTTCTCATCTACACAATCATCTTACTTGTGGAGCTCTTATAAGAAACAAATGAAAAAATGCATCCTGTGAAGGACTCAGGACACAACACCTCCTGAAGGACTCATCACATAGATGTATCCCACACACTGTCATTAGAATTAGGGTGTTTTCATCAGTATTATCATTCTTTCAGAAACACATCCCAAGCCACACAAAATTCACATCTAATGATTTAGAGAGGTGGCTTTTTGGGGGGGAGGTGGAGTCAGACACGGGGATTGCACTGAAAGGTTGGGGGGTACTGTCCTAAGATAGTTTGCTCAAGGTTAGAGCTCTACCACGTTGAGCCACAGCTCAGAGTTTCACAGACTTCCTGCCAGGGCGGGTTTTAAACCCACCAGTGTCAGATCTTAGCCTCCAAGTATATTGGATGACAGGGGTGAGCAAGCCAGCAGCATCTGGTTCTGTGGAGCTGGTTTGCAGCAGTTTACCTCTGGTTAAGTCAGGTTAGATGGCAGCTATCAGCACCAGACTCAAGGCTTGCTCTGTGATGAGGTATTTGCAGTGCTATCCTTATATAGTTGCAGTCAGGACATTCCATCTTTTTTTGGTACCATTCCTGGGTCTTGAGTAAGAGACTAGACACAGTCCCTAAGCTTTCATGCTCTAAGCTAGTACTCGGCTGCTTGAGTGACAACACAACTTCTGGATTTCTGTGTGCACATGGTAGTGAGGAATCCAGGGCTTTGTACATACTAGGCAAGCACTCTACAACTGAGCCCCAGGAGTGACAATTGTATAAACAGATAGATTCGTAGATAAACAGACAGACAGACAGATAGATAGATACATACATAGATACGTAGATACATAGATACATAGATACATAGATAGATGTAGATGCATAAAACAAGAGAGAGACGTCTGTATACTATGAAATTGCATATACCATATTACTCACCATTATTGGTAATTAAATTATTCCTTCATTTTCAAAGTATTATGATTGAATACATAATAAAGAACTAATTGAAAATTAGTTAATGTAGTATAATTGTTGTGTATAATTTTATAATATAATCATGCACTAATAATTTAATTGTTACATTTATAACATTTCATTTGTATGGATTTATACGGGAATGGGTTTCTTAGAATCTCGCCATTCATTAGAGGCAATCCCAGGATTCGGCCTCCATAGCAAAGTTGCCAGTTTTGGCTATGGCTTCCTTAATAGCCCGCCAAACATCAGCAATGCTAGGTTATATTCACTTTCTGGGCCTTGTCATTTGCACTCAGGAAGGTCACAATACAAAGGAAAATAAAGGAAAACCACCTTCTTGAACTTCTCAGTTTTATGCTTCTACTTTTTATTTTTTTTCTCAGGCCCAAGATTTGAACTCAGGTCCTGGGATATAAGGGAAGGCTGTGGCAAAGATGCCAAGACTGGAGTGCAAGCCCTGTGCTTGGCTAATAATAATAATAATAATAATAATAATAATAATAATAATAATATGGCCCTGGTTTGGAATTTGCACCATTTTTAAGGAAGCCTTGTATTTGAATTCAGGGTCTGGATAACTCTGTGGCACTGTGGGTAAAGGGGAAAGGATCACCATCCATGAATACAAGAAATTCAGATTGGTTCCCAGGGCTTGAATTGAAGCCCCAGCTCTGGAAAAAGTAATATTAATGTATAAGATCTATTTACATACATAGGTATACTGCATATGTTGTTTATTACTCTTATATATTTAGTATTATTACATATATATGTTTCTTTTATTACATCATATCACATAGGATATATTTGCATATGGATTATACATCATACTGAGACCCAGGACTTTCACAGAGAAGGAAATCAAAAGTGTGTCAAGATTGGCTTCTGACTCCAGGAATAAATTTTTGGCCATGTTGGGATTTCAACTCGCAGCCTACAATTGCCAATCCAAAAATGGGGAAACAGTCTTAGCACACCAGCCTCCAGCAAACTGAGATGCCAGGAAGTTCTGAGTACGTGTGATCAATCCACAGGTGTTCCCAATAGTATATACATGCATAGAAAAACAGGGAATGTGAGGATATTAAATTGTATATATATATATATACATATATATATGTATATATATATAATACCAATTATTAGTTATTAAATTATGCCTCCATGTAATACTTAGAAAAGCATTAATTAAAAATTAGTCAATATCTTTCCATTAGGGGAATCATACCAAGGAGCTAGAATGGAAGATATAAATCCAATAATTTTTGTGTGGCATTCTAAAATAGAATCATGAATTAACTGAAAATTTATTTATTACTTGTATAACATTCCATTAGCATTCACATGAATAGGAATGAGTTTGTCAGAATCTCCTTCCATTTGTGGGTGGCAGCCCTGGCATTCTAACTCCAGGCCTGGGTAGTTTACTTCGGATGCAAACCATTGGAATGACACCGTGAAGATTTCAGATAGTTACTATTACAAAAAAGAACAACAAGAAGAAACGAAACCCAGGAGCCAGGGGCTCTTGCCTGTAATCCTATCTCCTCAGGATGCTGAGATGTAGAGAATGCCAATTTGAATTCAGCCAGGGCAGGAAATTCCGTGACACTCTTATTTCTAAGAGATCACAGGAAGGGAAAACATGAATGGGGCTGTGGCTCAAGGGCAGAGCACTACATTTGAGCAAAAGGAGCTCAGGGACAGGGCCTAAGCTCATAGTACAAACCCAGAACTGCCCCCTTCCCCAAAAAAGGATGCAATAACTCCATGTTTCTGTGTATGGATGATGATGTATGGATGATGGATATTCAGCAGGTTGCCCATGCCCAGCCCCACAACCTGGGCAAGCAGGGAAAAGCCCTCAGAGGTACTAAGTCTGAGCCAGCAGCTTGAACAAAGCACCCTTCTCTGCCATTTAATAACCGAAGTCTTATGTTCTGGCTGAGGTGTCCCATTGGGACACATAGCAGACAGTCACTGCCTCCAAGGAGACCACAATTCCTAGATTGTAGGAGTTGTCGAAGGTTCTGGCTCCATATTCTCTATCCCTCTGTAGGATGTGAGCCTAGACCTCTGGGGCCTGGTGGCTATCACTAATTAATCATTCCTCATTGCTAAGTCATAGGCTGGTCCCAAATCTTGGCAAAGATATGAAATAGTAAGCTATTTCTATGCCAAAAGAGGTATGTCAATAAATCCCACTTTCATAGAAGTGGGATTTGGGCTGCGAATATGGCTTAGTGGTAGAGTGCTTACCTAGTATGCACTAAGTCCTGGGTTCGATTCCTCAGTACCACAGAAAGAGAAAAAGCCAAAAGTGGCAGTGTGGCTTAATTGATAGAGTGCTAGCCTTGAGCAAATAAGCCTAGGAACATGCACAGAACCTGAGTTCAAGCCCCAAGACTGTCAAAAAAATGAGCCTGGTGAGACATATTTTTCTGGGACTCAGAGGAGGGCCAAGGATATAGGTAAGCAGTAGGGTAGAGGGCAGTTGCTGGATGCTCACCCCTGTAAGCTATTCAGGAGGCCCAGGTCTACTGCATGCAGATTGAGTTGAAAAACCTGGAGGAACAACTTCACATCCAGGTCCAGGAAAACCAGAGGCTCGGTCTCCAGAATGTGGAGCAGCGGGAGCAACTATGGAGACTGGATGAGAAGGCCAAGGATTGGCAGTAGATCCCTGAGACCCCAGGATGTGCATGTGTGTGACCCATAGATAGACCTGGCCCTGCTGTGGGATGCTCTCCACAAGGTTAGCTATGAGAAGGAGGAGCTCACCAGCATTCTGGAGCTCAGAGCCACCTGTGAGCAACACATTGCCTCCAATGAGCAGCTGAACTCCAAGAAGGAGGCCCTGCAGCAGCACTTGCAGAGGTAGACCCAGCTGCTAGAGCAGCTGAAGCAAGTGCAGGGCCGACCAACTGGGGGGAGCAGATGGTGCCCCCAAAGTGGCAGGATACTCCCAAGTGCCTAGATGTGACCAGACCACAGGAGGAGCGCCTGCAGGCCCAGCTGAGCCTGGCTTTCACTGGGGAGGGGAAGTTGTGAGCCCTGGAGAAGCAAAAGTGGAGGAGGTGACTCCTCCACAAAGTGAGCATCGCCGAGAATGGAGACATGCCCCTGACCTACAAGGATGTGGCTCTGCAAGCGCTCTCAGAGGCTGAGATCCACAGTGGGAAACTCCTGCTGCAGTAGCAGTGACCCCAGTGCAGTTGCATGGCCAACCCGGCAGCTCAGTGTCAGACAGAGCTGGAGGCACAGGCACCCTCGCCCCATGAGCTGCCACCACAGCAGGCTTGGGGATGGGAATTGGGACACGTGGGTGTCCGAGAAGAAAATCTGCTTCATCCACGACTTGTATGATGAAATAAACATCCATAGTCCAGTGGATGAGCTCCACAATCGATGCAGCCAGCTGTTGGCACACATCCACAAATGTCAAGGAGTCCCTTGTGGCATGTAAGGAGTAAATGTTCGTCCTGGATGAGCTGTGTCAAGAGAAAGCCAAGCGTGTGTGCCAGCTCACCCAGGAGAAGATGGAGAAGAAGAGAGAGCTGCAGGAGCTGCTGTTACTCCTCGCAGGGGAAGGAGTGGACAGCGGGCTCCAGGCTGAGCCTGCCCCACCCCCACTGCTCCAGATGCCTCAGGCTCCAGTGTGGGTGAAATGAGTGAGGAACACAAAGGTTTTGAAGAGTTGCAACTTTAAGACAACTTGGACACTGCCAGAATCGTGGTCGGGGTTCACGACCTCGTAGATGACTCCCCCACGGAGCATGTTCTACAGCAGCTGACCCACACCCAGAGCAGCCTAGAGCTCGTGGACTTGGGCAAGGAGCGCTCCCTCCCATTCTTCTGTAGACTGATGTGGTTAATGACTCTCTATGTGAAATACTGACTCTCAAAAGCCAAGGCAGCCACCAGAAGTGGGTGGCCAGGTGGCGTTCTCTCAGGCCTCCATCTGCTGTGAGATGGGAAGGGTAAACTTCGGGTCAGGTAGGGCAGAGGCTGCCGGGAAGTGTGCCAATTTCAAGGGAAATCTAATGGCCCGTTGGTGGCCAGGGAAGAGACCCATGTTATGCTTATCCCAAACAATAAATTGTTTTCAAGGGGAAGAAAAGCCTACAACAAAGATTTGTTCTTCCAGTCCTGGGGCTTGAACTCAGGGCCTGGCTACTCTCCCTGAGCTCTTTTTGATCAAAGCTGGCACTCTGCCCGTTGAGCCCCACCTCCCCTTCCAGCTTTTTCTGTGTGGAATTGAACCCAGGGTGTAAGGCATGCTAGGCGACCACTCTACCACTGAGCCACATTCTCAGCTAGGATGTTTCTCCCCCCTCCCAAACCCATATGGCCATTCCTCAGATAAATAGGAAGTAGAGGCTAGGATGAATATGAAGCACAAGTATGGTTCACAGAGAAATACTCCCTTGCCCCCTCTTTGACACCCTTAGTTGAAGTTTCTCTTCTACCATTTAGGGATGAGAGAGGGAGAGGGAGTCCTGAGAGAGGAGTACCAAGAAGAATAGTCCCCTGAGCTCCACAGCCTACCCCACATAAATGGTCCTCTAGACTCCAATATTACCTGATTCAATGTGGAGTCTACACTGTCTCCCTATCACTTCAATGCTCAGGATGAAATAAAGGTCAGCCTTTTCCTTAGCCCACATACAGGGTAGAAGCTCCTATTCCCAGACTAACTTCCACCTCTGACTGCCTCGAGTTAGGCTGGACCCACCACTCACCACAATGGTGGCAGTGATGACCTCATGCATAGATTCCAGGAAGAATGTCTATGGCAAAGGGCAAAAGCAGCAGGGTGGGCAGGGGGAAGGAGCTGGGGCAATTGCTCTGGGATCTTCCTCCTTGGAGCCCTTCCATCAAGGCAAAGCCATGCTGACCCAAAGCAGCTCCAAGGCCAGAGTGTGAGACAAGATGGAGGAGCATGGTACTAAAGGAGGTACTGCTTTGTCTTGGAGCACTTGAAAATTCCAATTATATTTGGCCCATGCCAATCCTAAAGCCAACATGCAATGCCTCTCCTTGTTGTTGTTGTCCCTGAGCGCTGTCCCTGAGCTCTTTTTCTCAAGGCTGGTACTATATCACTTGAGCCACAGGGACTCTTCTTGTTTTCTGATGATTCATCGAGGAAAAGAGTCTCACACACTTTCCTGCCCAGGCTGTCTTGGCATCATGATCCTCCAGATCTCAGCTTCCTGAGTATCTCAGATGACAGGTAAAAGCCTCCAGTGCCCAGCATGTGATGCCTTTTGAAGGCATCTTGGCCTATCTATAAAAGGAGCCAAAAAGGACCTGGATAGACTATGACCAAATCAAGGAGCTGGGATGGGGGAACACTGACCTTCTAGCCATCCTGTTCCCCAAAATTAAAGATGCCAGGTGGTGTTGGATGCATCAAACACCTAGGCCAACAGCCATCAGGCTTAGTGGGGAAAAGGTAGAGAATATCCAAAGACAGCAGTGTCGAAATCTCTGATTTTGCATGCATGTGGTGCGTGCATGAGTGTGTGTGTGTGTGTGTGTGTGTGTGTGTGTGTGTGTGTGTGTGTGTGTGTGTGTGTGAACTCAGGGCCCAGGCTCTATCCCTGAGTTTTCTTGCTCAAGGCTGGTGCTCTGCCACTTGAGCCACAGACCCACTTGCTTTTTGATGGTTAATTGTAGGTAAGAGTCTCAAGGACTTTCCTGTCCAGGGTGGCTTTGAAGCATGATGGTGGCCCCAGGGAAGAAAGAGTAAACACAACTCGCAGGGACAATCCCTATGGAGGGAGACTCCTGCTCCCTGGTGGCCAGATGGGGGACATGCGGCCCCTTGCCATAATCCTCTAGAGTTCAATTGGGGGAAGTGACCATGGCTAAGCTGACTTTTGCTCACCCTGAGTGCTGATGCCAGAGCAGATCTATTCCACCCTAGGCCAAAAGCGGGCATTACCTGGTGTGACGTGTTGCAGCTCTTGCCACTCCTGCCCCAGAACCATGGTCTGAGATGTCGATTTACTACTGCTCAGATCCACATTGCACCCATGACATGCCATTTTGATGTTCTCCATGCCCCAAAACTTGACCCTTCTCTGGTACTGTGGCCCGCTCTGTAGGCAATGGCCTCCAAACAGACTGCTCTCAAGACTTGTACGACACCTAGAGATTGGGAGACCCTCAGGGGCCCACTGGAAAGTACTCTGCCTAGAGCCACAGAGTGAGGTCCAAGCAGGCCAAGGGTTGGTCATGGGGTTTGAACTCTGGGCCTGGTCGCTGTCCCCCAGCTCTTCAGATTACCACTTGAGCTACAGAGCCCTTCTGGTTTTCTGGAGGTTCCTTGGAGGTCAGAGTCTCCAAGACATTCCTCCCCGGGCTGGCTTGGAACCACAATCCTCACATCTCAGCCTCCTGAGGAGCTAGGAAGACAGGCATAAGTCACTAGTGCCCTGCTGATCTGGTCTTTCACCACAGTGTACTAGGAGCTCCTGAAAGCTTTTTTTTATTTTTTCATGCCAGTACTGGGGCTTGAACTCAGAGTCTGGGCTCTGGGCTCTTAAATTTTTCCTTAAAGTTAGCACTCTACCACTTGACCCACAGCTCCACTTCTGGCTTTTGCTAGTTAATCAGCAAGAAGAGTTTCACTAACTTTCCTCCCCTGAGCTGGCTTGACCCATGATCTCTGATTTCAGTTTCCTGAGTAGCTAGGATTTACAGGGGTTGAGCCACTGCTGGCATTGGGCTAGAACCTTTTCTTAAGCAAGGGTCCTTCCCTGCGTTTGCCCTGACTCCTCCATGCAAAGGAGGTCTGAGGGTCAGGAGCTGTAAAAAAAAGAAAATAGGCTTTCAGCCACCGGAAATGGCTGGGGTCCATGGTGAAAAGTCAAGTTGATCTTCCCCCTGGGCCTAATTCTGGGACCCCACCCTCTGCCCTGTGACTCAAGTACAAACATTGACCCAGCATTGAACGTACTGCCAGACTTTTCTGTAGCCACAGAACCTTCATTCCACCCATACCACCTGCTCTACAGCATACCTCAGGACCTTTGCCCATGCTGTAACTTCTGCCTAAGGCTCTCTGTTCTGTATCTGCATCTTAGAAGTCCTGTGGAATTTTGGCCCTGGTTATATCACCTCCTGGAGCAAGTCTTTCCTTCCCTTCTCCCTCTTTTTAAATATTGAGTTGCTAGAAATGGAACTTGTGCAGGCTGACTGGCAAATGCTCTATCATGGTGTGTATGTGTGTGTGTGTGTGTGTGTGTGTGTGTGTGTGTGTGCCAGTCCTGGGGTTTGAATTCATGGCCTGGATGCTATCCTATCCCTGAGCTCTTGTGCTCAAGTCTAGCCCTCTACTACTTGAACCACAGCTCTACTTCTGGCTTCTTGGGTTTTTAATTGGAGAATAGTGTCTCATATAGACTTTCTTGCTTGCAATGGGGATTGGCCTGAGATGGTCCTGCGGAGGGCCGAGGCTCTGCCAGCGTCCTTCTCAGTTCCTCCAGCTCATTCTCTAGGGCCAGCACCTGCCTTGTCCTTTGTTCCTTCTCCTCTGTCAGTTGGTTCACCTGCTTGGTCAGCCACTGAGCCTCCTCCTTCCATGTGGACCTTTCAATGCTCAGGCTCTCCAACAAGGTGTCTCTTTCCAGAATTGCTGAGGTCACCATCCAGCTCAGGGTTTCCAGTAGTCTCTTTACCTCACGCCCTACCAGCACTTATTGAAACTTGCAGATTCTGTTTTTCCTGTTGCTCTTCTTTGTCCAGATCGATTCCAGCTTCTCCTGTAACTCTGTGTTCACTAGCTCCAGGTCATTGAAGCTTCTGGTCTTTTCCTTGAGCTGAAGTGTCACATCATTCAGCTGTTGGAAGAACATTTTGGTCTCCTTCTGTGCAGCAGTGACTGCCATCTCCAGCTCCAACACGTTACACCCTGTGGCCTGCAGGTGGCTGGTGAGAGCTTCTTGCATCATTTCTCTGTCATTGGCCTCCTGCTTCACTAGCCCAGTGCAAATTGTAAATTGCTTTCTGCCAAAACCAACCTCTGTATGGGTGGCTTGTGGATGTCTAGCTCTGTTTTTGGTGCTTTGTGCACCTGGGCTACCTTCTCCCTCTCTTTCTCCCGTCGATCCTGCAGGTCTGTCTTTTCCAGCTTCAGTGGTTGGATTTTGGCACAGCGTACCTGGTTTCTTCTTTTGCTGTGGTCCAGGGCAGGCACCATGTGTCGGTAGCACCTCTAAAGATCCTTGGTGTATAGGGACTCTTGACACTCTGGACCGTGGTGACTGTGACTGTGTCCAAAGGCAAGGGAGGCCCACGGTCAACATCACCTTTGGCTGGACCCTCTGGTGAATCACCTTTCTCACTGGTGTTTGTCTTGAAGACCCCTCCTTTTTTTGTGTTCTTTGTTTTCTTGAATGTTGCAGGTCTGATGGGAGAATTCTTCTGCCGGTGTTCTGGCAGTAGTTCCTTGCCCACAGCTCTCACGGAGTCTTGCTGTTTCAGACATCTGAGCTCTGGGATGAGAAAGATGGGCTGGCCACGTTCCCAGGTTCTGGGAAATCCTCTATTCTCCCACTCACTGACTAGGATGTCAATTTCGATTCTACTCCAAAGTGGAATCGAGCTCTTGCTCACCACTCAGTCACCTCTACCATCCTCAACTGTTGGTGGTGGTATCAACCAACAGAGGGAATCCTGGTGCTGGACAGCATGGAATGTGGGCATGACCACAATTGTTGTATCCCCTTGCTCAGAAAGAACCATGAAAGCATGGGGGTGTGGTCGGAATCTTTTGATGCAGGCAAAATGGGTGGAGTCAAGATGACAGCGGCTCCCCCAGCCCTTTTCCCAGGGAACTCTGTCCAATTCAGTTGAGGACAAGAGGGTGACCTGGGGACAAGATGGTGGCTGCACAGATTGTTGTGTATATCTGTTTGTTGCCAGTCTCAGATCTTGAACTCAGGATCTGCGCAGTCTGTGAACTGCTTTTGATCAAGGCTAGCCCTCTACCACTGGAGCCACATGGCTCTACTTCTGGCTTTGTTGGCACTGAAGTAGGACAGGGGTCTCAAAGACTTTCCTGCCTAAAGTGACATTGACCATGATCCTCCTATCACAGCCTTGTAAACATCAATGAGGACTGCTGAGAGCCACTGGTGCCTGCCTAATCATTGGTCTTTCTGTTCTTTGACAGAAAGACCTTGGGATTAAGTGGTGGGAGCTGGAGCCCACAGTTGGAATCCTGGTCCTGCCACCTGCAAATGGAAAGACATCCTTAGAAACTCATTCCTATCTATATGAATACCAGTGGAATGTGATGTATGTTATGATTGAATGGACAGTTCTTAAATAATTCTAGGATAAATTTATACACAATTATATTAGAGAACACTGATTTATTTTATTCAATACTTTATAAAGCATTTAAACAATCACATTCATTAACTGGAGGCATAATGAAATACCTAAGAATTGGGTGTCACATAGTATAAAGGTGCCATTTTTTCTGCCAGGACAGGGATCGGAACTCATGGTCTGGGTAACTCTGTTGCACTGTGTGGAAAGGGGAAGCTAGCCTTCTTGAAGTCAAGAAATTCATGGCTGTTCCTTAGGTGTGAAATCGATCCCCAGCACTAGAATACATCCTATTTGTGTACATTTTAAATATATAATTTATATTTACATTCATAGGTTGACTCTATATTGCGTTCAGTGTAGTTATTCATTTTATTTTTTGTTTGATTCATATATTTGTGGGGCACATGGGCAGAAAAGATGGCTGTGAGAGGAAGTTGAGTGGTCAGAGCCCGAGTTGTTTACCTTAAAATCTGATTTGATAAAGCTTAGGTGCATGGTAGGGTGTGACCTTTACAGTGATTGGTTGGTTCCTTTCCCTCCATTTCCATGCCACACAGTTTTTCCCTTTAAAATATGCTTTCTGTGTGGTAATAAACGAGTTCTTATTTGACTTGACTCCCCGCTTTGTCTCAATGTCTCCCGGGCTAAGGGGGTGGGGGGGGGGGAAACCGATGAGCAAGTGCACTTATATTTCCTTGGACCTCATCCATCTTTCTTAGGGCAGACCAAGATCTGACAGGTATTGACTATTTAATTGGCTAATATGGCACATGGAACATTGATTACATTGATTAAATAGGATATTGGTCTGCATATGTATTCGACTTATACCTGACATCCCGGACTTTCACAGAAAAGGAAAACGTGTCACCATCAGTTTCTTACTCAATGATTCATTGGGCATGCAGGCATCTGAACTCACGGCCTACAGGGACAAATTCATGAAAGGGTTTGTGTCAGCATGCCATCCTGGGGCAAATTGAGTTGATAGGCAGTTCCCAAGATCTGAGACTGAGAACAAGGGGTTGACAAACAAGTACAGATTGACATGCAGATTGTAGTATGCTAATAAATATATATCTTTATAGAATGCCAGAGATGTCTATCCATTGTTCATTTATATAGACTACATTCCTACAAATTCTTGGGTATTTATTTTGCCTCCATGTAATTTATGTTATTATTTTCATCTTTAATAAACTATTAAGTAAATCAGTGTCCAGAAATTATTGTGTCCTTGTGAGAAATAATATTCTTTTAATGCTTCATAAGATATTAAATAAAATCAATCAACCGACTGAAATCATGATGTCTAAATGTATACAAGTATCATTCATGAGCATCTCATTCAGCTGTGACATTGATAACATTCCATCATTATTCCTGTGGATAGGAACGAACCTCTTAGGATCTCCCACCATCCAGAAGTGGCATGACTGGTATTCGAAATGTAGGCCTATGTTGCCGGGCGGGACTATGGCTTCTCCAATGGCCTGCAATTAAAAAAACATATTTAGCTCTCTAGTTTGCAATTCATGCCATTTTTTCTGCCAGGCCTGGGATTTGAACTCAAGGTCTGGGTAAATATGCAGCACTGTGACAAAAGGGAATCTGAACATGCTTGAAGACAAGAAAGGCAGACCTGTTCCCTAGGCCTGAATTCAAGCTTCAGGCCTAGAAAACATACTCCTTATATCCATTTTAAAGATAGGATTTATACTTCCATACAGATATTCCATATTTTGTTGGGTGTGGTTATTCATTTTATTTCTTGTTTTATTCATTTATTTACCATTTATTTTATTGACTCTGATGACCCCTCTACCATTTATTACATTGTTTACATCTTATATCACAGCATCCAGATTTGTCTATACGTTCTCCATCATGCCTGACACCGAGGACTCTCACAGAAAAGGAAAACATGTGTCATACTTGGCTTCTTACTCCAAGATTAAATTTTTGGCAGTGCTGGGATATGATCTCAGGGATTAGCAAGCCCAATTTATGAATGGGTGAGTGTGAGCACGGCAGCCTCTAATCAATGAAGCTGTCAGGTGGTTCCCAGGTGCTGAGAACCAGTCCCAGGTTTGGCCAAAACAGTGATACATGGATAAGCAGAGGGTGGTATACAAATAAATATGTATTGGTAAAGAGCACCAGAGCCATCTATCTATGATTGAAGGACACTTACTATGTTCCTACCAACTCTTAGGCATTTATTATACCACCATTTAAGGAATATTATTCTTTTCATGCATAATAATCTATTAAGATCAATCAGCATCCTAGGATTATTGCATCCAATTTTAGACTAGACCAAAGCATGAACTACTCTCAATTGGTATTCCTATGCATAGGAATGAGTCTTTTGTGGTCTCCTGCCATTGGTAGGTGTCAGGACCGGGATTTGAACCCAGGGCCTATGTTGAAAGGTTGGCCTATGGATTCCCTGATAGCATGCCAGCATTCAGATATGGCAGGTCAGATTCACTTTGCAGCCATATCATTCAGAACCAGGATAGTCACCCTGCAAATAAAAAAACGTAAAACTCCCAGCCCTCTGCAGCTCGCCACTTTTTATGCTATGTTACTTATTTTTCTTCTACAAGCCCTCTGGACCTAGGATCCCTGGATTGTCTATGGGTCCGAAGGTGCACTCCACCCTAAGGCAATTGAAGCTGAGGCAGAGTTTCCACTACCTGAGCTCAAGCCCCATGTTGGCAAAATAAAGAATAAATAAAAAAAACACTCATTTAAATTAAAAAAGAAACAAAGCTCCCTGGTTTTGAATTTCTACCAGTTTTCTTTCCTAGCCTGGGGTTTGAACTCAGGGTCTTGGTAAATATGTAGCAATGTGAGGGAAAGTGCACAGTATCCACTACTTGAGTTCAAACCCCATACAAATCCAAAAATAAAAATTAAGTCACTGAGTTCAGCAGGGGGAGTAGTTGTGGAGATGGGAGGGAAGGGATGGTAGGGGAAAACAAAGGAGGAGGCAACAATGCACAACAGGAAATGTACTAATTACCATGCTCATTGAACTGTAACCTGTCTGTACAACATTTTTACAACAAAAAATGAAGAAAAGTAGTGCTCAAAAGAAGCATTTTGGGGGTAAGAGAAAGATGTCTGAATAGATGTACAAAATTCTACACTGCTTTTTTAAAAATGTACAGTATGTCACTGAATAAACATAATTGCTTCCATTAAAAAAAATTGTCACTATCTTGGAACTTGGGCCAGTATTTCCATCATTGCTGGGATTTGATCCCACCATCCAGGTAACTCTTTTGCACCATGGGTGAAGACGAAGCTTACTGTCCTTGAGGAAAAGAAATTCAGGCTAGAGTTACAAGGGTCTGAATGAAGGCCCTGAAATGGAAAAAAATATTTTTATATATGGGTAATATATGATATATATTTACATACGTATGTGTATTAAATATTATAATTTTTATTATTGATTTTTGTATTTATTTTATTTTTTACTTGATTCATTTATTTATTGTATATATTGTATTTAGTATTATTATACACATAATAATTAGTACATGTTCTACATCTATTATAAATTTATACACAATAATTTAGGACATTGACTCGTTTTTCATTAATATTTTATTAAGTGTTGAAACATGATACATAATTAAATGGAAGCATTTGTCACAGTCTTCAATGTTTAGAGTCTCTCCCAAATATGAGATTTGTGTTCTTTATCTTTGGAATCTTCCTATAGGAATTTCTTTAATGATTTTTACTCAGAAGCCTTTTCATGGGAATAGGCAAGTTGAGGGATAAAATTGTAAGGGTGGGGCTAGAAATGTGGCTTAGTGGTAGAGAGCTGGCTCAGGATGCATGAATGCTAGGGTTTGAATCCTCAGTGCCACATAATCAGAGTGGCTCAAGTAGCACAGCCCTAGGCTTGAGAAAAAGGAGCTCAGAAACAGTACCCAGGGCCTAAGATCAAGCACCTGGACAGTCAAAAACAATAGGCCAGATGCCTGTGGCTCACAGCAGGAACCTTAGCTTCTCAAGAAGCTGAGATCTGAAGACCACCGTTCAAAGACAGCCTAGGCAAGGAAAACCTGTTAGGCTCTTATCTCCAATGAACCACAAAAAGACCACATTTGGTGCTGTGGGGCAAGTGGTAGAGAGTTCACCTTGAGCTGAAGGGCTCAGGGACAGTGCCCAGGCTTGAGTTTGAGACACAAAAGTGGAAAAAAGTGAGGGTTAAGCGAAGTACTTTTGCTGTTTTCTAATTAGGATAACATTCTCTGGAAAATGAATGCTCTTGTACACCAGAATTGGAGTCAGAGCTCAAGGTTCAAGTGTAGCCCATCCATATACACAGCCTCTCAGACTCTAGCATTATAGCCTTGTGTCCTACAGGGTTCTGAAAGGTCCATTGTTGAAAGGCTTAATATGCTGCCCAAGCCCTTTGTGATAAGCAGTTGACTTGTAATGCCAATGTAATTACAGTTCTGAACCTAGCACATCACCAGTAGCTAACACCTCTCACCCTAGCTCAGGAGGCTGAGGCTTGATGATCACAGGGTGAAGCCAGCCAGGGTAGGAAAGTCTGAATCTCTGAATTCCACTTCTGAAAGGTCAGATGTTCAAGAGCTTCCTGTGTTTCCCTTGGTGATGAGAAGTTACTCGTTCGCTAAAGGTTCTTAGAGTTCTTGAGCTATAGAAGCAGGAAAGAAACATTATTGACCCATCCTGGGTTCAAATGAAGTTCTCAGCATCCAAGCACTAGCTCTGTTTGCAGGAAGAACTCCAATGTAACAATATTTGAATGCAGAAAACAGTTACAAAAGCCAGGCTAGGTGAAGAGAAAAAGGCACGCAGGGTTAGGAGGCAGAATGTACACACTCAACATTCCAGGCATGGCCAGCAATGAGGGGAAACATGAAACATTTGTCAGAGTTACACAAGGGTCAGGCTTTTCTCAGCCTCTTCACAATGACTAACCTTCCTCCCTCAGGTGAAGGGAGCCTCAGGCTATCTTTAAGTTAACCATAGAGAGCCAATTTATTGGGGGAGAGAGCAGGAACAGAGTAGAAAACCTTCCACTTTGGTCTTAGGGAGGGTCTTTGACTCTCCATCTGTCAGATTTGAAGGCCCTTCTTCTACCACTGCCAGTCCATTCTCCTTCCTTCATTCTCCACATCCTTAATGCAAATCCCCCGTCCAAGGAGAGGCAAGGCCTTTTCTCTTTTGTCTCCAAGCACCTCAGATAGAACTTGGCTCTGCCCTCTTGACTCTGGGGCCCTTGGCTACTTGAGAAGTGGAAAGAGACAGTCTTCCTGTTCTCTGGTTGTGTGAAGGCCATGTTAGTGTCCTGGCACACTGCAGAAGGCCTAATTACTGGGAAGTCTTCCTTACGTTCCTCCTGACATCCAAGTCCAGATTCATCTATCATATTTCTATCTATCTATCTATCTATCTATCTATCTATCTATCTATCTATCTATCTATCTATCTCTCTCTCTCTCTCTCTCTCTCTCTCTCTCTCTCTCTCTCTCTCTATCTATTTATCTATCTATCCATCTAACTATCTATCTATCTATCTATCTATCTATCTATCTATCTATCTCTCTCTCTCTCTCTCTCTCTCTATATATATATATATATATCTATCATCTATCTATCTATCTATCTATCTATCTATCTATCTATCTATCTATCTATCTATCTATCTATCTATCTATCTATCTATCTATCTATCTATCTATCTATCTATCTCTCTATCTATCTATCTATCTATCTATCTATCTATCTATCTATCTATCTCTATCATTGATCTATCTATCGATTGATCTATCTATCGATTGATCCATCTATCTATCTATCTATCTATCTATCTATCTATCTATCTATCTATCTATCTATCTATCTATCTATCTATCTATCTATCTATCTATCTATCTGTCTATCTTTCTATCTGTCTATCTGTCTATCTATCTATCTATCTATCTATCTATCTATCTATCTATCTATCTATCTATCTATCTATCTATCTATCTATCTATCTACCTAACTAACTAACAATTTCTTTGCCAGTTCTTGGGTTGAACGCAAGGCCTGGCACTGTTTCTAGCATGCTACCACTTGAGCCACAGCACCAATTCTGGTTTTTTCTTGAATGTGCTACTGAGGAATTGAACCCAGGGCTTCTTGTATGCTAGGCAAGCATTCTCCCACTAATCCACATTCCCAGACCTTCATCTTTTTCTTAATGTTAGTTTTTACATAAGTATGCTACCATTTTATGTCCCCAAGTTTAATTTTCTGAATACCAGTTACTTCTAAGAAACCTGATCTTCTCTTCCCCTGCCTGGTTTGTGATTCTTCCTGCGTTGGCCTCAAAAAAAAAAATGTAAATAAAGGCTGTTGAGGGTGACCTGCTTTAAGTGGATGGCTGCACAGATTGTAGTGTATGTCTGTTTGTTGCCAATCCTGGACCTTCAACTCAGGAACTGGGCACAGTCCGTGAGCTGCTTTTACTTAAGGATAGCCCTCTAACACTGGAGCCATATGGCTATACTTCTGGCTTTGTTGGCACTGAAGTTGGACAGGGCTCTCAAGGACTTTCCTCCCTAGGGTGACTTCAACTATGATCCTCCTATCACAGCCTTTTAAGTATCAAGGAGGACTGCTGAGAGCCACTGGTGCCTGCCTAATCATTGGTCTTGCTGATGTTCTTGGACAGACAGGTGAGTTCCCGATCCTCGGTTTGAAGTGGTGGGAGCTGAAGCCCACAGTTTGAATCCTGGTCCTGCCATCTCCAAATGACAGGAGATCCTAAGAAACTCATGCCTGTCCACATGAATACCAAATGAATTTGATGTATGTCTTGATTGAATGATTCTAGGATAAAATTATCCACAATTATATTATAGTACACTGATGGATTTTAATTAAAACTTTATGAAGCATTTAAACAATCACATTCATTAACTGGAGACATAATACCTAAGAATTGAGCATCACATAATAAAGAGATGCCATTTTTTCTGCCAGAACTTTTTTAACTTAATTGTTGTATTGCATTTTCTGAATGTAGTTTGGTATATGAAAGTAGGATATATTATATCTGACCAAAAAATCAATTATTCAGTTTTTATCAGAAATGTTTATAGCGAAATATAGAGATAAACAAAAATTATATATATTTGAAGACAATGCTTGGTTTGTCCTCTTCTCAAATTCCGCATTCCCTTCATGAGAATAATACACATTGTAAGGTAATGCTTAGAATGTTTTGGTGAAATAGGTTGACTTTAAACCAGTGAGTTACTCTATGCTGCATTTTGTTTACTTTGTATCCAGAAAAGCTAAATTCTTACTTTATCGTTTTCCTTAGGCTTTATACTCACATTTAATCTCTGATGGGTGACAAATAAAGATATAAACATTTTTAACAGTGGCTAAATTTAGGCTGAGGAGTCTTGGTACAACGATACTCATGCAGATAGGCCTTATAAGTCATGGGACCCTGATATCAAAATGATAACCAGTGCTTACTGGTGTCATGCTTATGAGATTTTGTGTATTATATACAGTGGTTATTAGAATGTTTTTGGAATCAACATAATTTCATGGGTTAGGAACTGAAGCGAGACATTTTACTCAGAACAAAATTTAAGGAGGCATCCAAAATTAGTTACCAAGAGATACATCATGTAACACAATGTTTTGAAAATGCAAACTAAAGGAAATAATTTATGAAAAACATCAACATATACAATAAATACAGAATCACTATGATGGATTTTTCTTTTACCCCAGTTGCAATACGGCTTACATGGTGACTTTTCTGGTGATATGTTTAGTTAGGTCTTGATATTTAGTTAGAGAATTTATGTTCTTTCATATATTCATTTGTCAGATCAAAGAGGAAATGAATTCCATGCCAGAGTAAACATCCATAATAATGTTACAGATGTATCCTGCTACTTTGCCAAAGTTTCAAATCAGCTCGAAAAACTTGGTTCCTTTTTGGATCTATATAAATAGGTATGCAATTTTGGCAGTACTAGAAATATTTTGACCATCATTTGTTAAATTATTATTTTCCAGAAACTCCTCTCTTTTCATGAGATTTTTAATTTCATTTATGTCATGTGTTGATGTTTTCCCTTAGATAAGCCACATTCAGTCTTCTACAAAGTGTAATTTGGAGTAGTTTAAAATTATGGACACTCATGTACACTGCTCAGATTCTATTATTTGCATATTTTTTCTTGTTATACCAGTAGGCATTAGTTCTCAGTATGGATGCTATTGGACATATTCATTACATTTCCGAATTTTTTACGAATGTTATGATTCTGTTATTTTATTCTTTTAAATATGTGCAGATCTCACTACGCATACAGTCACATTCATTTTAAACAATTTGATCCATTCAAGTGATTTGCAATATTAGATTCATCTAGAAGAATTTAATTACAAATTAACACAACTGTATTATGAGACACAGTTATCTTTATGGCTCTACTCCAAGTTAATATGTATTTGAGGTCTTTGTGCTTAAAAAATGGGCAAAACATATTTTTGTTCCTGGGGGGTTCTACGTTGTTGGTTGTTTTTCAAGTTGTAGTGACTTCAACATATGTGCGCATTTTATTTCAATTGTTTTCTGTCAATGATTTGTTTCATATAACAGAAATTGCAAAAACAATCAGTGATTTAGAACTTTTCCAAATAGAATTTTAAGAGAGACACTTGAAATTTTGTGACATCTGGGAATGGGCAGGTCTTCATAGTGGAGGGGATAGCAGAATAACAGACATTGTTTGACGTGATTTTAATTCTTCCTCCTCTAGCATCACTATTTCCAATGGTATTACTTCAAAGTCTTTAGTGGAAAGAAAGTATTTTTGTCTGTATAAACTCAGATTTTTGGTTTAATTGGGACACATTACACGTTCATATTTCATTTTAACTCGAAAATCTTCTTTGCTTCATTTAAAATCACAGATGTGAATTTATAATGCTAAAGTAGCAACTACTAATTTATACGAAATGGTATAAATTATTTTCACTTCACATTATATGTAATATAGAGTGTAATAATAATAATGAGTAATAGAGTATGTAACAATTGACTTTGGGGAAAGTAAATTACAGTGGATTTTTGTGAGTTACTGAGTAATAATAAAACTTATATTTGATTCTATTAAAAATCCCAAGTTACATCTAAAAATAACTTATAGTTGAAAACTAATGCTGAAAATATAATATTGTTTATTAGAAAAAGCCAGAAGTTTCCATAAGTTTTCTTTTTAAAAATTGTCTTGAATCTGGGCTTTGGTGTCTCATGCCTGTAATCCTAGCTACCCAAAACTCTGAGATCTGAGGATAGTGGTTCAAAGCCAGACTGGGCAGAAAAATCTGTGAGACTTTTATCTCCAATATATCTCTTGAAAACTAGAAACCGCACTGTGGCTCAAGTGGTACAGTGCTATCTCTGAGCTGAAGAGCTGGGGGACAGTGCCCAGGCCCAGCATTCAAGCCCCACGACAGACAAAAAAAATTGGCATGGATTTTTACTTTATTATTTCATGATTTTTTAATGTGAATAAACAGAGGGTTTAAAATTACATGAAGAAAGTAATGAGCACATTTCTTATCAAGCATTATTGCCTCCTCCCATGTTTCTTCTTTCCATCCCATCCAATCTCCCTTTATGCCCCCCCCGCAAATCGCCCCCCCCCCCCGCCAAAGTTGTAAATTTCGATTTCCGACATATAGTATTGTACTTGTCATTGTCGCAATGGGTCCACCTGTATCCCAATTTGTTTTTCTATTCCCCTCCCAAATTATGCCAACATCAAATACAGTGAAAATAGAGGTTAAACCTTGGGGGAGGGGCAGACAAAGCAACAAAGAAATCATCTTGTAAATATGCTAGAAACAATAGCAAGAAAGAAAAACCATTTGAGTCCTTATCTTGGTGTTCATTTCACCTAACATCAACTTGCCAGACAGATTGTGTTTATCTCCGACATATACTAGTTATTGCAAATAAAGGAAACCATGGAACCTATGTTACTTTGGGCATGGATTACTTCACTTAATACAATTTTTTCCATGGTTTTCCATTTCCTAACAAACGGTGCAATGCCATTTTTTCTGATGAAGGCATAGAATTCCTTTGTGTATATATACCATATTTTCTTGATCCATTCATCTACTGAGGGGCATCTGGGTTGGTTCCATATCTGAGCTATGGTAAATAATGCTGCAATAAACTTAGTTATGCTGGTAGATTTAGTATGGTCCTTTTTGTGATCATTTGGATAAAAGCTCAAAAGTGGGATTGCTGTGTCATAGGGGAACTCTATGTGGAGTCTTTTGAGGAAGCTCCACACTACTTTCCAACGTGGTTATACAAGATTACAGTCCCACCAACATCCCGTCCAGTTTCTGTTATATTACTGTTCGAAATTATAGCCATTCAAACGGGGTAAGGTGGTAAGGTGGTATTTCAGTGTAGTTTAGATTTGCATTTCTTTTATTGCTAGGGAGGTTGAGCATTTCTTCATTTGTCTATTGGCCATCCTTCTTTGCTCTTCAGAGAGGTTTCTTTTCAGTCTTTAGCCCACTTATTTATTGGGCAGTTGTTTCTTTGAGGATTTGTTGTTGGGGGATTTAATTTTTTGAGTTCCAGGTATATTTTAGATATGAGACCCATGTCTGTTGTATGGCTACTGAAGATCTTCTTCCAATCCATGGGCTTTCTATTGATCTTGCTAGTTTTGTCCTTTGCCATGCAGAAGCTCTGCAATTTTATGCAATTACATTTGTCCAACCTTTCTTTGATTTGTTGTGTTCCTGGTATCTATTAAGAAAATTTTGGCCTGTGCCAAGGAGACATATGTTATCTCCTAGTTTGTCCTGCAATGTTTTCAGTGTGTCTTTGACTCCGAGGTCTTTCATCCATTTGGAGTTGATTTTTGTGCAGTGTGATATATATGGGTTTAGCTTTAGTTTTCTACAAGTGATTAACCAATTTTGTCAGCACCATATACTGAAGAGGCTGTCTTTCTTCCATTCTATTTATTTTAGCTACCTAATCGAAGATTAGGTGGCTATAAGTCTGTTGGTTCATTGCTGGCTTTTCAATTCTATTCCATTAGACCTGAGATCTGTTCTTGTTCCAATACCTAGCTGTTTTGATTACTATGGCTTTGTAGTAGAGTTTGAAATTTGGAATTGATATTCCTGCAGCACTGTTCTTTCTGTTAAGGATCATTTTTGCTATCCGGGGTCTTTTATTTTTCCATATGAATTTTTAGATTGACTCTTCTATTTTCTTGAGGAATGAGTTTGTAATATTGATAAGTATTGCATTGAATTTTTAGATAGCCTAGGGAATTATTGCCATTTTCACGATGATTTTTCCAATCCACGAGCATGGGAAGTTTTTCCATTTTGTAAGTTCCGTTTTGATTTCCTTTTTCAGGCTTTTAAAGTTTCCATCATAAATATCCTTCACTTCTTTGATTAATTCCTAGGTATTTTATTTTTGGTGGGGCTATAATGAAAATGGTGTTGATTTCCTGATTTCAGCCATGCTTTTCTCATTGTTGGCATACAGAAAAGTCATTGATTTTTGAGAGTTAATTTTTCCCCTGCTACTTTGCCAACGTTTTGAATCAGCATGAAAAATTTGAGAGTTGAATGGGTGGGATTATTTAAATACAACATCATGTCATCTGCAAATAGGGAGAGTTTTATATCATCTTTCCCTATTTGGATCCCTTTTATGTTTGCATCCTGTCTTATTGCTGTAGCTATGCATTCTAATACTAAATTGAAGAGAAGTGGAGAGGTTGGACATCCTTGTCTTGTTCCTGAGTTAAGAGGAAATGGCATTATTTTTCCACCATTAAGTATAATGATGTCTGTAGGTTTGTCATATACAGGCTTTATTGTACTGAGGAATGTTCCCTGGATTTATAGGTTTTCCAGAGCCTTCATCATAAAGGGGTGTTGGATCTTGTCAAAGGCTTTTTCTGCATCTATTGAGATAACCATGTTCTTATTCTTGCCCTTTTTGATGTGACGAATTATATTAATTGATTTGCAAATATTGAACCAGATTTGCATCCCGGAAATAAATCCTGTATGATTTTTTGGAAGAATTGTCAAAGGAGATTGGCCAAAATTTTGTTGAAAAGTTTTTCATCAATGTTCATCAAAGAAATGGTTCTATAATTCTTTCTTTGATGAGTCCCCGCTTGCTTTTGGGAGGAGGGTTATGATGGCTTCATAGAATGAATTTGGTAGTAAACTTTCCCTTTCAATTTCATTGCAGAGTTGGAGGAGTATTGGTGTGAGTTCAGCTTTGAGGGCCTTGTAAATTTCTGCTGTAAATCCATCTGGTCCTGGGCTTTTCTTAGATGGGAGGTCTCTTCTTGCTGTTTCTATTGCTATGCTTGATACGGGCATGTTAAGTTGATTTAACTCATCTTGGTTGAGTTTAGGCATGGAAACTCAAGGCATGGAAACGGCTAGGAAAAGGTCCATTTCTGCCAGGTTCTTAAACTTATTAGCATAAATGTTTGAGAAGTATTCAATTATCATGTTCTGAATCTTGGTTGCTTCTCATTCCCATTCTCATCTCTGAGTTTGTTTATTTGATATGTCCTCTTCTTTTTGAAACGATTTGCTAAGAGAATGTCAATTTTGTTATTTTTTTCGAAGAACCAACTTTTGTTTTGTTGATTTTTTATGGTGTTTTTGGGTTCTAATTCATTTAATTCTGATGTAATTTTAATTATTTCTTTCCATCTACTTGATTGGCGTTTATCTTGCTGCTCTTTTTCAAGGAGGTTCAGATGTCTTATTAAATTCTTGGTTTCAGATCTCTCTAATTTGTTGTTGTAGGACCTCAGAGCTATAAACTTGCCTCTGAGTACTGCCTTTGCTGTGTCCCAGAAAAGCTAGTAATTTGTGTGTTCATTATTTTTGAATATCATGAACATTTGCATTTCCTTTCTAATCCCTTCCAAGACCCACTGGTGATTCAACAGTTGTTCTGCCTCCATGTTGTACAGGATTTTCTTTGTTGGCTTTTGATGTTGAGTTCTGATTTTATTCCCTTGGATGCTTTCTTGGCTCTTTTGTGTTCTTGATGGTTTTCTATGTGTAGGATAACTTTAATGTCTTTTGTAGGGCTTGTTTGGTGGAGATATACTCTTTTAATTTTTCTTTGCTATGGACAGTTTTTATTTGACCTTCGGTTATGAAGGAGAGTTTAGCTGAGTTCGGTATTCTTGAGTGATAATTGATTGTCTTTACTGCATGGCATTTCCCATTCCAGGCTCTTCTTGCTTTAATCTTCTCTGCTGAGAAATCTGGGGTGATTCTAATTGGTTTGTGTTTATAGGTGATAGTTCTTTTCTCCTTGAGAAATTTAAGGATCCTTTCCTTGGTCTGAATTGATCCTGTGCAGATTATAATGTGACTGGTGGGATATCCTGCTCTGGTCTGGTGGATGTGGGGTTCTATAAGCTTCTTATATCTGAATAGGCCTATCTTTTTGCATGTTTGGGAAGTTATCTGCTAGGATTCTGTTAAATAAATTTCCTAGACCATTAACTTCTTTCTCTAGGTGCTCCTCTACACCCATTATCCTCAGATTATGATTTCTGATGGTGTCTTCCAAGTGTTGAATAGATCTATCATATTTCTTGGATTTGTCTTGGATATTTGTATGTTCTTCTCTATAATATCTAGGCTGTCTGCAATCCCCAAGATTCAATCTTCTGCATGGCTTAACCTACTGTCAAGATTTTCTACTTTGTTTTTTATTTCTTTTCCTTCTAATTGGTCGGCTTGGATGGCTTCAAATTCTTTGGTGGAGCTTTGTTTTAGATTTTGTATGACCTTTACTTCCTTAATTTGATGTACAGTGTTTATTCTCAACTGTTATGGTTTCCCTGGACACCCATTCTTTCTGTCTGGCTCCATTCAGCATTCCATTTGTGGTCTACCTGAATTGTTTCAGCTATCTATTTATGGATTCCATGAATGCCTCTATTGATCTTCTTTTATTCTCATCCCACTCTCTCAATCCCTGTATTACTCTTTGATTAGCTTCATCACGTTCACGCAATTCCTGTAAATCTCTAGACTGTGCTCAGCCTGCTCACACATTTCCTGTATTTCTCTTTTACTCTTCTCAACATGCTTATGCAATTCTTGCATTAATCTTTAAGTAGCTTCCTAAATTAAATCCCCCAACAACAAATCCTCAAAGAAACAACTGCCCAATAAATAAGTGGGATAATGACTTAAAGAGAAACTTCTCTGAGGAAGAAAGAAGGATGGCCAATAGACACATGAAGAAATGCTCAACCTCCCTAGCCATAAAAGAAATGCAAATCAAAACAACATTGAGATACCACCTCACCCTAGTTAGAATGGCAAAAATCCAGAACTCTAATAACAAGAAATGCTGGAGGGGATGTGGACAGAAGGGAACCTTAGTTCATTGTTGGTGGGAGTGTAAACTTGTTCAAGCACTTTGGAAAGCAGTATGGAGGTTACTCAAAAGACTCCACATAGAGTTCCCTTATGACCCAGCAATTCCACTTTTGAGCATTTACCCAAATGTTTACAAACAAGACAACACTAAAGCTACCAGCACAACTATGTTTATTGCAGCATTATTTACCATAGCTAAGATCTGGAACCAACCCAGATGCCCCTCAGTAGATGAATGGATCAAGAAAATGTGGTATATTTACACAATGGAATTCTATGCCTCCATCAGAAAGAATTACATTGCCCCATTTGTTAGGAAATGGAAAGACTTGGAAAAAATTATATTAAGTAAGCCAAGTCCAAAGAAACATAGGTCCCATGGTTTCCCTTTTTTGCAATATCTAGTATATGTATGAGTCAAGCAGAAAAGGTCAGATAAGGTGATGTTAGGAAAATGAACGCTAAGATATGTATTTAAATGTTTTTTTTTCTTTCAGGCATTTGTTTCTAACACAATTATAAGATTATTTCTTTGTTGTTTTGTATGTCCCTCCCCCACAGAATAACCCCTGCTTTCACTGTATTTGATGTCGGTATAATTTGTGGAAGGGAAGGGGAAAATCAAATAGTTTAAATAAGGATACAGGAGGACCTGTTGCAACAATGAGAAGTACAAGTTGTCATGTCGAAAACGAACTTTACAACTTGGAGGGAAGGGTTGGGTGGGGGGGAAGGAGGGTGGGAAGGGATGGGAAGGGTAAACAAAGAAGGAGGCTGCAATGCTTGATAAGAAATGTACTCACTATCTTGCCCATGTAATTGTAACCCCACTGTACAGTATTTTGACACACAAAAAATTAAAAGCCTAAAAAAAAAGAAAAAAAAATCTTTAAGTAGCTTCCTAATGCTCACAAGATTCCTGTATTAATCTTTGGTTTGACTCCTCCCGCTCCCTAGCATGCTCATGAGTCCTTTGAAAGTTTTCAATCATTTCATTCACCATGTTTACCAGTGAAAGACCCTAGTCCCCTAGGATACTTTTGTCAATGGGAGGGCGCCCCAGAAAACTCAGACTCCAGGCCGGGAGATGCAATAAGCAAGAGGAGTTTATTTGACGTTTGCGCAAACGGACTCTCTGTCCCGAGCAGACAGGGAGCCCGGAGCAGCGGTTATAAGCCTTTTTTTTAAGGCAAAAACCACAAGATTAACGCATAACACAAAGCATCCCATGATTGGTCCATTTAAAGGTCACCATATACACCAACAATCACTTTGCCACGCGGGAAATTTTGTAACACTCATTGTAAAATGACTGGCCCATGGTTGGTGTAAGGTTGGTTTACATGGTTACAGGCCTATGATTGGTTGACATTTGGCTTAGCTTGTGGTCTTGTCAGGTGGTCGTTATCTCAAGGTCCTGTCTGGGGAATTTCTAAATTGGAACGGAGGAACACGTACTGTCTGTTTTTTATCTACGACCACTGACCTTGTCCTGGGGCCGGCATCTGGTCCCTGAAACTTCTTAACTCATTTCTGGGAAGGGAAGGGTCAATGCTAGCGTAAGCAAGTTTACAGAAGCAGAATCAGCAGTTAGCAAGTTAGTAATGGTAATGGACAATTTTTAATCTTTCACCAATAGTGTTTGTACAGCTTTTTGGGAACTCCTCTGGATTATTCATTAACTATTCTGTCACCTGATTATAATGAGTGGGATGTCAAATACATGGACTTGCCTTTTTCTTGTGCTTTTTGGCTTGTTCTGCCCATTTGGTATGAAAGAAACACCAATTTTTTACCAGAACACTATTTTAAGGCAAGCATCAACCAGAGTCTTGTAGTTGCATAATCAAAATGGCTGCAGATACAATCTAGTTCAACAGATACAATCTATTCAACATCAAACAACTATGGATTAATGGGCTACAAACAACAAAAAAAGATTTGACAAACCAGAAATTATTAGCTTTAGGAAGAAATGTGGGACAAATAGGACTAGAGGGACGTGGAGAGGTAAAAGGAGAGTAAATTTAACCAAGTCCTAATCTCAGAGAGGGAACTGGATTGGACAGAATGATAAGAGAGACATTAAAAAATAAACAAGTAAATTGGAAAAACAAAAATTAAATTTAAGAAGTGAAACACTTAAAAATTATGTAAGTTTAAAGAAATGATATCGAGAGAAGAACAGGATAGGATGAGAGGAGAGACGTGATAGAAAGGAAACAAGAAAATTAAAAAAATTAAATTAGTTATTTGATAATTATGTAGGTATAAAGAGATAATACTGCTCTTAAAGAAGTTAAGCCTAAGAAGTTGTGAATTGAATAATAAATATCTGGATTAAGTATGTACACAATGGGTGATATGGTCTAATAATTGACGACAGGTATATGTCTGAGGATGAGTAAAACAGCAATTAAGTCATGCAAAAAAAAGAAAGAGAAAAAAATAAAAAAATGAAAAGGACCGAAAGGTCAAAAGAGATTAAACACACACACACACACACATACACACACACACACACACACACACAATAGAAATTATGAAATAAAAGATCAACAGAAAAATAAAAATTATGAGAAAAAAAATCAACAGAAAACACTTTAAAAAAGAAAAGTTTCAAAAAAGAGTTCCTTGATTTTTTGTTTTGTGTGTGTGTGTGTGGGGGGGGGTGAATGGGAAGACCTGTATCTCCCCTGTGTCCATAACCAGTTTCTTGGTGGAGTCTCTGGTCTACTTGTGATGTTTGGTTTTCCTATGACTTGATTGGTTTCTTAAGTCTGTTTGGGCAGGCAGAAACCGCTCTGTGTTAGGCATGATTTTGTGATCCTCCTCCCAGGCTAGTTCAGTGGGAGGGAGAACTGTCCTGACTATCACAAAAGAGGGAGAAGGCTCTTTCCTCTAGTATGGAGATGCTGTGATGAGGCTAGGTTCTGGATAGGGTTGAGGCCTTTCAGCAAACATCAGCTTTTCCCTGAGGTGCTAGCTCCTGAGACACTCACAGAGCCCAGCTTGGATCCTTTCTTGGGGTTTATGTTTGCTGAATTTCAATTGTTTGTCTAGGCCGCTGTAGGGATTGGCAGCCTCTGGCTGACACCATAAACCTATTGTGACCTATTGTGTCATCATAAACCTATTGTGACCTCATCACCATTATGGCATCACCAACTAATTATACCATCAAAATATTATTATAACTTGATATTGTGATGCCATATTGCCATTGTAATATCACTGTCCCATTGGGTTTTTCAAACCTATTATTTTATAACATTTTACAAAACTCGTGGCCTTTGAGACTATTAACTTGTGAACTTGTATACTTATGATGCATAAAACACAAGACAATCCAATGAGGCACATTGAAGATAACTTTATTTACACTAGAAATGGGCCGGCATTTACCTTGTCCTGGGCTGTACACTCTGTGAGAGGCCAGCCCAACCACCAAATCTCAGAAGTACAATAGGCATAGTTAATTGGTTTGCAAAACACCAACCCCCCAAATTATCATCTCCACGCTCCAAACTTCAATAGGTAAGCCTTTTTTCTTTTCCCTTTCCCCCTCCTCCTTTATAGACCTTTCCTTCATTTCCCTTTTTTCCTTCCATCACTCCCTTCTTCTCTTTAGGCCTTTCCACTATCCACAGGCCTCCACTTCTCTGGCCTGCTGGCCAATAGGCATCCTTCCTTTCCTGCTCTCCCTCAAATTCCTCTTCTCCCATGTCTTTCCCCTCTTGCTGTCTCACCACTTCCTTCCAGGTCTTCCCTTGACTTTCTTCAATTCCATTGCTCTGGCCATACAGCCTATCTATAGGTTGAACCCCTCCATCACTCAAGTGTGTCTCCTGCCTAACAGTTTTGAACCATCACTTGACAAACTGCCCGTTCCCCAATCACTTCTTCACAGCTCATCATGTGAGGATGACATCCTACCCCCTCCAACAACATGCCATGACCACTTGGGTGGCATACCCCATGCACTCCAGTGGGCTAGGTCATGGGGCCACATTGATTAGTGGGCCCTGCACATTATTAGGTTTTCATGTCCAATCAATTCCTTGATTCTTTTTTACCAAATCCTAAAAATTCCCTTCTCTCCAACAAATGAACAGGCTTAAAAGGTAAATTTAATAGAAAACAAGTAAATTGTAGAAACACACTAGTTAGCACTAATTAACACTTAGTAAGTCTTATTCTTAAGGGATCCTCTGTCTCTGAACAGTCCATCTTGCAGCCTTCTCTGTATAGTGGTCCACTACCTATTCCACTTGAGACTGATGGATCCAATGCTGTTTTCCTGCTAATTTAATAGCTGACAGTGAAGATAGCACCACCAAGTAAGGTCCTTGCCACTTCGGTTCCAATTTAGGACCATGATGCATTTTTACCCACACCAGCGGTCCAGGCAAGAAAGAGTGAATGGAGTTTCTTTTTTTTTTTTTTTTCAACTCCATTTCTTAGTTTACTTCACTTACCTGGGGTCTAGCTTTTGAATTTGTTTCTGAAGAGAGACTTGCTATAGAATAAACTAAATTACTCTCCCCAAAGAAATTTTCCTTCCAACTGGATTTAATTTCTTAATTGATATTTGAAATTTTTATTTTCATCCTGTGTATTTTTAAAACTTTTTATTATTATTATCTTTAAGTAGTTGTACAAAGAAGTCCCCATTCTACAAAAGAGTACACGAATACAAAGTGTCTGACAACATTGCCACCCATCCCTCGTAACCTTTCCCTTCTCGCACCGTTTTTTGTAAAAATTGAGATAGGTGATTACATATATTTCACATATTTCACAGTATTTTGGAATTGTGATACTTAAAGTCACAAACACATTTTAACCTTGACAAGTCACCTTATCGTTATCATGGTCTAAAGTTTGTTAATTCTATGAGTTTTGACAATCCAAATTATTTTTCCCATCTCAGGTGAGGTTTACACTTTTTTCCTTTTGCTTAATGTAGGCTATTCCCTCTTGCCCTCTTTCCCTCTCATTCATCTCTTCCCATCACTGTGTTTGGGTTGCTTAGTTATTTTTCTTCTATGTCCAGCGCAGCTGATGGGCCCCTTTGTTGTATGTTGTTCCATTTCCCACTTATTGTGTTCCTCCTCCTGGCTTCCCTCCATTGCCTGCATATTTCTACCATCTATATGGTCAAGAACATGGAGTCATTAATGGTGATACAACAAAATGAGTGGCTGTCCTTTGTTTCTCGAGTCCTGTTTACTTTGTCATGCCTTCTTGCATTTTGGCTTTAGCATCCACGTATCAGGTAGACCCTGTGCCATTTGTCTTGTTGTTCTTGGCTTACCTCAATCAAATAATTTGGTCTAGTTCTATCCATTTCCCTGCAAATGCCATCATTTTGTCCTTTTTAATGACTTCATTGTATTCCGTTGTATAGAGTTCCCAAAATTTTTGGATCAGCTAATCACTTATGGCTCATCTGGATTGTTTCCAAATATGGGCTGTTGTGAACAGTGCTGCAATAATCATAGATGTGTGTGTGTCTTTGTATACTGGTTCCTGTTGTTCAGAGTAGATGCCTAGGAGTAGTATGGCCAGTTCATTGGAGAAGTCGATATTTAGCTTTCGTAGGTACCTTCAGACTGCTTTCGAAAGTGGTTGTATTAGTATACATTCCCACTTTCAATGCAGTAATATTTCTTTCTTTGTATCCCTTCCAGCATTTGTCATTGGCTGAATTTAGGATGTGGGCCATTCTGACTGGGGTAAGGTGCTATCTCAGAGATGTTTTTAATTTGCATTTCCTTTACAGCCAGAGATAATGAACATTTCCTCATGGCTTCTTTGCCATTTTTATCTCTTCTTCTGAGAAGTCTCTCTTTAGCTCCCTTGACCATTTCAAGATTGGTTTGTTAGGTTTGTGAAGGATTAGTTTCTTGAGTTCACCATATGTAATGGATATTAGACCCTTGTGTGATATATTGCTGGTAAATATTTTTTCCCATTTCCTGGTAATCTCTATGATTCCTTTTTTTAGGCTTTTATAGTTTTCATGAAATAGACCCTTTACATCTTTGTTTAGGTTAATTCCTAGATACTTTTTTTTTTTTAGGTTATTGCGAATGGAGTTGTTTCCTTGGTTTCCCTTTCTACCTGTACATTGTTGACATACAGAAAGGTGACTGATTTTTGTGGGCTAATTTTGTATCCAGCTACTTTGCCAAATTTGTTTATAAGCTCTAAGAGTTTGGGGATGGAGCTTTAGGGATCGTTATTTTATAAAATATTGCCATCTACAAAAAGAGATAGTTGATCTTCTTCCTGTCCTATGTGGATCCATTTAATGTCCTTTTCTTGCCGTATTGCTCTGGCTAAGAATTTCAGAACTATATTGAAGAGGAGGGGATGAATGTGATATTGGCTTCTTAAAATGAGTTTCGGATTACTCCCTCGGTTTCTATTTCTCTGAAGAGTTTGAGGGTTGTGGGTATTAGTTCCTCTTTAAAGGCCTTTGAGAATTCTGTAGTGAATCTATCAGATCCTGGGCTTTTCTTGTTGGAAGATTTCTGATTATTTCTACTATCTCATCGTATGTTATAGAAATGTTTAATTGATTTATCTTCTTAGTTCTGTTTAGGCAATTTGTATCTCTTTGTTTCTCAGGCAGGAAAATAAATTAATTTACTGAACTGCTGCCCACACCATGCATGGTGGAGACACATGGCTGAAAAGGAAGGGGGCGACCCACCTCTGGGCCAGGACTTATCCAGGCCAGAGACAGGAAGAGATGTCGCCAGGTGGGGAAAAAGTGTGCACACTGGATCTGAATGTGACTTCAGGGTCTGGGACCTTCCTAAGTTCAGATGGGATTCTGGTGACCAGAGGTGGCCCAGGATGTGACCTAGCAGGAGGGGAAGGTAACTGCTTCTAGGTCTGCCAGTTACCTATGTAACAGATATTGGTTGGAAACTTAGCCAAGAAGTGTGGAGCTGTCCCTGTTCAAACCTTACATTCCAGCCTTTTGATAATTATGAAAAAGGTCGAAGATTCTCTCTAGCTACTTCCTCTTTGCAAGGGGTGTCAACAGTAGGTGTAAAAGGCTGAGATGTGATCCCCTCTGGGAGAAGGCAGCAGGCCACAGCTGTCACTTGGGCAATGAGTCCTTAGATGAAGTCTAGAGGAGGCAAGTCTCTTGGACAAAGTATGGCGAAGTCTCATGGGGCATTGAGGGACTGAAAAAAATACTAGAGAGAAAATAAATGGCAAGAGGAAGGACTTGGGTTTGGAAATGTTGGTAGAAATTTCCCTAGCTACTTCTTACATCCGGCGACTAGGTAGAGAAGAAGTCAAGTGACAAAGGCAAGAAGATAAATTCCTGTCCAGTTGAAAGGTAGAGAGATATGGACATTAGATGGGCATTCTTCTTTCTTTGCTTGACCTCCTGCCTCTGGTTTGTCTTGAAAGGGGAGGCACAAAATGGCTGATGTGATATCATCTCCTCTTACTCCTCTTCATGTTCCCTGAGTCTAGTTGCTCATTGCTGGAATTGTTTGTCCCAGTTGGTATTCAAGGAGGTTTGAACTCAAGGCCTGGGCACTGTCCCTGAGCACTTCTGCTGAAGGCTAGCACTGTACCATTTTGAGTTATAGAAACACTTGCAGTGTTTTCTGGTTAGAGATAAGAGGCTTGAGCCATGCTTCCAGACTGGCTCTTTGCAAGTTAGTTGTGAGATGGATTCTTAGGGATTTTTCAGCCCAGGCTGGCTTTGAATTGCAATTTTTGCCACAAAAGCCCTTTGTTATTTCCCATTATAGCAACAAGGAGATTAAATAGAATAAGTAGAGCTTACCTGGTCCTTAGCAAGAACTGACCAAAAAATATTCTGCAATGACAAAATTGTTAGATGAGAGAATCTTAGCACACATATACTAATATGCTTGCTTTGCATGCATGATGCCCTGTGTTCGATTCCTCAGCACCACATAAGCAAAAAGAAAAAAGCCAGAAATGGCCCTGCGGCTCAAGTGATAGAGCACTAACCTTGAGCTGAAGAGTTGAGGGACAGCGCTTAGGCCCAGAGTTCAGGCTCCACAACCGGACCCCTCCCCCCCCCAAAAAAGAGTCATGTAGTCAGTTCTAGATTACACAACATAAAACCAAAACGGCAAAACTCAAAACCTAAAATTTTTGACAACAATGTTTAGACATCTTTGCTAACAAAGCACACCAGACGATTGGGCCTCAGTTACCAGGGTCTGAGAAAAGAGCAACTTGTTAGCAGGACACATTTGAATAGATGGATGGAGGAGAAGTAAGCTTGGGAAGAATCATGATTGGAGGGGGCCAAACGCTTAACCCACCATTTGGACAAGATGCCAAACTCAAAATGGCAAATTTCCAAAAAAATGCAAAGAAAGCCTGAACAAAAAATCAAGCCTACTTTGGCTAGCATTTTATAGGGAATCTAGAGGGGATTCCTTGAACTTAGCCCATGTCACACTCTTCAGGGCACAATACAAATAATTGTAGAAAAGAAAGGGAGAGATATAGAAAGTTGGACATGAATAGCAGAGAGCAAAGAGAGCTTGATAGTAAGCCGACTTCTGACCATGTACCATTGCAGAGGCAATAACTGTCTAAATCTGACAATAATATAAAAATATTAGGTGCTCTGCTACCCAGGGAGCACAAGAGGCATTTCGGAGGGGTTTCACAGCTCAGGCATGACTCGCAACACCCCATTAAATATGTAGGATAGTCAGTCTGGTGAGGGAAGGAGAGATGATGAGGCAGAAGCAGTGTCCCGACTTCTCCCATAGCCCACTAGAGATCAATGGGCATGCCCCCAAAACCAAGTATCTTCGGCTTCAGAGGTGACCAGCCTTTTGGCCAAAGGTCATAGGTGCATTCTGGTATGGTGCCACATCTGAACAGAGATTGAGCAACACAGAGCCATAGAGAGTAGTTTCACTCACCAGAGTAGAGAAGTGGTGTGGACATGGATGTGAAGGCCAGCAATGGTATTGGTGAAAAGTCTCGTGTGGTGTCTCAAGGCAGTTTGGTTCTCAGAAAAGGGGTGGTTAGGAAATTCTAACATTTCCAAATCAAAAACCCTATCTAAGTCATGGCCCCATATGTAAGATATATTAAAAAGGTAGGTTTCATTCGGTAGCCTATGAACAGAATGCCACCCACTATTAAGGTAGGAAAAGACGTTTATTTACTGAACTGCTGCCCCCACCATACATGGTGGAGAAGCATGGCTGAAAAGGAAAGGGGGGATAGCAATTTCTATTTCTGTAGAAATTCATCCATCTCTGCTAGGTTTTCCTTCCTTTGTGAGTAGAGTCTGGAATTATTTCGTTATGATTGTTTGAATGTCTTGGATGTTTGTTGTAATTTTCCCTGTCGTATCTCTGATATTATTGATATGGGTTTCCTCTCTTATTTTGTTAGTTACTCTTGCCAGTGGTACATCAGGTATATTGATTTTTTTCTTTAAAACAGCTTTTTAAAATTAATTTTATTTATACTTTTCTCAGTCTCTATCTCATTCATTTCAGCTCTTATTTTGATTATCTCTTTCTGCCGAGCAACTTTAGGTTCAATTTTTTTCTTGTTTCTCTAGCAGTTTTGGTTGCTTCATAAGATTGTTTACTTGGTCTCTGTTTTCTTGATATGTGCACTGAGAACAATAAATTTGCCCCTCAGGACTGCTTTCGCTGGGTCCCATAGGTTTCTTTGTGATGTTTCTTCATTTTGACTGAATTGTAGGAACTTTTTAATTTCTTCTTTAATTTATTCTGTAACCCATGTATTGTTCAACTGAGTGCTGTTTAATTTCCATGTGTTTAAGTTTTTTCCTATTTTATGCCTTGTTATTGAGAACTAGTTTGATTCCACTATGGTCAGATTGAATACAGGGTATTATGTTGATCCTCTTGTATTTGCTTAAATTCCTTGTATTAACTAGGAAATTATCTATTGTAGAAAAAGTTAGGGGTTTGGCAAGAGTAAGACCCTGCTGGTGTCAATGTCTGTAATTCTAGCTACTCAGGAGGCTCAGATCTGTGTATTCAGGTTCAAAGCTAGCCCAGGCAGGAAAGTTCATGAGGCTTTTTCTGGGGTTGTTCAGCACCAAACCCTGCCTCATGTCTGGGTTTGTTCACCACCTTTGCCACCATGGGCTGGGCTTGGCTGCTTATGCAAGCCGGTATGGAGAGGCCCTCCACCCCACCAGGAGTCAGGTATTAACCAGTTATGTTGCCTCAGGCTGGGCTGGGCTGCTTATGTGGGCAAGCATGGAGAGGCACAAAGCGCCATGGGTCTGGAGTTGTTCACTGCAACTATCCCTGCCCCAGCTACCGCTGCCTCCCCGGGCTAGTCTGGGCTGTTCCTGTGAGCTAGAGTCAAGAAGCATTGTGCCCAGACTCTGAGTGCTTTGCCACTACTGCCAGCTGCTGCTGCTGCTCCAGGTTAGGTTAGGATGTTTACACCAGCAGGACAGAGTTGGCACGCTGTGAGTATAGGGTCGTTTGCCACTGCTGACATCTGCTGCTGCTCCAGACTGGGTGGTGCTGCTTGCACCAGCCAGGCAGAGGCGCCATGCCAGGGAGGTTGAGGGGAGTCTTCATGCCAGCTCTGCCTTCTGAGATTTGTTTGTATTCTCTAGGTTGGCACCAGCTCATGGGAGTCTTCTGGGAGTCTTGGAATGCTTGTGGGTATGTGGTCCTCTGAGGGTCCAGAGCTAGGCAACTTAAGCAGCCTGGCAAGAAGCTCCACCACTTAAGCTGCTCAGCCTGGAGCCCGATCACCAACAAGGGGTGGCTGAAGGTTATTTCCACTTTACTGTCTGTGTAGGTTTTTCCCTTTTATGTTTTTCACTTACTGTACCTCTCTGAGTAATCTCCTTTTTTGTGGGTTACTTGGAGAAACTGAGAATTGAAATTCAAACTGTATTTGGTTTGGGAGAGCTTTGGTGTTTACCTGCTGTTCCATCACCATCTTGGCCTCTCCCCTTCAGGTGGAGTTTTTCTTAGGTGGACGGCGGGCCTTAGTTACCAAAGGATAGGTACATAAAAGAATATGTTGTAAAGCCTGCAGATTGTAGTTAGACATTTCAGTTAATATAGCCTTCCCAAATTTAGGATCCAAAGAAGTTGGTCTACCCTAAAGTATTTCAAAGGGATTAAATCCTTTAACATAAAGTCTATATCTTGCTCCAAGGAGAGCAAAGTGGAGGAGGCTCACATAGCCAAGGACAGTCTCTGTATTTAATTTAGTCTCTGTATTTAATTTAATTTAATTTAACTAAATTAAATTCTTTCAAATGCCTTGAACTCTGAGTTCTTTAAATGGATTGTAACTTCCAATTTATTCCTAGAGCGTTAGCTAATAATTGAGAACTTGGGCCATGAATGCAGGGCCGTATTTGGACCCCACAAATAAGGGAAAGCCAAAGCAAGAAATTATTACATGCCTCAGCTCAGCCTGAAAATCTGTCCACTATTACTAACAGATATGAATACCCATACTTTCCAGGCTTTGCCTCTGTGAATTCCACTTTCCCAAATTCACCATCTGAGGTTCCTCACATAGGAATTCTTTCCATATGTTCCAGCTTTTCAGCATTTACCTGTTTGGAAATTACATACACATATTACAAAGGATTGTCAGCCTGAGGCCCCATTGGTTTTTGAACAGTTTTAGGCAGTTGCCTGGAACAATTTACCAGGGTGCAAATATCTACACGTAAACTGAAAGAAAGCTTGAGCCTGTTTACATTTTTCACATGTCCAGTGTCAACATTTGCCCACATATTACCACTGTTTTTGTTTCTTTCCTTAATATTAATGACTAGTAACTCTAAAGACCACACTGGTTTTAGAGTGGTCTCCCAAGCTACCTGATCAGCTCAGATATTTCCCTGTATCTTACGGTCTCTAGGTTCTTTAACTCCTGTATAGTACTCTGAACCTTGGAGACTTCTTCCATATTATTCTCCTTTTCTCTCAAACTTGCTTTCATGATCCCACTCTCCTTCTCAATGAGCTCCTTAACCTGCAAGTGTTTCGCAGGGTCACATGAGAGTTCCTTTGACTGGCTAACTGCTGCTCCTTCTCAAAACACCTTTGCTTGCTCTACAGCTCCTCCCTTAAGTTCACAAAGGTGCTATAGAGAGGTATTTTTTCCACCTCTTCCTGTTCCAAGATGTTTCTGCATTACATTTATGGTGAAGACCTCAGCAGTCTTTTTAGCCTCTTACTCTATTAGTTTCCCTTTCTAGTTTTCGACTTCAGTGTATTTTTGCGACAGATCTTTCAACTGTTTATCTCTTCTGTTTTTCTTCCTAATGCTCTTTCCTTTTGCCTGGCATTCTCTATCAGAGCATGTGGTCTTATAACTCTTTCTGAAGAGTAACAATCTCTTTCTTGAGCCTGATATTTTCCTGTTCACTTTTCCTGTTCACTTCCCCCTCTTTTCTTCTAGCTACTTTTTCCTTCTTTTTCTGTTGCTTTGAATTTCTGGTGACACCCTTCAAAGCTTATAATATACATGTACTTCACCCTAATACATTAGGTCTGGCTCCATTTTCATGGCAACAATTTCTTAATGCAGCATCAGGATCTCTTCTTGTCCTCACTTGTTGTTAGCAAGGATGGCAACATTGCTGTCTTGTGCTTTTGTCGGCCTCTGGCCTGTGGTCCCCTAATTTGCCTCATGCTCACCCAGGCTAATGTACTTGAATTTCATTTGATTTTGTGTGTTTTCTAGGTTCCTTTTGAGGATTTTCTTCTCATTTTTGACCCTCACAAGTTTATATCTTCAAATCTTTTCTTCACGTCAAATTATTCTACCTGTTTTCTCTAATGTCCAGTGCTTTTAAACTCTTGGTGGGTTTGGACTGGCACATATTGGAGATTCTGTCTTTTATAAGCCTGTGTTTTGAGATAGAAGTGTGTGGATTTTTCTTTGCCTCATTTCTTCTTAATTTCAGAGGGCTGATTTCAAATTGAACACAATTGGAGTTCAGAGCCCCAAGTTCCTTTGCATGTTACTCCCGAGATATTAACACATTTTCCAGGTGGTTAATGTGATTACAAATAACCTGTCATTTTCTATCTTTCTCCTCCTTGGACATTTTGCTTACAATAATGACACTGATCTAGTCCTAGAGGTTCCCTACTGTCATTTGCAAATGAATTGTACTGTCTTTGCCAAGGGTTTGTTGATCCCTATTCTGTTGCTCCTATCAAAACTCAACACCCCTTCTTAGAGGCTTTTTTTTTCCAGGGTATCTCTGTTATCAAACACCTACTGGGCAAACACTTCCAACTTAGAATACACGTTTCTTTCAAAACCTTCTAACTTGTGAAGCTTTCTTCTAATATCTGGGGCTGACTGGGTAACCAAGGCCATATTTAGGGCTCTTTGATTCTCCAGGGCTTCAAGATCTATAGGCCTATAAGTCCTATAGACTTCTTGGAGAAATTTCAGAAGAGCATTTGGGTACTCACTGGGGAACTGTGCCATCTCACTCACCTTAGATTGATGACTTGGCTTTCTAGCCACTGTGGTATCCCTGCCAATCGAACCCGTCAATAATAGGAAAGCACTTCCATACCTCAATCACTGTTAGTCTCTGCTTGGGTAAGTATGTGGAAAGACTTGCTCCAAATGGTCTGGTTCAATAGTGGGGATATTGTCTGGTCCAAGGACAACTTTCAAGTCACTGAGCAGGATTCACTCCCTTTTCTATCAGGTGAAGAGCACCTGTAAAATTTGCTGACACTCATCCCAGATGTGCTTATGTGTGAAAATTGCTGTCTCTAATGAAGTAATGAGCCCCTGTTTTTTTCTGAAAATGATAGTTTTCTGTTTCCAGTTATAAAGGTCACTAGTTGTAAAGGGAACATATATTAAAAAGGGGGCCTGACCACCGTCTCCTCCATGCCCCAATCTCAAGGGCAATAAGAGTAACTTACCACATTTTACCACCTTAGGCTGGTACAAGTAACCACTTTGATATGGGAGGACTTAACATTAGAGTTGCTGATGGCAAAGAACAGGAGAGAGAGTACATCAATGAATCTTCCTCTGAGTGACCCTATAACCCTAGGGGATTATATTTTTTGGATATGGCAAGTTTAGGCCTTGTTCCCCCATCCTGAGAAAAAGAGTAAACTGAGGTCCATACAGGACACAGCTAGAACTATCAGCATACACACACAGACCAATAGTCACAAACTTAACTTACATGTCCCACACCTCTCAATGTTGACCTCTACAGGAGGTCCCAGATGACAGAGAGAATGTCCCAGATTGCCTCTTGAGGATGCTGCAGATGACCTCTGGTGGATGTCACATATGTCCTCTGTAGGAGGCTCGAGATAACCTCTCATGGAGGTTCAAAATTGCTCCCGAAGATAGTATCCGATGACTTCCAAAGGAAGTCCCAGATGTCCTCTCAAGGAGGCTGAGATTACCTCTCAAATAGCTCCCAGTTGGCCACTCAAGGAGGCAACATATAAACTCCAGAGAAGGTTCCAGATAACTCTCTTGAGAAAGGCACAGATGACCTCCAGAGATGATCCTATATGGCTTCTCAAGGAAGTCCCACATGATATCCGAAGATGGTCATATATTTCTCATCAAGGTAACCCGAGATGACCTCCCAAAGAAGTTCCAGATGACCTCAGGAGGTGGTCCTAGATTGCCTCTTAAGGAAGCCCCAATGACTATTTTTGAAGAGGTCTCAGGAGGCCTCCTGAGGAAGCACCAGATGACCTCTGGATAAAGTCCAATATGGCCCCTGGAGAAGGCCCCAAATGACCTCCAGGGTAGGTCTCAGATGGCTTCTCAAGGAATTCGCAGATGTACTCTTGATAATGTTCCAGATGGCTTCCCAAAGAAACCCTACATGAACTCTCAAGGAGTTCCAAGATGGCTTCCCATGGATGCCATAAATGACCTCCAGAAGATCCCCAAAACCGGCTGGCAAGCTTGCACAGGCGCACCTCTAGTGGAGTGTAAATGACTTTTGTCCTTGTTGGTCCTCCGGAGACAAAAACTCGAGGTAGACTCTCAACTCAGAGGGTTGACACTCTCACCTATGGGGATTTTTCCCTGGGCCTGATGCCATCCAAATGGATGATTTCAATGAAGTCTCTGAAAATTAGAAACTCTAAAGTTGAAGAGAATCCATTGAGACACATATAATAAATGTTCTCCAAACCACCAACCCCCAAAATTATGATATCCAAAGCTCCAAACATCAAAGGGCAAGCCTTTTTTTCCCCTTCCCTTGGTCTCTCCTTCTCTACAGAACTATACTTCCTTCGAGGTCTTTCCATTTTTCCCTTCTAACAGTTCCTTCTTCTCTTTAGTCCTCTCCACTCTCCAAAGGCCTGAACTGTTTTGCCTGGGTCATCAGTTGCCATCCTTCACCTCCTGCCCCCTCTCAACTTCCTCTCCTCCCAGGTTTTTTCCCTTGTGCTATCATACCAATTCCTTCCTTCCAGGACTTTTCCCTTTTTCTCTTTCCTTCGATTGCTCTGAACAATTATCCTGTAAAAAATCTGTACACCTCCTCCACTCCAACTGCCTAACAGTTTTCAACTGTTACATCAGAAACAACAGCTCAATAGGTGGGGATTAATGCACCAGCCACTCCCACAGAATGCCCCACCTTCTTTGGTGGCATACTTTGTCCTCTCCAGCTGGCCAGGAGATGGTGCCTGGCTGATTATCGGACCCTATAGATTATCGTGGCCCTGATGATTATTACAGTATCCTCCTTGTGAATTAGTTGCAATTGAAATTGGAAATTTGATTGTGATGTTACAAACTCGTTATGACATCACAAACCCATTTTGACATAATCATAGCACGACATCACAAACCCATTGTGACAATATTTTCATTGTGACATCATGATTCCATTGTGACATCTAAAATCTATTATGACCTCTTAGCTCCTTTGAAAAATCACATGCCTTTTCAACATCATAGTCCCTTTTTGTACCCATATCCTTGTTGTTAACCAATGATAATTGAGATTAGACAAGCCATTATAACATCAAAAAGTATTTGTGACATACTCAACAGTGTGACATCACATTTTCATTATGAGAGCATCAGCTCATTGTGACATCACCAAACTCATTGACATAATCGCATTATGACAACAATTCTCATTGTGACATCAAAGCCACATTGTGAATGCCTATTCTGTGATTTCATTGTATTTCAAATATGGCATGAGAGTTGATATCAGAAACACATGTTTGTGCTTACACAATCATTTTGACATCATAATCACTTTGTGATATCGCAGTGCCATTGTGATATCACTAACACAATGTGACATCACAAAACTCTCCTGTCCTCATAACTTTTTGACATGCTAACATTGTGATATCTCAGACCTTTTTGCCTTCATAATTTGTTTTCAACCTCATATTTCATGTATGACATGAGATACCAGAAATCCACTAACATTATGACAATGTGACATCACACTGACCGATGTCATGATCATCGTGTCATGTGCCATCACAAAAGGTTTTGATGTCACAATTAGTTGATGATGCCATACAGGTAAGAGGTCACAGTAGGTCTATGATGTCACAATTTTTTGGTGATATCTAAATGGCAAAAAGGATCTCATTTGTCATGAAATCACAGAGAATATGAGTTCACAAATGGACTGTGGTATCTTCAAAGGCATGTGTTGTCACAAATGTGATGAAGTCCTAGGAGGAATATGATATCACAGTGTGACACAATGTGCATATCTGTCAGTATGATGTCACAATTGTCATGATGTCACAGTGGATTTCTGATATCACATATCATAACAAATATTACAAGGTTGAAAACAGATTATGAGCTCATAAAGCACCTAAGACATCACAATTGCAGCACATCACAAGACTTATGAGGACAGGGAAGGTTTGTGATATCACAGTGTGTTAATGATATCACCATGGCACTGTGATTTCACAAAGTGATTGTGATGCCATATATTTATGAGATCATAATGGTTTTCTCATACAAACCCACATGCCACATTTGAAATAGAATGAACTAAGAGAATAGGCATTTACAATGTGTCTATAACATCGCAATGGCAATATAATGTCATAATGCTATGAGGTCATTATAAATTGGTGATGTAGCAAAGACATAATGGTGTCATAATGAATATTTGTTGTCTCGCTTGTGATGGGGTCACAAATGGTGATGTTATAATGGCATATATGAATTCCATTGTCATGTGTTCACAATGAGGGCATACAAAGGGACTGTGATGTCACAAATGCCACGTGTATTTTCAAAGGTACTTCAGGGTCATGATAGCTTTATGATACACTGTTGTGATGAGGTCACCAAGGGTTTTTGATGTCATAATGATTTTGTAATATCTCAAACACAGGTCCACTTTCAATTGCTAGTATTTCACAATATGCATACAAGTTCACAGAAGGATCTTGATGTCCTAATGGACATGAATTTTTTTTTAAATTATGAGGTCATATTAGGTTTGTGAATACACAATGGGACAGATATCATCATGGCAATGTCAACTCACTACATCATGTCAAAATATTGTGTTGTTGTCATATTTGGTGATGAGGCCACAAAAGATTGGTGATGTCACAATGTGTTGGGCGTGTCACAATGACATGATGGTTCCCAATTGTGTTTAACTTACAATAAGTATAGGAGTTCACAAAGGGACTGTGGTTTCTCCAAAAGTATGTGTTGTCACAAATATATTGAAATCCTAAAATGTTTGTGATATTAAAATTTGACACAATGGTTATGAAATCTGGCAGTGTGATATCACCATGGTCATGATGTCACTGGGAATTTGTGATATCAAGTGTCATATGTGAAATCTAATGAGGTTGACAACAGATTATGAGGACAAAAAAGCCAAAGGTATTAGAATTGCAGCATGTCACAAAAGTTATGATGACAGGATGGGTTTGTGATGTCACAGTGTGTTAGAGATATCACAATGGAGAAGTGATGTACAAAGGGATTTTGATGTCACAATGGTTAGGAGTTCTTGATTTGCTCATGATATCAACCTACAGGGCACATTATAAATAGAATGAAATCACAGAAAAGGCATTCATAATGTGTCTATGATGTCACATGACAATGTGAAGTTATAAATCTACCATATTTTAGTTTTGTGATTTTACAACGAGCAGATGCTGTCAAAATGACAATGTGATGTAACAATTGTGATAAACTCACAAACTGTTTTTGATGTTAAAATGTCATGTGTGATTCTCAATTGTCAATATTTCACAGTCGGGATTTGAGTACTCAAAGAAAATGTGATGTCACAAAGCTACGTATTTTTTGAAAATGTATAAGAGATCGTAATAGATTTGGGATGTAACAATGTGACCCTGGTGTTAAAAATATCAATGTGATGTCACAATGGGTTTGAGATGTCACAGTGGTGATGAGGTCACAATTGGTTAGTTATTTCACGAGTTTGGAATATCACAATTATTTGTCCAATTTCAATTGCTCCTAGTTCACCATGAAGACACTGTCATAACCATGAGTGCCCGTATAATCCACGTGAACAGATAGTCATCATGGCCTCTTGATCTGGACCACTAGAGAGAGGGGTGTGTGCCACTGAAAGGGGCAAGACATGCTGTTGAAGGAGATAGGATGTCAAGCCCGACATGGTGAGCTGCCAAGAAATGATTGGGTATGGACATTTGGGAAGTGATGATTGAAAACTGTTATGTAGGAATCATATTGCAGTGGGGGAAGGGTACGGCCTATATATAGGCTGCATGTTCAGAGCAACAGAAGGGGACAGAAAAAGGGGAAAGACCTGGAAGGAAAGAAGTGATGAGACTGTAGGAGGGTAAAGACCTGGGAGGAGAGGAAATTGAGGGAGAGCAGGAGCTGAAGGATGGCACTTGGCCACCTGGATAGGACAGGGCAGGTCTGTCAAGAGTAGAACAGCCTGAAGAGAAGAAGGGAATGGTGGAAGGAAAAAAATAAGACCTGAAATGTAGGACAGGTCTGTAGTGAAGGAGGATGAAGAGATAAGAAAAAGCCTTGTCCTTTGAAATGTGGAACTTTGGAGATCATTATTTTAGGGGTTGGTTGTTTGAAGACCAGTTAACAAATGGCTGGGCTGCTCTGTGGAGTTCTGAGGGTTCATGGTTGAGGCTGCATTTAGCTCTGGGCATCCAGCCCAGGTCAAGGTATTCGTTTGTTACAAAATTTATGAGGACAAGACAAATTTGTGATGTTACATTGCATTAATGATATCACAATGTCAATATGAGGTCACAAAGGGATTGTAATGTCATAATGGTGATGTGGTCTCAATGGGTTTCTGAAATCAAATTATATGCCACATTTGAGATAGAATGAAATCACAGAATAGGCAATCACATTGTCTCTAGGACCTCACAATGAATATGTGATGTCATAATACTATGATGTCATTGTCATTTTGGGATATCACAATGGGCTGATGGTATCCTAACAACAATGTGATCTCACTCTGGAGATGATGTCACAAAGTGTATGTAATGGTATAATGGCATGTCTGATGTCAGTTGTCCTTTTTGAAAGGTCCTAAGAGGTCACAACAGATTTGGGATATCACAAGGTGATCGTGATATCACTGTGGAAATGTGATGTCACAAAGAGTTTGTGATGTCACAGTTGTGATAAAGTCACACTTGGATAGTGATGTCACAATGAATTTGTAATATCACCATTACATATCTAATTTCATTCTACTAGATCACAAGAAGAGTACGAGTTTACATAAGGAGCTAGAAGTCAGAAAGGCTATGGGTTTTGTAAAATGTTATGCAGACATAATAGATTGGTGAAAATGCAATGGGACAGAGATATCCCATTGGCAATGTGATGTTACCATTACATGAGATAGTATTGTTTTGAAGTCACAAATAGTTGGTAATGCCATACAGCTGATGAAATCACAAAGATTTGTGATTTCACAATGGGATGTTGATGTCACAATCTCATGCCAGGTCTCTAATTAACAATAAATATATAAGTTCACAAGGGATAATGTATCCAAAGGCATATGTTGGCACAAGTGGAATGAGTATTAACAGGTTTGTGATGTCACAATGTGACTCAGTGGTCATGACATCTGGCAGTGTGATGTCACAGTGGTCATGATGTCACAGTGGATTTCTGATATCATATGTCATACCTGAAGTATTATGAGTTAAACAATTTATGAGCTTAGAGAGGCCAGAGATCACACTGGCAGCATGTCAAAACATATATGAGGATAGGAGAGACAGTGGGTTAGTGATATAATGGCAATGTGGTGTCATCAAGATATTGTGATGCCATAATGGTTATGTGTTCACAATCTATTTCTGATATCAACACACCTGCGACATTTGAAATAGGATGAAATCACAGAATAGACATTCCCTTGTATCTGTGACATCACAATGACCATGTGATGTCATAATTCTATGATGTCATTGTTGTTTTATGATGTTACAATGGGCTGATGTTGTCATAATGACAATGTGATATTACATTGGTGATGATGTCACAAAGGTTTTGAGATGTTAAAATGGCATGTCTGATCTCAATTGTCATTAGCTCAAAATGAGGATTTGGGTACACAAAGGTCCTGTGATGACACAAAGGCCATGCTTTCTTTCAAACCTTCTGAGGTCATAATAGGATTGGGATGTCACAATGTGAGCATGGTGACACAATGGCAATGTGATATCACAATGAGTTTGTGATTTCACCAGGGTGATGAGGTCAAAATGGGTTAGTGATGTCTCATCAAGTAATATAACAATGTCATATACAATTTCACTTTCTTCTAATTCACTATGAGGATACTGTAATAGCCAGTGAGGTCAGAATTATCTATGGGAGCCAATAATCATTGTAAATGCTTGGCCTGGCCCAGCGGAGAGTGAGGGGAATACCGCCAAAGGTGGAGATGTCAAGCCTCACATGGTGAGCTGTCAAGAAGTAATTGAACATTGGGCAGTTTGGGAAATGACGGTTGAAAACTCTTAGGCAGAAGACACATTGGAGTGAGGAGGGATACAACCTATATATAAGTTGCATTTTCAGAGCATTGGAAGGAGATATAAAAATGAGAGCTACCCAGATGGAAGAAAGTGGTGAGACAGCAGAAAGGGAAAAACTTGAGAAGAGAGGAAGTTGAGGGAGAGCCGAAGGTTGGCAAGTGGTCACTGGGGCAGAGTAGGGCAGGCCTGTGGAGACTGGAGAGGCCTGAAGGAAGTGGTGGAAGGGAAATAGGGAAAGACCAGGAAGGAAGGACAAGTCTGTAGCGAAGGAGCTAGGAATGGAAAAGTAAAAAGCCTTGCCCATTGAGGTTTGGAGCTTTGGAGATCATAATTTTTTGGCTGGTGGTTTGCAGACCAATTAAGAAAGGGTGGGGCTGCCCATTGAAGGTCTGAGGTTTGGTGGTCAAGGCTGTTCTTGGACCTGGGTATCCAGTCCAGGATAAGGTAATCACCCCTTCTAGTGTAAATTGGTTTATTATATTAAATGTGACTTGATGGTTTGTCTCTTGGCCTTAGAAGTTATAAGTACACGAGTTCACAGAAAGAGCTTGAAGCCTCAAAGGCCATGAATTTTCTAAGATGTGGCCATATAGGTTTGTAAAAGCACAATGGGACAATGATATCACAATGGCAATACCACAATATCATTTCAAAATAATGCTTTGATACCACAATCAGTTGTTGATGCCATTCTCGTGATGAGGTCACAATAAGTTTTTGATGTCACAAAGGGTTCATGATGTCAGAGTGGCATGGCAGATCTCAACTGTCATTAATTGGCAATGAATATATGATTTCAAAAACGGACTGTAATGTCTCCAAAGGCATGTGTTGTCACAAATGTGATGCCGTTCTAACAGGTTTGTGATGTCACAATGTGACACAATACTCATGATATCTGGTAGCATGATGTCACAGGGGATTTCTGATATCACATGTCATACCAGAAATATGAGATTGAAAACAGATTAAGAGCTCACAAAGGGATTAACATATGACAATAGCAGCATGTCACAAAACTTATAAGGACTGGTTTGTTATGGCACAGCAGATTAATGATGTCACAAAAGATTGTGATATCACAATGGTTATATGGTCAAAATGGATTTCTGAAATAGAATGAATTTACAGAATAGGCCTTCACACTGTTATGACTATGATATAACAATGTCATTGTGATTTATCATGCTACGATGCCATTGTGGTTTGGTGATGTCACAATGAGCTGAAGGTGTCATAATGACAATTTGATGTCACTGCTTATTTATGATGTTACAATGGTTATGAGGTCACATTATGTTTCTGATATCAACACACATGTCAAATTTGAAAAAGAATGAAAAAGCCGGGCGCCAGTGGTTCACGACTGTAATGCAAGCTACTCAGGAGGCTGAGATAGAAGGATTGCACTTCAAAGCCACCTCAGGCAGGAAAATCCATGAGACTATCTCCAATAAAACCATTAGAAAACCAGAAGTGGTGCTGTGGCTGAAGCGATAGAGTGCTTGCCTTGAGCTGAAGAGCAGGGACAGAACCCAAGCCCAGAGTTCAAGCTCGACGACCGACAAAAAAAATTAAAACCAGGCACTCACAATCTGTCTATAACATCACAATGACAATGTGATCTCATAATGCTATCTTGTCGTAGTTTTGTGATGTCAAAAGTAGTTGATACTGTCATAATGAGAATGTTATGTCACAATGATGATGTCACAAAGAGTTCATAATCAGGGTATAGTTACACAAAGGGACTGTGATGTCACAAAGGCCATGTGTTTTTTCAAATGTGCTGAGAGGTCCAAATAGGTTTGGGATATCACAATGTGATAGTGATATCAAATGGCAATGAGAGCTTACAAGGGTTTGTGATGTCACATTGGTGATGAAATCAACGTTTTGTGAAGTAACATCTCATACTCACATGTCCAATTTCAATTACTACTATTTCACCATGAGGATATGAGTTCACAGAAGAAGACTGAAATATAAAAGGCCATGAATTTTCTAAAATGCTCTGAGGACATTCTAGGTTTTTGAAAAACCATTGGAACAGTGATATCACTATGGCAATGGGATGTTGGAATATGATGACTTAATAAAGTTTTGTTACCACAATTGTTGATGCCATACTGGTGATGAGTTTACAAGAGGTGTGTGATGTTACAATGGGTTAGTGACATCAAAATGCACATATGATCTCAATTGTCCACTCACAATGAGTATATGGGCTCAGAAAGGGACTGTGATGTCTCCAAAGGAATGTGTTTTCTCAAAAATGATGAAGTCCTAACAGGTATGTGTTGTCAGAATGTTACAAAATGCTCATAACATCTATCAGTGTGATGTCACCATGATCTAGATGTCACACTGGAATCGGGTATCACATTTCATACCTGGATTGGGTATGAGAGGATTGGAATTTCACAGTGGGTTAGTGATAACACTTTGGAAGTGTGGAGTCAGAAAGGGATTGTGCTAACACAGTGGCTAATAGATCACAATGTGTTTCTACTATAATAGGTTTATGCTGTCACAATTGGTTGGAAATGTCACAATGGCATGCCGATTCTCAACTGTCTTTAATTCACAATGAAGATACGAGTTTACAAAAGGATTGTGTTGTCTCCAAAGTCATGTGTTGAGACAAATGTGATGAAGTCCTAACAGATTTGTGAGTTCACAATGTGACACCATGTTCTTGATGTCTATCAATGTGATGTCACAATGTTCATATTGTCAGAGTCAATTTCTGATATCAGATGCCATGCCTGAATTATGAGTTTGAAAACAGAATATAAGCTTACTAAAGGCCTAAAATATCCTAATGGCAGCATATCACACGTTATGACTAAAAGTTCATGGTCTTTGGTGCTTCAGATTCTTTCTTTGAAATTGTATCCTCATTTTGAACTAGTAGAAATTGAAATTGGACATGTCATTGTAGTAGTACAAACTCATAGTGACATCACAAACTCATTGTGACCTCATCATCACTGTGACATCACAAACCCATTGTGATATCACATTGCTGATGTGCCTTCACAATCACATTGTGACATCGCAAAGCAATTGTGAACTCTTAGCACCTTTAAAATACACATGACCTCTGTGTCATCACAGACCCTTTGTGTAGCCATATCCTCATAGTAAACTAATGAAAATTGTGATCACACATAGCATTGTAGGGTCACAAATACTTTGTGCAATAATCATGACTGTGAAATCACATTGTCATCATGACACCATCATCTCATTGTGACAACACCAAACCGCAATGACACCATACCATTTTTTCTCCTTTTTTCTTCTGTACGTTTTTTATTGTAAGTGTAGTGTACAGAGGGATTACAGTTACCTTACATGAGTAAGGTAATGGGTACATATCCTATCAAACATTGCTGCCTTGACATCACGTTGTCACTTTAATGTCGTAGACCCATTGTGAATGACTATTCTTTGATTTCATTCTATTTCAAATGTGCCATGTGGGTTGATATCAGGAAACCATTGTGAACTCACAACCTTTGTGACATCTAAATCTCTTTGTCACAGCACTTTTCCTTTGTTATATCATTAACCCACTGTGACATCAAATACCTCTCCTGTCCTCATAACTTTTGTGAAATGCCATTGTGATATCTTAGGCCCTTTGTGAGTTGAAAATCTGTGTTCGACTTCATATTTCAAATACGACATGAGATATCTAAAATCCAAAGTAACATCATGATATCACACCGCTGAACATCATAACCATTGTGTCATTTTGTGACATCTCAGACCTGTTAGTTCTTCACCTTCTTGACTACATATATTTTGGTGACATCAGAATCCCTTCTCAAATTCATATACTTATGGTGAGTTAATGACAATTGAGATCCCACATGCCATTGTGACATCACCAACCCCTTGGTACATCTCAAATCTATTGAGACCTCCTCATCAGTATGGCGTCACCAATTGTGACATCAAAACATTATTATAACATGTTGTTGAGACATCACATTGTCATTGTGAAATCACTGTTCCATTGGGTTTTCACATAGTATGACCACATACTATGAAGCTTCTTCTATCACCCAGTGTCCTCATATTGAATTATGAGTAATTGAAATTGGATGTATCATTCGGATATTACAAACTGTGACATCACAAAACCATTGTGACCTCATCACGATTGTGACATCAAAAACCCAATGGGACATCTCATTTTCATTGTGACATTATGGATCACATTGTGCCCTTTGAAACCTATTATGACCTCTTACCACTTTGAAAACACACATGGCCTCTGTGACGGCACAGAAGATTTTTGTGTCCATATGCTCATGGAGAACTAATGACAACTGACATCAGACATACCATTTAAACATAAAAAAATTCTTTCTGACATTATCATTATTGTGACATCATGTTGTCATTATGACACCATCAGCTCATTTTGACATGTAAAAAACTACTATGACATCATAGCATTGTATCATCTCATTGTCATTCTGATGTCATAGACATTTTGTGTTTGCTTATTATGTTATTTGATTCTATTTCTAATGTGGCATGTCGGTTGATATCAGAAACCCATTGTGAGTTCATGACCATTGTGATATCATGGTGCCTTAGTAGCATCATATTGGTATTGTGATGTCACATTGCAAAATAGATGTCACAAAGGGATTCTGATGTGACAATGTTTATGACATCACAAAGAGTTTCTGATATCAACCCACATGCCACATTTCAAATACAATGAAATCACAGATTTGGCATTCATAATATGACTATGATGTCACAATGACATAATGGCAAATGCTATAATGTCATTCTCATTTTGTGTTGTCACCATAAGCTAAGGATGTGATAACAACAATATGGTGTCACAATGGTTATGACGTCCCACAGGGTTTATAATGTTACAGTGGTTTTGAGGTCACAATGTATTTCTGATATCAACTGATATGCCACATTTGAAATAGAATGAAATCACAGGATATACATTCACAATGTGTCTATGACAGCAAAATGGCAATGCGATGTCATAATTCTATGATGTCACTGTAGCTAGGTGATGTCACAATGAGCTGATGATATCATAACGACAGTCTGATGATGTCATAAAGGGTTTGCGATGTCACAATGGCATGTCATATCTTAACTGCCATTAGTTTATAATGGGGATATGAGAATGAAGTCACAATGACATACACAAATGAACTGTGATGACACAAAGGCCATGTTTTTTGTCAAAAGTGCTAAGGTTCCTAACTGGTTTCATTTGTCAAAGTGTTAATGATATAAAAATGCGTAAGTGATGTCAAACTAGTTTGTAATATCACACCTTATTTCAAATTTCAATTGCTACAAGTTCATAATGATACAAGTTCAGAAAAGGAGCTTGATGTCCCAAAGGCCGTGCATTTTCTAAGATGTGATGAGGTCATAATAGGTTTGTGAAAGCATGATGGTACAGTGATATCACAATTGCAATATGATGTCAAATTATAATGTCATAAGAGTGTTGTTATAATCACAATTAGTTGGTGATGCCATAATAGTGATGAGTTCAAAATAGTTTTGTGATGTCGCAGTAGATTGGTGATGTAACAATGGCATTCGACAACTCAATTGTCAATAACTCACAATGAGTATATGAGTTTAGAATGGGATTGTGAGGATTCCAAAGGCATATGTTGGCACAAATGTGATGAAGACGAATAGATTTGTGATGTGACAATGTGACACAATGGTCATTACATCTAGCAGTGTGATGTCACAATACTCATGATGTCACAGTATATTATTAATATTTAATGTCATACCTGAAATAATATGAAGTCAAAAATAGAATGAGCTCTCAATGGGCCTAACATAACACAGTGGCAACATGTCACAAAACTTACGAGGACAGGATATGTTTGAATTGTCACAGTTGTTTAAAGATATCACAATGGCAACGTTTTGTCACAAAGGGATTGTGATGTCACAATGGTTATGAAGTCAAAATGTGTTTTTGATATGAACTCACATGCCACATTTGAAATATAATGAAATCACATAATAGGCATTCCTAATGTTAATATGATGTCACAATGACAATGTGATGTAATAATGGTATGATGTCATTATTGATTTGGGATATCATAATGACCTGATATTGTCATAATGACAATGTGATGTCACACCTATGATTATATTGTAAATGATTTGTGATATCACAATGGCATATCTGATCTCAATTGACATTTCACAATGGATACACAAAGGGACTGTGGTGTCACAAAGGCCATGTGTTTTTTTCAACGGTGCTAAAGATGTCATAATGGGTTTGGGAAGTCTCAGGGTGATTGTAATGTCACAACAGAAATGTGATAGCACAATGTCTTTGTGATGTCACATTGGTGAGGAGGTCACAATGGACAGGACAGGTTTGTGATGTCACAACAGGTTAATGATATCACAATGGCACTGTGATATCACAAAAGGATTTTCATGTCACAATGGCTTTGAAGTTACAATGGATTTCTGATATCCACCAATATTGCTTGCTTGAAATAGAATGAAATCACAAAATAGGCATTCACAATATGTCTATAATTTCACTATGACATATGCTGTCATAATTCTATGATATTTAAGCTTGGTGATGTCATAATGGCATGTCTAATTTTATTGGTCATTAGATTACCATGAGGATCCCAAAGGTTGTTATGTGCTGAGTCCTTCAAAATGTGCATTGTGCTGAGTCCATTACACAGGTTTCTTTGTGCTATAGTTTTTAAAGTATGCTGTGTGCTGTCATCCAAAAGGGTGCTATGTTCTGAGTCCTTGAGAGGTAGGTATCCCTGAAAATCACACACACGCACACACACAAACACACACTAAGAGAGGGTAACCGTGCACCTGTTTAGTGTGTAGAGTGGATGGAGAAGAGTCTCTCCCTGCCGTTGGGCTGAGGGAGGGGTTCGATGCCATGGGCATCTGCTGGGGTTGGGAGGAAGCCCTGAACTGACGTGAGGCTGCTTCTTCAGTGGCCTGTTAGCCTTAGGGCAGTCAGGGCACCACAAGGTCAGGGATGGGGGGCATGGTCGAGTGGGGAGGGGGCGTGACTGAGGAGAGGACAGGACGTGGCCGAGGGAGCACATATCTGCTGCAGTCAGAGGCACATGGGGGCTGGCTCACTTGTGCAGCATGGGTGGAGCAGCCCGGGAGAGAAGTGGGGGGGGGGGCAGAGAGAGACAGCAGAGAAAAGAGCAGTCACAAGCATCAGGGGAGGCGGCATCAATGGCTGGTTTCTGCTGCTGTAGGATCACGGGTCTGGGCCAGGAGCGCAGAGCACACAAAGCCAGCACAGCTGGCACATCCCTCCCACAGGCACTGAGAGGCTCAGAGGCCAAGTAGGCCCTGAGTCTGAGATTCCAATGCCAGGAACTCAACTGGGCCTGGGGCGGGCTAAGCCCTGCCACCCACTTGCCCCTGTCCTGGCCCCTTTTCCTGCCTTCCCCATGGCATCACGTTTCAAACATGGGCTGCTGGCTCAGACCTGCAGCGCCTCTCAGAGTCATCCAGTGATGTGCCACCGGCCAGCTTGTGACCCTGACCATGTCCTGGCCCCCCCATCCTCTGCTCTGGGCCTGAACATCTGCCATGATGCTGCCATTGCTGCCCGCTGCATCCAGAATGGCAGCCTATAGCATCTCCCAGCAGCACACATGAGTGGCCGTCCCATGGGCCCGCACCTCGTGACCTCTCCCAACCCCCCTTCCCCACCCCAACTCAGACCCACGACTCCCGCTTCCTTTGTCACATCCCAACCTTGCCTCACAAGTGCCAGGGGCCAACCCTGGCTCTGCCACAAATGCTCCCCAGGAGAAGGGGGTGGGGGAGTGGTTGTTGACCCAAGGATCCCAACCTTATCCCTAGTGTCAATGTCCCAGGAAATGGGGAGATGCAGGGTTGGGTGAGAAGGGGACATCACCAAGCCCCTGGCCTGGAGCAGCGGGAACCACACAGCCCCACATCTTCACCCTTCCTCACCTAGGTGGGAACTTGGTGGCTTTATAAAGAGGTGGGGAGCAGCAACTCCACACCTGCCTTCTCGGGTCTTTTCCTTTTTTCTGGGGGTGGGGGGGTGTTGGATGCAGAAGATAGGGACCCCTTGCTGTGTGAGTCCTTGTCCTCTGTTCTCAGTCACCCTCTCACCTGAGGAGGGTATTGGAAAATCCCACTAGGGAGGTGAGAACACTGGGGGCCAGATGAAAGGTGAATATCTGGGAGAAACACACTCCCTCTGACACACATACACCTGGCCTGTCCCCCCCACCCCAGCTGTCAACAGTACTCACAGCTTGATCACATTTCCCAGCTCTGCCAGCATCTGCTGGGGCTCCTGGTCCATCTGTTCTCCTTGTCCCTCCAAGAATCCACCCAGTCACCCAGAAGCATCTAGTCTGGAAGTATGGAGTCTGTCCATGTATGTAGCCTTTAGAACCCCATCCATTTCCTCAACACCATGCCCATGCCAGGTCAGACACCTCGTTGGGCACCCCATGACCCCCTGCTTGTTTTCAGTCCTGGCTCTGAGGAGCCACCGGTCTGGGGATTCCTTCACCCAGCATCCTGGCTTAGGGTTTTGGTAAATGGAGATTTAAGGCTGGTTGTTCCCAAGGGGAAGGGTTTGGCCCTGGGGAAGGTGAGAGGCAGGGTGGTGCTGTGTCATTACAATGGTGCTCCCCTTGGGTGGGAACCCTTGGTTCTGAAAAGGGAATGGGACATGGGCACCTGCATGCTCCAGCTGAACATTGTCCCAGATGAGTAACCAAAAAACTTAAGAGAGGCACTACTCTGAGTCTGTGTGTATGTATGTGTATGTGTGTGTGTGTATGAGAGAGAGAGAGAGAGAGAGAGAGAGAGAGAGAAAGAGAGAGAGAGAGAGAGAGAGAGAGAGAGAGAGAGAGAGAGAGAGAGAGAGAGAGAGAGAGAGAGAGATCATCTTTCTCCTTGTACATCCTGACTGTGCTCAGGTGAGTGATCATTTGGCAAATTGCAAGTGCTGCATGGAAGACACTTCTGTCACTGTTCTGGATTTGTGTGTGTGTGTGTGTGTGTGTGTGTGTGTGTGTGTGTCTGTGTGTGTGTGTGTGACCATGTCTAAAAACAGCAAAAGCACTTTATTTCTCTTTGTGTATGTACTTGTTGTTGTTCTTTTTTCATCAGTACCAAGTATGAGCCCAGCCACAATATTTGATTTCTGCTTCACAGTTTCATGGCTCCTTTATGGAATATTTCAGTAGACCTTCCTTTCCTCCTCTTTCCACCTCTCTTTTCTCCCTTTCCTGTAGCACACAGTAGCTGCTGGGTCTGCGTGGCCCTCCCCTAGGAGACCTGTGTGAACTCGAGTGGACACCTGTCCTTCTATCCCAGGCCAGAAGTTTGGTGAGGCGAGTGTGTCCACAGCCACACTCTTCTAGACAGACACTCTGCTCTCAGTGTATAGTTGGAGCTAATTCAAGGGTTGGGAATGTGTCTGACAAACATAATTAGGGACGGAGATGGGGAAAAGGGTAGGGCAGGGGCTATGAAGCTATGAGGTTTTGGGGGCTGGCTTACAGTGTGACATGGCAGATGTTTCACCATGACCGAGGATGAGAGGGGAACCTTACCTAGGGCATTTATGGTCTCTGTGGGCATCCAGGCCCAGGGCTCCAGGGCCCCACTGGTGGCGTGGATTCTCTCCCGGGGCAGTGCACCAGTGGTCAATCCTCCCTGGAGTCCTGCAGACTCCAGTCTGTGTCCTGTCTAGGACGTTTCAAGCTGGACAGTGGTAGGCAACTCCATTCCCCCTGCTGGAGCCCGCTTGGTTATCAGGACATGGCAGTTAGATAGGGATCGATGAATGCCAGTTTCTGTAACCTGCTGTAGGCTGTCTGGAAGCAAAAGGGGACCACTGATTTTGGAACCCTTTAAGTTTGATTGGGACAATTTAAATGCTACATTTTCCAGGTTTTTTTTATTTAAGCTGGCAATTTCCACTAATGCCTTGGATGGACGATTTCAGCTGCCAAACAATGACGTTCAAAGCGGCACAGGCAGAGTTCCCAAGCCAGATTATTTCTTGCTTTGAACGCTGTGCCTTGACTGCCTTTCTCTGGCAGCTGCTGAATCTCCTCCAGTTCTCTCTAGGGTGACCACCTCAGTCGGGGACGTCCTGGGGAGCAGAGATTGTGACCTTGCCATCCTCAGCCTGACAGCTCTGTGCAGATACGATTCCCAGCAACTGCACTAGATTCTGGGAGATTCAGAGACCCTAGGCTGCCTCAAAGATCCTTTGTCTGCAACATGAAAATTGGGGGCTGGATGTGGTAGACCATCCTAGCTGGCCCCAGGGGAGGAGAGGAGGCCTCTTGAACCATTCGTTCAGCTCATGGCAACCTCGTTCATACCTGAGTGGGGAATTGAGTGCCACAGAGCTGGTCAGCCGCTGGACAGAGATCTTTGAGAAGATAGGCATTCTAGAGGCCCTGGAATCCAGTGAGTACATCATGGCTCACATCCTAGGAGTCAAAACAGTTAAGTGTGGTGCCACCAGGAGGGCGTGAAGAGGGAGGAGAGAGAACTGTGGGAGAGCTACATCAGGCTTCGGCAGAGGAATAATTACAGGGGATACTTACCTGAATCAGATGGGACTTTTCGGTAGTATTGTCATAGACAGATGCTCATTTATTTATCCAACAAACCTATACAGTGTGCACCATGCTCTGGGAGGTCTTAGACAATGAAAGGTTCCAGGACTGTTTCCACAGAACATGAAGAAACCTTGGTTTGAGCTGGATGGTGGTGCTTCAGGCCTGTCATCCTAGTTACTTAGGAAGCTGAGATCCAAGGATGGAGGCTTTTGGCATTCGCAGGAAATCCTGTAAGACTCTTGTCTTCAATTAACTACCCAAAACAAAATACCAGAAGTGGATGTATGGCTCAAGCCATAGACTGCTAGCCTTGAGTAAAAAGGCTCAGGGATAGCACCTAGACTCTGAGTTCAAGGCCCATGATTGACACAAAGAAAGGAAAGACAGAGACAGCGAGAGAAAGAGAGAGACATAGACAGAGACAGAGAGAGACAGAGAGAGAGAGTAGGGAAAGACAGAGGGAGAAAAAGAGGAAAGGAAGGAAGAAGGGAGAACATGCAACACTTGGTTTGGAGTCCCTGGATCAAGGGAGCCAACCATTCACAATCTTTGTGGGGACAGTTCCAGAGATTAAAGTCATTATGTAGGATAAAGCCACTGACCCCTCAGCAAGTTCATGACATCTAGGAGCTGTGTGCTCAACCAACTGCAGAGGAAAGCAGCCTCAGTAGACCCTAGGGATCAGGGTGGGTCACCAGGTTTCAATCATCCCTGGCCCCAATGAGTTTATTTTCTGGTCAGATAAGAAGAAAGTGTCCAAGGGCTAGGGATGTATTGGGGTGAGGGAGTGTGAAGGGGGGAGGTAAGTGATAATTAGGAAGATGAAGAGGGAGGATGATCCCAAGTCAGGTGTGTCAGGACATTTTAGCCATGATCTCTCCTGACAACCTAGAGTACCAGTGATAGAGCCTTTGATCCAGCCACGCTGCTATTAAATGTCCTAGCACCTTGGTTTCACCGTTGACAACTTGGCTGTCATTCACTGCAGGATGCCTGTGCAGTACATCCTTGGGGGCTGGGACTTTCGAGTGCTCAATCGGGCTCAATTTGAAGATGACACCCCTGGTGTTCATTCCTCCACGAGAGACAGAGGTAAGCATGTCACTGGTACAGGACAGCTTGGGAATGAGGGCGGGAGTTGGGAACCATGTTGCTCCAAGACTTCATCTAGAGGGTGCTAGGGCCCCGTGACTGCCATTCTCAGTGGCAGAAGGGGGTCTCTTTGCTGGCTCAGTCTTTAATCTAGATGGCAGATTTGGGATTCAGAGAGGGCAGGCTGAAGGTGGGGCAGGGCTGGGTAGAGACAGGTGGGAAAACCAGAGGCACTGAGCTCTGAGCAGGGTTGCTCTTTTGATAATACTCAAACACAGGAACATTCCTGGGATAGATCAGCCCTTTTCACCTTCGCAAGAGAGAGGAAGCTAGAGCCCCTCAGTCTCAGTCCTTTGACTAAGAAACCTTTGGTTCCGTATCGTGTGTTTGGATAACTATATCTCACCTTACTATCCAGTGTTGAGGCAGGACTCTGAGAGTTCCTGAGTCTTTGATAATTTCAGGGGATCCTCAGTATGAGATCGTACTTGAACGTCCTAATTTGGTGCATGGTCAGTCCCATCTAAGACTGCCAAGGTGTAGGACAAATTATCTACAGAATCATAGCAGGGTGGGATCTGTTCTGAGAGTCTTGATTATTATGTGTGAGCTTTGAGCACCCGTGTGCCCACCTGCTTCCCTTTCTTGGGTGGATCTTTGCTATGAAATGCTTAAAATTAGGGGGTGTCTTGTCTTTTATGCTCCAAGATAGGACTCTAACATTTGAAGCAGAGCTTTACTTCTAGCTCTTTTGGGTTTAATTGGAGATAAAGAGTTCTCATGGACTTGTTGCCAAGTGTGGCATCCAACTGAAGTTCTCAGATCTTAGTCTCCTAAGGGGATAAGATGACAAGCATGGAAAAGTATCTTTGGCCGGGTGCCAGTAGCTCAGGACTGTCATCCTCGGTACTCAGGAGGTGAGATCTCAAGATCACAGTTCAAAGCCAGCCTGGGTAGGAAAGACCCTGAGACTCTTATCTCCAACAAACCACCACAAAACCAGAAGGGGTGCTGTGGCTCAAGCCTTGAGCTGAAGAGCTCAGGGATAGCACCCAGGCCCAGAGTTCAAGCCCCACAACCAAAAAAAGAAAGTAAAACATCTTTGCCTGCAAAAATGTGGAGGTGTGTGTGTGGGTGCTGTGGTTGAGAGACCAGGTGCTGGCCTCAATGTATAGACATTTCTAAGAACTCCCCAAGTTTTCCCCAGTTTGAAGCCACAGTAGGATGGGCGGTGCCTTACCAAGAACTCAAGAGGACGAGGCCTTTGGCAGGTAGTGAGTGGGTGAATGGGTGCAGAGATCGGATTGTTGTGCCTGTATTCTCTCCATTAAAGGATGGATTTGGATGCTGAGTGTCAAAGTTTGAAGTCAAGGGTTGCAAGAAGTTCGTGGCCTGACAAATTGGGTTTCCTCTGGGTATATGAATGTGGCTAAAGCAGGGCGCTGCTGGTGGCTCACAACTGTCATCCTAGCTACTCATAAAGCTGAGATGTAAAGACCACGGTTCAAGGCCAACTTGGTGATACTTCATATCCAATGAGCCACCTGAAAACAGGAACTGGCGCTGCGGCTCAAGTGGTAGAGTGATCATCTTCAGCTAAAGAGCTGAAAGTCAGTGCCCTGACCCAGAGTTCAAATCCCATGACCAGCAATAAACAAAGAGGTGGCTGAGTTTTCCACATAGCACTGTGTATGGTAGGAAATTCCATGCTGGGTTATGAAACATTCCAGATACGTTTGAGGCTCAATATTGTATCTACAGTTGGACTGAGTACGATAGTGCCATCTTCTCACAGGTCAGATATGATCCGAATGGAGGGAGTTCGTGGTTCTGTTCTCAGGAACCGCTGAGGCCTTGGAATGTCTGTGAGTGTGTGTGTGTGTGTGTGTGTGTGTGTATGTGTGTGTAATTTTCCCTCATCCTTCTCTGTCCCCTTCTTAGGTGACTGTCCTCCTCTTTCTGACTTCAGATGGTGCCCTTCCTCCACATCGACCTTGCCTTTAGCTCCTTATCAGGGTCTACAATGAGTCCTAAATTGCCAGTGGCCTGTGTTCCATATTTTCTCTGGGGCACAAGTCTGGCTGTCCAAATATTTGGCTGCCTCCAGCGGATTCTGGTACAGCAGTGCCAGCTGGCATAGGGTCTCCCATGCCTCAGAGGGAGGGCCTCAGTCACACGATGTCCTGTCCTTTTCCTCAGCTGGGCCTCTGACATCCCTCTCAACAGGCTGGCAGTGGAGTGGGGAATGGTGGGTTGCTGGTGGGTCTGGCCAACTCAAGCTTGACAGCTGACTGAAGTCCACCCGAGCAAGGAGGATCCAGGGCTACATGGGAGGTGAGACCAAGGTGGCTTGGAAATATTGGTCGGTGTCTAGGAAATGTAAATGTACTTTATCACAGGAAAGTCTATCTTCTGGCCCCAGCTGGGACTTCTAGACAATTCCGGATGCCCAGAATTCAGAGGCACAGACTTTAGACTCCAGGACCAGGGAGCTGGGGGATGAGAGACTGGTATGACCAATAACTCAATGTTCTGGGGTATTAGTCTTGACCTGGCCATGCCCCTCACCCCTTGTGTACGTCCACTTCTTAACCCAGTGTTGGCCACACACTGGCCACTTGTGGCAGTACTGTGGAATTGGCAGAAGGGAAGGTGAGACCTATGATGACCAAAATCTGGATTTATGGCCTGCGGGGCTGGCAATGAGTGTCTTAAAAAAATCTTTGAGCTGTAACTCAAGGCCTAGGCACTGTCCCTGAGCTTCCTTTGCTCAAAGCTAACATTCTACCACTTGATCCACAGCTCAACTTTCATCTTTTTTAGAAATTGAGTGGAGATAAGTGTCTCATGGTCTTTCCTGCCTGGGCTGGCTTCAAACTTCCATCCTAAGAGCTCAGCCTCTTGAATAGCTAGGATTGCTGGCACCTGCTAATGATGTTAGTGTGTGTGTGTGTGTGTGTGTGTGTGTGTGTGTGTGTGTGTGTGTGTGTGCTTACCGGGACAAGAACTCAGAGCCTAGATGTTATGCTTTAGCTTGTTTGCACTAGGTTCGTGCTGTACCACTTGAACTATCGTAGCTCAACTTCCCAGCTTTTTGGTGATTCATTGGCTAGCTTTGAATCTTGATTGATCCTCAGGTCTCAGCCTTGAGTAGCTAGGATGACAGGCATGAGCCACCTTCGCCCAGCTGATAATGGCCTTTCTCCACAGTGGACTTGGAGCTTCTGAAATCTTCTTTATTTTTTCTGTGCCTGTACTGGGGCTTAAACTCAGGGTCTGCGCTCAGGTCTCAACATTTTCCCTCAAGGCTGGTACTCTACAACTTGAGCCACAGATCCATTTCTGGCTTTTGGTAGTTCATTGGGAAGAAGAGTCTCAATAACTTTCTTCCCCTGAGCTGGCTTTGACCCACGATCTCTGATTTCAGTCTCGTGAGTAGCTAGGATTTACAGGGGTTGAGCCACTGGTGGCATTGGGTAGAAGCTTTTCTTAAGCAAGGGTTCTTCCCTGCATTTGCCCTGACTCCTCCATGCAAAGGAGGCCTTAGGGTCAGGAGCTGTGAAAAATAGGCTTTCAGCCAGAGGAAATGGCTGGGGTCCATGGTGAAAAGTCAAGCTAATCTTCCCCTGGGCCCCATTCTGTACTCTACCGTCTGCCTTACCTGTGACTCAAGTACAAACCTTGACCCAGTCTTGAGTGTTCAGCCAGACTTGTCTGAAGACACAGAACCTTCATTCCCCCCACACCACCTGCTCTATACCACACCTCTGGACCTTTGCCCATACTGTGTATGTTCTGCCTGAGGCTATCTGTCCTGTTCCACATCATAGAAATCCTGTGGAATTTTGGCACTGGTTAAATCACCTCCTGGAGCAAGTCCTTCCTTCCATTTTCCCTCTTTTTAAAAAAAATATTGAGTTCCTAGAGATGGAACTTGGTAGGCTGACTGGCAAATGCTCTATATTGGTGTGTGTGTGTGTGTGTGTGTGTGTGTGTGTGTGTGTGTGTGTGTGTGTGTGTGTGTGTGTGTGTTTGTGTTTGTGTGTGTGTGTGTGTGTGTGTTTGTTTGTGTGCCAGTCCTGGGGTTTAAATTCATGGCCTGGATGCTATGCCTGAGTTTTTATGCTCAAGGCTAGCACTCTACTACTTGGAACACAGCTCTACTTCTGGCTTTTTGGGTGTTTAATTGGAGAAAAGAGTATCATATAGACTTTCTTGCCTGCACTGTCTTGCAATTATGATCCTCAGATTTCAGCCTCCAGAGTAGCTAAGAGTATAGGGGTGAGCCACCAGCACCTGCCATCTCTCTCTTACCTATATCCTTGGCCCTCCTCTGAGTCCCAGAAGAGTATGTCTCACCAAGCTCACATTTTTTTTTTGCTAGTCTTGGGCTTGAACTAAGGGTATGGGCATGTTCCTGAGTTGCTTTTCCTCAAGGCTACATTATATCACTTAAGCCACAGTGCCAGTTTTGGCTTTTTCTGTTTATGTAGTACTGAGGAATCGAACTTCAGGCTTCATGCTCGCTAGGTAAGCACTCTACCACTAAGCCACATTCGCAGCCCAAGGCTCACTTCTAACAGGATCTATGAGGGTGGGATTTCAGCACAGAAATCGCTTGCCATTTTATATGTTTGCCAGGATTTGGGACCAGCCTGAGACTCGGCAATGAGGAATGATGAATGAATGATATCCACCAGGCCCCAGAGATCTAGGCTCACATCCTACAGAGGGATAGGAAATATGGAGCCAGAAGCTTCCACAACTGCTACAGACTAGGAACTGTAGTCTCCCTGGAGGCAGTGTCTGGCTGCTAGATATCCCAATGAGACACCTCAGCCAGAATGTAATGCACCCTTTGCATACATATATATATAATTTGCATATATATATATAATTTAATGATATCCTCACATTCTCTCTCTAAGTGTGTATATCTATACATATATATATATATGTATATATAGATGTGTAGATTGCTGTATATATATATATATATATATATATATATATACAGCAATCTACACATCTATCAATATATATGTTGGGCACTATTGTGGCTTGATCACAGTTCCTCAGAATTTCCTTACAGCTCAGTTTGCCAGAAAATGGTGAGCTAAGACTGTGACCCCATTTATGGTTTGGGCATTCTAGGCAATGAGTTGAAATCCCAGCATGGCCAAAAATTTATTCATGGAGTAAGAAGCCACTTTTGACACATTTTTTTTCCTGAAAAATATCCTGGGTCTCAGTATGATATATAATCCATATGCAAGTATATCCTATGTGATAGGATATAATAAATGAAATGTTATGCATGTAATAATACTAAATAAATAAGTGTAATAAACATCATACTCACTAAACCCATGCATGTAAATAAATCTCATATATGAATATTATTTTTTTCAGTTCTGGGGCTTCTATTCAGGCCCTGGGAACTGGTCTAAAATTTCTTGTCTTCAAGGACGGTGAGCTTCCCCTTCAACCACAGTGCCACAGTGTTACCCAGACCCTGAGTTCAAATCGTAGGCCTGCCAGAAAAGTGGTGCAAATTCCCAGCCAGGCCTTTTTTTTTCCTTTGGCCTAGCACAGGGCTTGAACTCAGGTCTTGGAATCTCTGCCACAGTTGACCCTTGGATCCTTGGATCCAAGTTCAAATCTCGGGGTAGGCTAAAAATAAAAAATGAAAAAGAGAAGGATAAAACAGAGAAGTTCAAGAAGGTGGTTTTGCATTTTTTCGCCTTTGCATTCTGACCATCCTGGGCCTAAATGAAAAGGCCCAGAAAGTGTACATGACCTTGCGTGCTGATGTTTGTCTGGCTATTAGGAAAGCCATAACCGAAACTTCAACTTAGGACTGGGGGTCGAATCCTGGGACTGCCACTAATGATTGTTGGGAGATTCTAAGAAATGCATGCCAATATACATCCATACAAATGGAATGTTATAAAAGTAACAATTAAATTAATAGTGTGTGAGTATACTATAAAATTATACACAATAATTATGCTACTTTGACTAATTTTCAATTAATACTTGTTATATATTCAACCATGATACTTAAAACTTGAAGGAATAATTTGTCAATAATTACTACTAATATATGTAATTTCATAATATACAGACAACTTTCTCTTGTTTTATACATATGTATATATATATATGTATATATAGATGTCAATCTACATATTTATCTGTTTATACACTTGTCACTCCTGGGGCTCAGTTGTATAGTGATGGCTTGTACATACAAAGCCCTGGATTCGATTCCTCACTACCACATGCACATAAAAATCCGGAAGTTGTGCTGTCACTCAACAGTAGAGCACTAGCTTTGAGCGTAAAAGCATAGGGACTGTGTCTAGCCTCTTACTCAAGACAAAGTACTGGCACCAAAATAAGATTGAATGTTGTGACTGCAACTCTATAAGTATAGGACTTCAAATACCTCATCACAGAGCAAGCCATGAATCTGGTGCTGACAGCTGCCATCTAACCTGACTTAGACAGAGGTATGCTACTGCAACCCAGCTCCACAGGACCACATGCTGCTGGCTCGCTCATCCCTGTCATCCAAGATATTCGGGGGCTGAGATCTGACACTGATGGGTTTAAAACCCAGCCCTGGCAGGATGTCTGTGAAACTCTGTGCTGTGGTTCAAGCAAAAGTTCTTAGGACAGTACCCCCAACATTTTAGTGCAATCCCTATGGCTGAATACCCCCCCCCCCGCAGAAAAAAACCCACCAATCTCAATCATTAGGTGTAAACTTTGTGCAGTTTGTGATGTGTTTCTGAAAGAATGGTGATACTGATGAAAGCACCCTAATACTAATGACAGCTTGTGGGAAACAGCTATGTGATGAGTCCTTCCTGAGGTGCTGGTTCATTCATGCAGTGCTGTGTGCTGAGTCCTGCTCAGGATGCCATGTAAAAGTTCTTAAATTAGGTGCTAGCAATTACCACACAATTGATCCAGTCCCTCAGCTGAGTTGATATTGACTGCAGTATTCCCACATGAAGGAAAAGAGAAAATTTACAAATGTCTGATGAAATGAGTTAAAGGTGAAGTGTTCTAATAATAGTATCTGTGGTTTAGACACAGGTGAAGAGGGCGATTTTCTTTTCTAATAATCCCCCATTTTTACCTGGTGACAGTGGCTCAAAGCTATAATCCTAGCTACTCAGGGAGCTGAGATCTGAGGACTTCATTTCAAAGACAGCCTGGGCAAGAAAGCCCTGAAACTCTTATTTCCATTTAACCCCCAGAAAACCAGAAGAGGCGCTTTCACTCAAGAGGTAGAGCACTCACCTTGAGTTGAAGAGTTCAGGGACAGTTCCCAAGCCCAGACTTCAAGCACCTCGAACAACAACAACAAATCCCCATTTCATGGACTGCCTACATCTTCTCCTAACATTCAACAAAGGAACCATTTTATCCCCCACTACCTTTAAGTCCTAAACTAGCTACTGGAAATAGATTGATTTGGTATCTTATATCAAACTGTTCATATTTGCGGAAACAAACACCAGCAGTGGTAAATTTTTTCCAGTCCTTCAACTCTGGGCCTGGGCCCTGAACATGGATATACTGGTAGCTTTCATGTGAGGCTTTTTGTTATTGATTGGATTACTGCCCCTGAGGGAAATTACTGGGTCTTAAGGGAGATATAGGTTTAGTCTTTTCAGGAAACTCCGTACTGCATTCCACAATAGTTGAACGAGTTTAATTTCCCACCAACAGTGTAATAGAGTTCCCAATTGTCCAGCATTTGCTAGTCTTAGTTTTCTTGGTAATGGCCATATTAACTGGGACGAGGTAGAATCTGTCTTGTTTACTTATAGATTTGTATGCACCTTCTAGTTTCAATAAATGAATGAATCCATGAAACCTATATTGCTCTGTGTCTGCATTCCTTTCTCTTTTCTATTAATATAATTTTCCCAAACTTTTTATTTTCCTTACCACTGGTGAAAAGTTATCTTTCTGATGGGTGAATATAATCCCATTGTGTGTGTGTGTGTGTGTGTGTGTGTGTGTGTGTGTGTATGTGTGTGTGTGTGTGTGTGTGTAAGATGACTATAGGCACATGAATTCATTTCTAAGCATTCTGTATCATCTGAAATTTTGTAATTCTGTATTAAAGTTGGATTGCTTTCTCTACTGCATGGAAGAATATTGTTAGGATTTTGATGAGTATTGCATTGCAAAATTGGGGGAAATATTGCAATGTTTAAAATGTTAATTCTTCTAACCAGGAACATTGAAAGACTTTCTATTTCCTTGAATCTCCTTCAATTTCCCTTTGTATATTTTTAAAGTTTTCACATATAGGTCCTTCACAATTTTAATTTAATTAATTCCTAGTTTTGTTGTTGTTGTTTTGTTCTGTGTAGATTTAATTTGTTTTTGAGGCTAATACATATAGGTTGTATTTTGAATTTCAGCGTGGATCTTCCCATTGTTGGTAACAGAAAAACTACTGATTCTTGTGGTTTTTATACCCAGCTACATTGCTGAAGGTTAGCATCACCTGTACTAACTTGAGGGAGGAAGCCACAGGGTCTTTTAAATACAGGGACATTTCATCTGTAAAAAGGGATAGTTTTACTTCTTCCATATTTGGATCTGCTTGATGTTTTTCTCTTGTCTATTGTTCTTACAAGAAATTCCACTACCATATTGAAGAGTAGTAGAGAGAGTGGACATCTTGTCTCATTCCTGATGTTAATGTCTTCAGGCTTCCACCGTGAGGTAAATGCTAATTATCTGTGTCATATACATACTCAGTATTATATTGAGGAATGTTCCATGCATTCTTAGCTTCTCAGACCTTTTAATCATAAAGCGGTATTGGAGCTTGTTAAAAGCTATTTCTACATCCCTATAGACGATCATGTGTTTCTTGACCCTGCTTCTGCTGATAGTTTCTATTATGTTTATTCACAATAATATTAAATCGACTTTTATCCAAGTTGAATCCTATTTGATCATACCATATGATTTTTTTTAGTTGCTGAAATTGGTTAGTGAGAATTTTATTAAGAAGTTCTTCTTTAATGCTAATCAAAGAGTTGAGTCCATAGTTCTCTTTCTTTGGTGAGTCCCTACGTGATTTGGGGAAGAGTCTAATTCTAGCTTCATAGAATGTGCTTGATAATGTGTCTCTCATAGATACTAGATGGATGCATCTTGTTTTTAAATGCTATCTAATCTATGTCTTCTATTTGGAAATTTAAGTCCATTGCTATTGAGAGTTAAGGCAGAAATATCTGATAAGTCCTGCTATGTTATACACCTGTTGTTAGGAGCTGTGCCTGATGAACTCTTAATAAATTTACCTTGAACTCTTGTAGGGAACATTTTATATAACCAGTTCCTGTTCTTCTTGATCTTCTCTATGTAGGATATATTTGATTAAATTCTATCATGCTGATTTGATGGAAATATGTTATGTCAAGTTGTCTTTGTCATGAAATATGTTTATTTATCCTTTAAATGTAAAGGAAAGTTTGGCTTGGGACCGTATTCACGGTTGGTAGTTGTTTACCTTTAGTGTTTGTCATACATCATTCCAGGCTCTCCTTTTTTACCATATCAGCTAAGAAATCTGTTTCTATTCTGACTGTATATCCTTTATAAATAATCAATCTTTTCTCTACGGCAGCTTTAAGAATCCTTTCCTTGATCGTTAATGATCCTCTAATGGATTATGATGTCATGGTGGATTGTTCAGTTCTAGAATTCTGTGTTTGTTTAAAGGCTTCTCTTCTCTGAATGAGCCTATCTCTTTGGATGTTTGGCATGTTCTCTGCTAGAATTCTGTAATATGTTTCCCATCCATTTAGTTTCCTGCTCTTCTCCTTCTTGATACCTATCTCCTCAAAATTTGATCTTCTAACTGAGTCTTGACGTTCTGGCAAGATCATTTCTTATTTCTTGGATTTGTTCTAAATGATTGTTTCCTCTTCCCTATTAGAGCTATTTTGTATTTGGCCCTGAGATTATCTTCTATGTCATCTATTTGCTGTGGAGACTTTCTACTTTGTTTTTTATTTCCCCGTCTTCTAGTTGGTAATATTTTAGGGGTTCTGTCTCTCTATTAAACCTTTGTTTTAGGTCTTTTATGGACTTTATGTACATTTTCTTTTTGGATCCAGTCATGGGGACTTAACTCTGGGCCTGGGCACTGTCTCTCAGCTCTTCAGCTCAAGGCTAGCGCTCGACCACTTGAGCCACAGTGCCACTTCCGGGTTTTTTCTTTTTCTTTTTTCTTTTTTTCTTTTTTTTTTTTTTTGCTTATGTGGTGCTGATGAATTGGACCCAGGTCCTCAGGCATGCAAGACAAGTGCTCTACCACTGAGCCACCTTCCCAGCCCTCTGTACATTTTTTCTTTGGGTAGGGGAGTTGCAAGTGTTGTTTTCTTAGCTGTGTCTTCTCTCATATCTTTAACTAGGCATCCATTTTTTCTTGAACTCCCTTGACTTCTCAGAATTTATTTATCTTTCTGTTTGTATTCTTCATGAATTATTTTGCTAATCTTTGGTTGGTCTCATTTGTTCACAAATTTCCTTGTAGAGGTTTTCTATCTTTCCATTAATCACATTTTTCAGCAGTATCTGTAATACGTTTGATAACTCTCTTCTAGGTCCTTGATTGTCTGTTTTAATGCCTGGTTATTTACTGTGTGAATTATACTACCTTGAGGTCACTTTTCTTGTATTTTTCTGATTTGTTTTGTCCATTTGGAGGTTTTCTTTGGAGGATCTATGACCTTAATAGGTGACTCTCTATGTTCTTGGTTGATTTGCCAGGTCTTTGTTTGGTCTCCTGTTATGATTTGTTTTTCTGGAATTGCATTTTTGTCAGGTCCATTTAGTGTAGTAATAGAAATCAGTTGTGGTGAGATGTTGTGATGTTAATATTTGTGGTTCCAGTGACAGTTCGGAATGTCCAGTGGTATGGTGAATTGTCTATGTGTACAGATGTGGCTTTCTCTGATGTATGCTTCCGTTCCTGCTTTTTTCCATGTTGCCCATTTATTTCCAGACTGCAGATGTGCTTTTGAATGTGTTGGCCAACACAGTCATAGCAGTCAACTACCTGGCTGGCACCTTTTCATAGAATTCTGTTTTTTTGTGAAGACAGTATAAAATCTTCTTATGAATTATATGTTTATAGTTATGTCAATTTTTATAGCTGCATATCTATAATTATAGCTGATTTGATGTGACCCTCTAGAAGTGGAGTATCTGCTAGGACTATAAACCTCTGTTTCATTAGAGATTGCTAGGATAATTTTCTGTTGTTATTCTGTCATTGTTTTTCCTCTTCCTCAGATTTATTTTTTATATTGTGTATGTTTTCACATAATTTAGGATTTGTAATTGTTGTATCAGGTTATTTTTGTTTTTCTGCTTATATTACGTTGAAGTAGTGATTTCAGGCTTGTATGAAGAAACAGAAAGAGACAGAATGTATCTTATTACATTGAGAGAAAGAAGACATTTTAACCTATTTACTACAAATAAATTCATATTAAGCAAAGCTAATGAAAATAATTACTTTTTTACTCTTCAAAGGATGAGTATAGTATTCTTGGATATCTTGGAAGAAAAGACTTTAGACTCATTGCAATTGCTAACTTACATTGAAATTACTGCCTAAACGTTCTTCTTCAGAAAGGCAAAAGCTCCATTGCTTTCATATTAGTATTATAAAATCATAATAGATGCATGTTGAATTGTTTTCCTCTGCTTTTTTTTCAATTCCATTCTTCATCCATGAGGTATCTAGGGCTTTGAATAACCAATTCCTTAAAATACGTATATTTCTTATATTGTGACCTAAATCTCAGTAATATAAATATGAATTTATCTTTGATTCTTATCTTGAGCTACATTCATATGAAATTTATGGAGTCTCAAACAAGAAACTTGACTATTTTACTCTATTCTATGTTTTAATCAATCAATCCATTCTCTTTAGAAATATGTTCTCATCTTTTATATTGCTCCAGTAAACAGAATGTGTTTCTAGTAGTTTTACTGACGTAAATATAAAGTTTGGAACAAGAAGACAACCTCCCCCCATTATCACTTTAAAGAAAACCCTTGGGGATTATTTTATATATAAAAATAAAAAAGTGCAATGCAATGTTTATACATGAATAACATAATGGTTAAGTCAATTAGACATAAGAACTACCACAGCAATTCTCAATTGACTTAAAGGCACCAAAATATTGTGTTCATCAATATCAGTCATTTAAAAAAATAACTAGTCAATACAAAGTTTATATTATATTCGAAATTTATAAAATGAAAATTACACTCAGATTTGTTGTCAATACCTGTTTCCAGGAATACATTTATTCAGCAAACAGGGAAACAAAAAATAAGGGTTTGTCACATATAATGAAAAACCTAGAAGCAGACAGTCTTTCCTTAAGATGATAAGTACCTGCAAATTGTGTGATTTATTCAAAGATAATATAAACATTCATAAGAGGATTTGTGATCAGAAGTGATAGGTATGCAAAGTAACTGGAAAACTGTATGCTTAAATTGAGCTTTCAATATAGGATGACAAATTTTCAATAAATGAGCCTATTATTCTGTATCTCTAACACACATACAGTATTCTACATTTTCCCACATACTCCCATTCTCTTACCTCGGTTCCTGATTAATATTCTTCTTTTTCATTATGTCAATTCCTTCTAAAATAACAAGGTGGGCATTTTGTCCCTAGATCCAATACATTTTAGTATTTTGGAATAGTAATATGAATTCATGGAGTTTGACTTGAATGTCAAGTTTGAAGATGTTGTATTCAAGGTACTGTTAATTGCCCTGAAACATACAAAGATACACGGTATACAAAGAAGGGACTTGATCTCGGGGAAACATACAGGTCCAAGTAAGATCCTGAATCAAAGAAAAGCAAGGGAACAAACATCAATCAACTATAATTACAGAGGAATGGAACTGATCTCCGATGTGTGTGTGTGTGTGTGTGTGTGTGTAGAGAGAGAGAGAGAGAGAAAGAGAGAGAGAGAATTTAGTGTGGCGTCCATATTTACACTTCATAGAGCATTACTTGTTAGGAAGGAGGTGCCCATATCAGAGCTGTGATACTACTGTCATCACTTTACTGCAAAAAACACTTGCTTAATATCTAATTAAATTTGGAAAATAGACTAACATTTTATGTGATTGTTTTGACAATTAATTACTATATTGAAGGCCAAAGGGAGGAATTGGAGATCAATATAATCTTTTTCTTCTCTTCTAAATATTACACTGCAATAGATGTGATTTCAGGAGTCTTCTGCCATGTACTGCCAGTTCAATGACTAATATGCTTAATAATATGTAAATATGATAGGGAAACTGATCAGCCAGCAAGCACGAAGAACTAGTGATAAAATTGAGCTTTTGAGCAGGGTTGACACAACTTTTAGGAATGTAATTCTTTCATATGAACTTCAAATTTTGTGGCTTTCCCTGTGTGACTAAATGCCAAGAAAGTACTGTAGAAACAAGAATTCTTGTTCAGCCAAGTAGAAAGTGCTCATGTTCCCATCCTCACGTTGCAAATTTCCATTCCCTATAGACTCTCTGTTAGAGTGCTTCTATTTAGTATATTTCAGCACTTCATCCTTCCCTGTGGGAGACAAGAAAAAAGATACTTTTGTTTATGTATTAAATTACGTAAATTAGCATGTACAGGCATGATTTGTATAATTACAGAAGTTTGTAATAAATATAAGTAGGGATCATTTCACAATAAAAATATAATTAATATCACATAATAAGACTAGAAGTCACAGAATTTTGTGCATGCAAACGTACATTAGATTAGATGCAGAATTTCTATTTTGAGATAAACTTTATATTGAAGTATAATGCACTTTAAGAATGGAAACATTTTATTGTTTTGTTAATGGTTATTCATTTTCAGAAGTGGCAGTTTAATTTTGCTCTTTCCATAATATATTAAAATATTTGATTTTACTCCCTCTATTTCCTTTTTGTTACTCCTTTCTCCAAAGATCTTCTGTTTTTCACATAAAATTACAGCTTTTTATATGCACATATAAAGTAATTTGGAAGATTTAAGCTAAACTGCAATTTAATCCAAGACGTACAGTGGATTATCAGGTTGAACAAAAAGGGGTATTTTCTGTTAACTTCTGAATTGAGTTATCATTATTATTATGGTTAGGGTTAGGATACCAGACAGAATTAGAATTAGGGTTAGAGAAATAGAAAATTTAGGCTCAACACAGGATGACCTATTGCAACAATAATACTCATAGCACACTGTACTGAAAATGAACTTTACACCATGGGGAGAGAAGAGTAATGGAGGTTGGAGAGGGAAGGGATAGTGGGACAACAACAAAGAAGGGGGTAACAATGCTCAACAAGACATGTACTCATTACCTTACACATGTAACTGTAATCCCTATGTAAGCCTCATTACAATAAAATAAAATTAAAAAGAAATGAAAAATAAAACTTGACAGGAAATAGAAAAACACTGTTAAAAATTTAGGGTAAAAATGCAAATAAAATTTAGACCTACACGCTGAGCAAGAGATAGCATAATTGTGAAATAGACGCTTGCTATTAACATTATGATTCGGTTATATGTAGGTTTAGGATTAGGCAAGGTGTTCCAGTTAGAGCTGGGTTTAGGATGAGAAAAAAAAGTAAGATATTGTGTAAAACTGCCACATATTTTAAGAAGAATGAATAACATCAAAGTTAGAATGAATGAAAACAAGCGTGGGTGTTATTTTAAACATTCATATATAATTTGGTTTAAAGTGTTACTGTTTTAGTTCTTGTTAGGATTAGGGAAGGATAAGCTTTAGGGTAAAATTTAGTTTTCCACTAAGAAGTAGAAGCAAAAAAATGTGTGATTGAATAGAATCCAGAAAATTTTCCTTACATTAACCATTTGGTGTTAATTCAGGTTGTGATTAGGATTAGGTTTCTGGTTAAAGGAGGTTAAGGATTGAGTAAAGAAATATATTAAACTGGTGGCTCACGTCCATTATCCTACTTATTCAGGAAGCTGATTTCTGAGGATCGCATTTCAAAGCCAGCCCTGGCAGGAAAGTCTGTGAGAATTTTATCTCCAATTAACCACCAGAAAACCAGAAAGTGGTGCTGTGGCTCATGTGGTAAAGTGCACACCTTGAGCTAAAGAACTCAGGGATCATGCCCATGCCTAGAACTCAGGGATTAAGCCCAGACCCAGAGATGAAACCCCACAACCAACAAAAAGAAAAAAAAAGGAATGGGATAAATGTTAATTAAATCTGAACTTATTTTAGGTTCTAGGAATTCAGGAAAAGCTGGGATAATGGACGTATAATGTATTTCATAATATCAGGATTTGAGATCAATTGGTTTAATGATTCCTCTTATGGAACAGGATAGGTTCAGAGATAAGAGTGAGAAAATCTGTAGGGTTTAGGAAGACTTGCAATTTATTTCAAGAATTACAAGTGGAATTTCAGTTAGGATTGCACAAAATCAGTATTTTTCATAAATTTTAGAATTGCGATACCATTTGTGTTAAGGTTATGGTTAGGATTCCAGGAGAAAAAAAAATGAAGCTCAAATTGATGGTAAATTTTGGAATAAGTCTGGTAAGAATTAGAATGAATTTGAATTAGAGTACTGCTATTGATATTAGAATCTACTTGCAATTAGGCTTATATTTATTCTCAATATTCCAGTTAAGATTAAGTTTAGGGTTAGAAAGTGACTAAGATATTGGAAAAAAATTGAAACCTATGTTTGGAAGGCATATTTGAATCAAGTTAGGATGAATGAAAACTAGGGTAAAACGAACTAATTTGGATTAAAATCAGTGTCAGTATTTTGTTCTGATTATGATTAGTGTTATGAATAGGAAAGTTTTAGTAAAAATTGAGTTTTCACTATCAAGTAAAAACAAAAATGTGAGACTGAATAGTAACTAGAACATTACCATTATATATATATATATATATATATATATTTCTCAGTGATCATTCTTGTAATGATTAATGAGAGTTTTCCAGCCAGGTGGTTTAGGTTGAGAGTTAGCATTGAGTAATGGACTAGAGGATAAGTAAATATGAAATTGTTTTAGGATACAGTGGTTCAGGAAAAGGTAGGATCAATGGAAACTACAGTGTTTTTCCTGATAAGAGAATTTGATGACAAGTAATATAATGGTTCATGTTAGGGAACAAGATAACTTCAGAGACAGAGTCAGGAAATTTGTTGGAATTAGGGCAAATTGAAACTCCTTTCCAGAGTGAAAACTGGAATATTCATTCCAATGAATAAAAACTAGAGTATTTTTTAATATTAATTTTGGACTATTATTAGGTTGAAAGTTAGGTTTCAGTTCCAGCTGGGCTTAGTGTTAGCATTAGGGAAATGGAAAATTTAGGGTCAAACTGAAAGTAAATCTTCGTATAACAAGTCAAGATAGAATTAGGATGAATATGAAATACAAAACTGCTAATAATATTAGGATTGGGATATGATTAGTGTGAGGATTAGCCTGAATGTTCCAGTTAGGGTTCGTGTTAGAAAAATGACAAGATATTGAATAAAACTAGAAACTATTTTAAGAAAGATGAGTTGAATCAAAGATAGGATGTATAAATTTAATATATTTGTGTGGCTTTTTGAATGCAAAGGCAAGTGGTTCTAGGGTTAGGGTTACTTTTTTTAATTTATGAACTAATGAATTAAAGGCACAATTCTTTCTTTCTTATAAACTAAGACAGTCACTATTTGGGGAAAAATTCAATTTTCTACATGAAAATGTGTCTTAAAATATTTTCCAACCAGCATTAAATAATAGTGAGCAGGATGTCATTTATTAAAATTAGGTAAGTTGATGATACAGCTTTCAAAAATATCCAAACACATAGGATTGGAACTCAGATATATCATTGGGAAAACAGATCTTGTACTTGCTCTAGCTGGGAAATTGTGTGTGTGTGTGTGTGTCTGTGTGTGTGTGTGTGTGTGTGTGTGTGTGTGTGTGTGTGTGTGTGTGTGTGTGTGTGTGTGTGTGGCGGGGGGGCCCTGTCGTCAGCTTATTCTGTGGAAGTATGGCATTATACCACGTAGTCACAAGTTTTCTTCTGGCTTTTTAATATTTAATTTCAGGTGCATATCTCATGGATTTTCCTGTCTGGACTTAATCTTCTGATCCCCAGCAATCCTTGGGTTAGTATTACTGTGGGTGCTACCACAAAGTGACAGTTCATTAAACTGGGAGCAATATGGAAGTACTTGTGCAAGATACAAAGTAACCAGTTCATTAATGTGGGAGTAACAGGATCACATTAGCTTGCCTTCAACATTGTTTCTGATGAGTTTAACTGAAGCCCAAAGTATAATCCAAACCTATTAGCCACACTGTATGAAGTAGCACTTATTCATGATGTAGAATATGTACAATGAATTAAATCCTGAATCAAAACACTTTGTTGGGTTTGTAGCAAAGAAATAGAGTGTCATTGAAATGAAGTCCAGACAGGAGGCCGTAGTGAGCAGCAGAGCATTTGCTTAGTGTGTGTCCAACCCCCAGGACCATAAAGATGTAGAAGAAAGTGAAAGTGTAGGAGAAAGAGGAAAGGAAAGGAGGAGGAAGGGGTAAGAGAGGAGAAAGGGCATAGCACGAGAGAGAAGAGGAGGGGACAGGGAGAAAATAGAGGTAGGAGAGAAGGAAGAGGGAAACAGGAACCTAGGGATGAGGAGCAGGAGAGGAGGCAGGAAGAGGAAGATAAATGTAAGATAACAACAAGAGCTGTTGGAAAATATTTTGCATAAGCGATCTACATGTGCAGGCAGGATTATTTTCTAATCAGAGAAATAGCTAGATAGGTGACAATATGGGTGATACCTGTTGCTTGGTCATTTTATTCTCTTTCTTCAGTGAGGTATTCAGAAGAAATATTGAGTTTGGTGTTTTACAGATACACTTCAGGATTTCTTTACATGAATCAAACATGGGAAAGGACTAAATGCAACTTCTCTTAATTAAAAAATAATAGAAGCTATATGTATTGGTATTACTATGCATGAAGAAATCCTGGAGATTTCTGGTTAATTCAGAGGTCCCCATGGAAAAATATAGGACAAGAGGAAAGCAAAACTGTTTTTAAAGTGTAATAGGTTATCATTAATGAATAGTTTTCCTGGACATTTTTCGTTTTTCTTTTTTTTTTTTTTTTGCCAATTGTTCATTGCTCCAAGGCTGTGCCCTGAAGCCCTTTCCAAGTCACTACGTGAAACTCCATTTCTGTAGTCCCTGTGGGTGTGGGTGCCTTCTTAGGTCACCCGTTGAAATGTGGGGCCAACTCCCTTACGGTGGATGTGCTGTGAGTGGATGTGTGTGCATGCTCCCCAGTATTGCTAGATGAACCCCGCCCACACTTCCCACTTAACTTCCCAGTCTCAGTTGCTCCATTTCACCCAGCAGCTGGCAGCTATGGGGCTAGAGTTGAGGCCACTGCTGCCCTCTCCTCCTCCAGTTGTGCTAGTACTGGTCTTCTGTGCTCCTGAGTGCGTGGCCCATCCTCCGGAGACTCTGTTCTGGAGTCACTGCCTGTCCCCATGAGTGCGGGGTGGGGGAAACCATGTTTGTACACTGCACAGTCCATGGGTAAAGGAAGGCTGAGCATGCAGTCTGCCTCCTTGGGGCCAGGTAGCCCAACCTTGGTTCACCTCATCAGGCTTTAAGGGGGCCTGGGGACTGGAGCCATGTGCTGGCCCCTCTGCCAGACGGCTTGTGACAGCTGCAGCAGCTCAGCAATTTCGAGCCCCTTCAGCATCTCTGTGGACCTCCATTTTCTGGTCCCTGTGGAGTCGGATACAGGTCCAACCCTACATATGCCCATCCATGCCAGAGGAGCCTGGATTTGCAGCACACCAGCTGCAGCACCGAGGGACTGAAGCCCCTTTGGCTTTGCTGTGTAGTCTCCTCCGTCAACCTTCTGGCCCATATGGGCCCAGCTCTGGGTACCATTCCAGGGATACTCCATTTGGAGGCAATGGGCTCACCCCCTACCCTCGTTGTTCTCCAAAGCAGGGGAATGGGCCTGGCCTTGGCAGTGTAGTCTGCACAGATGGAAGGCAGGACTTGGCGTCTGCCCTGCCTTCTCCCTTGGCTTTGATATCTGAGTCTGGGTTGCTTGATTTGGTCACTAATGGAGACTTGTTGGCTACAGCCCACGGCAACAAGTGCTATACTTGCTGCAGCAGCAATGCAGTGTCCTGGGCCCCCTTAGGGTCACCACATGGACCTCTGATGGGTCTACATGGGCTGGGTGTGGGTTTCATCCCAGGACTCCCAATAGGAAGTGCCACTCCCCTTCGTGGTACTGAAAGCAAGAGGTGGCACATATAATATCTACTTTCTAACACTTTCCTTTATTGAGAAAAACAGAACTGGGAGATACAAATAAGTTTTATAAAAACAAAATATATAAACTATATCACTTCCACCTGTTAAACCATTGAAATATTTTTTAATCCAGTACGAATTCTGTCTGTAATTACTTACTTTACACTTGAATGTAACTAATGTTATATATTTTGTGTGTATTTTACTATTCTAGTATAACTTTATTTGTACTACTTACATACAATTTTTTTTCAAATTCTGAGATTTAATCACGTGTTTACGGGTAAGAGTTTTGTTGTACTTTTATTTCAGTTTTCCATTATGGCCTTATGAATACAAACAATAAAATCCATCCTTGCTAGCAAAAAGTTCAATGATTTTGAACTAGAGACTCAAGGATAGAGCATTACATATCATACAGTAGTATGTATGGCTTTGTTTAATACTGCTCCATAAACTAATTAGTAATTCAGGCGGCAGCCACTTCATCTGGCATGCTGGTCTGTCTGGTGAAGTAGGATGCTAGTTGCAGCATCTTCATATGGGACCCTTGTGTGCACCTCTCCTGGGACTGTAGGAGAAGATCAGGGTGCACCTGCTGTCAGACTAGGGCAGCAACCCGGCAGCTGCTGCGTGAATGACAAAATGCCACTGACTCACATCTAGCACATGCCTGCCACCTGGGCCTGGGCCTTGAGGATCAGCCCCTGGGAGCACACATACACCACAGGGCAGGGGTCGCCCACCTAGGAAGGAGTACAGATTGAACAGAAGCCAGTCTGTGGATCAGCTTGTACAATATTTATCCTTCGTGGAGCACAGGACTACTCTGCTCTGCTGTGGAGAGAAGACAAGAAAGACAGGCCCAGGAGGGGTGATGCCAACTTTTGTACTCAGGCTGACAAGGAAACTTTCTTCCATGCTCTCTCGAGCAGGCTCAGGAAGCCCTTCCATGCTCCTTGTCCATGGAGTAGCAGCCAGAGACACTCACATTTGTATTCCTGGCTGCTTTTTGGAGTTTGCTTGTTAATTTATTCAGAGAGCCCCTCCCTCAGACAGCAGAGTTATATTCTGGGTTTTGTAAAAACGTTCAGCATCTGAGCATTCCCAGGGTTTTTTTTTATTGTTTCTTGTAAATGCGTTGTGAAATTTGTGTTTTAGGTGTTGAGGTGCGGGAGGAGGAGCCAGATTATGAACATAGTTTCCTACAAGCCTTTCATCTAAAAATGAAAATAGATTCTCTCTAAAAATGCCTTTCAGGAAATAAATTTGAGATGGAGAAAAGGTTGTTTTCGCATGAGATGAAAATGTGCTATTTTTATATGCATGTTTTATGCATTCAAATTACACTTAAGTAATTCACTATCTAGGAACAATCGTCCAGACCTAAGAATTAAGTGTTTTGTGAGCTATAGGCAGGGTTATCGCAAAAGACCTCTTTGTTATTCGGGGTCTTTTACTGTTCCATCTGACTTTTTGGATTGCTTCTTCTATTTCGTTGAAGAGTGAGATTGGGATATTGATAAGGATCACATTGAATTTGGATATAGCCTTTGGCAGTATTGCCATTTTCATGATGTTAATCCTCCCAATCCATGAGCGTGGGAGGTTGCCCACTTCCTGAGTTATGCTTTCATTTTCTTTTTCAGGTTTTTAAATTTCCATCATAGAGGTCTTTCACCTCTTAAGTTAACTCCTAGGTATTTTATTTTTTGTGTGGATATTAAAACGGGGTTGCTTTCTTAATTTCAGCCACACTCATATTGTTATTGGAATACAGGAAAGCCATTGATTTCTGAGGGTGAATTTTATACTCGGCTAGTTTGCCAAAGTTTCTGATCAGCTCAAGTAACTTGGGAGTGGAGAACATGGGATTCTTTGAATACAAGACCAGCTCATCTGCAAAGATGGAGAGTTTTACTTCATCTTTCTCTATTTGGATCCCATGTAAGTTAGCATCTTGTCTTATTGCCCCATCTAGCATTCTAATACTAATTTGAAGAGTAGTGGAGAGAGCAGACATCCTTATCTCATTCCTGAATTTATAAGAAATGTCCTTAACTTTTCACCATTAAGTATAATGATAGCTTTAGGTTTGTCAATCCTTAGAAGAAAGAACAGCACTAGAGCAATATCAGTTCCAAATTTCAAACTCTACTAAAAAGCAATAAGTAATAAGAAAAGCAAAAAGTAATAAGAACAGCTTGGTTCTGGCACAAGAACAGACCTGAGGACCAATGGAGTAGGACTGAAGACTCAGAAATGAACCCCTGACCTATAGCCACTGAATGTTTGACAAGGGAGCAAAAAATAGAATGGAAGAAAGACAGCCTTTTGAGTAAATGATGTTGGCACAGTTGGTTAAACACCTGTAGAAAACTAAAGCTAGATCCGTATATATCACCCTGCACAAGAATCAACTCCAAATCGATCAAAGACCTCAAAATGAAAGAAGACACCATGAAAACATTGCATGAAGGAATAGGATAAACTCTAGAGCTTTTTAGTACAGGCTGAAATTTTCTTTAAAGAGAGTCAGAAACAAAGAGTAAAGAAAGATAAATTAAGAAATTCATTTTTTAATTCATCTCTTTATGAAACTAGTAATTTGCTATTACAAGATGCGATGGAATTATAAATTCCAAGTGCTAATGGAGTCTGTATACAATAAACATATTATAATAGTCAAAAAACAGAAATCAAAGAAAATTTGGACAAATGGGATTACATGAAACATCAGAGCTTCTGCAAAGCAAAGGTCATAGTTAGCAAGATCAATAGAAAGCCCACGTTCTGGGAGAAGATCTTCATGAGACATAAAACGGACAAGGTCTCACATCTAAAATATACTTAGGACTCAAAAAATTAAATTCTCCAACAGCAAATCCTCAAAGAAACTAAAGACTTAAAGAGAGAGTTCTCTGAAGAGGAAATAAAAATGGCCATTAGGCACATGAAGAAATGCTCAACTATTCTAGCTACAAAAGAATGCAAATCAAGACAACATTGAGATTGCACCTTACTCTAGTTAGAATGGCTATAATCAAGAAATATAATAGCAACAGACGTTGGAGGGGATGTGGCTAAAAGGACTCCTATTGCATTGTTGGTGGGAGTGTAAACTTGTTTAAACACTTTGTAAAGCAGTAAGGAAGTTCTTGAAAAGACTCCAGGTAAAGCTCCCCTATGACCCAGCAATCCCACTTTTGGGCATATAGGCATTTACCCAAATGATCACAAACAAGGTCATACCAAAGTTGCAAGCGCAACCATGTTTACTGCAGCATTATTCCACGTAACTATGATATGGACCCAACCTTGATGCTCCTCAGTACATGAATGGATCAAAAAAATGTGATACACACACACACACACACACACACACACACACACACACACACACACACACACACACACACAATTGAATTCTATGCCTCCATTAGAAAGAATGAAATTGCCGCAATTTTTAGGAAATGGAAAGACTTGGTAAGTATTATATTAAGTGAAGTAAGGCTAGGCCCAAAGAAACATAGGTCCCATGTTTTCCCTTGTTTGGAAGGACTAGTACATGTCTAGAACAAGCACAGAAGATCAAAGGCTTTGTACATATGACCATATAAGATGATGTTAAGCGAAATATACCCCAAATCAGAGACACAAGTGGATTTATCTTCCTTTCCTTTTGTTTTTAATAAACTTATAATGCACTATGTGATTCTTTTGTAGGTTCATACCCCCATGGTATAATTCCTGTTTTCACTGCATTTGATTCTAGTGTTCTGCATCTTTTATATACATTTTTGTAATTTGGGGAGTGGAAAGGTTATAGCAGAATGCTGAAATGGGGATGCAGGTTGACTCATTGTGACGATGAGCTGTACAGGTCACTGTGTCGAAAATGAATTTATAATGTCGGGCAGGAGTCAAGGAGGAAGGAGTTGGAGAGGTGGGGAGGGAAGTAGTAGGGGAAAAACAAAGGAGGAGGTAACAATGCTCAATAGGAAATGTAATCATTACCTTACTCATGTAACTGTAAACACTCTGTATAGCATCTTTACAATAAAAAAATATAAAAAAATCTTTTCCTGGTGTAGATTTCCAGTGCTGTCCTGGGCATTGCATTTTTTGCCTTTTCTGGCTGTGGTTAGGTCCACCTGTCCAGTGGATCAGTAGTCTTCACAGCTTCTTGGGCCTGAAGTGGTACTTGGACTATACAGTGGTGGTTGGAACCAGGCCAAGGACAGGATAAAAACACTTCCAGGGCATGGCTTCTTCATTCCCCATGCAACTAGGATTGCAAGCAGAATTTCTCTGAATTTACTCCAGAAAACAATCACTGCACCAAAAGGCAAGGTCACCAAACACCTCCCCTCTCCCCACATTCCCTACTTGCTCCCTCCTTGGGAAAGTACAAAAGAATTTTGCAGGTTTTGGTAAACACACAATTGTCCACTACCTCCCCTGGTAAACTAGGCTTAAAGTCACTAAGTCATGTAAACGGATAATGCCGCCCTCATTATTCTGGACAAGAACTTCAGGTTGTTTGATCCTTTAATTTGTTGTTGGTGGTGGTGGTGGTAGGAGGGCCTGAACTCTGGGTCTGAGCACTGTCCCTGATGAGCTTTTCATCTCCAGCTAGTGCACTACCATTTGAGCCACAAAGCCATTTCCACTTTTTCTTCTTATGTCGTGCTGAGGAATTGAACCCAGGACTTCATGAATGCAAGACAAGCACTCTACCACTGAGTCTCCTTCCCAGCCCTAATGCTTTAATTCTTCAAATTGTATTTTTGTCGGTCCTGGAGTTTTATTTCAGGACCTGAGTGTTAACATATCACTGAGTACTTCAGCTCAAGGGGAGCCTTCTACCACTTGAGCCACAGTGCCACTTCTTGTCCTCATAATGATGAGGAGAATATTTGAAATTGAATATGTGATTACAGAGGTGTGCTTTCTTGAGGTATATGTTCTTAGCATAATTTATATACTGTTGAAAATGAGACAGTTAAGATAGGGTTGTTGACATTCCTTGTATCCTTAACAGTATAATAATAAAACCAGTTTTATAATATATTATTTATAGTAATTACAGAATATCCCTAATTATGCATATATTATAAATATATCATTTATATTTTATGTAATATAGTATTTTACGTATATTATGCATACATAATTTATTTTCTCTCCTCATCTGTCCAGGAATTAAATTAGAAATGTCTTTGAAAATTGATAGTAAAGTAGGGTCCTTACAAGTTCGATTGCAACATAGCGTTTTACCCAATAAGTAGTTATTTATTCAGAATTGGTTTAGAAATGGAATATCATAACATAATTGAACATTCAGAAATAATTATGTAGGAACATGCCAAGGATGGAATTCAAAAAATATAACATGAGGACCTGTTGCAACAATGAGAAGTACAAGTTGCCACGTCAAAAACGAACTTTACAACTTGGGAGGTGAAGGATTGGGTGTGGGGGGAGGGAGGATGGGAAGGGATGGGAAGGGTAAACAAATGAGGAGGCTACAATGCTTGATAAGAAATGTACTCACTATCTTGCCCATGTAATTGTAACCCCTCTGTACATTATTTTCACAATAAAAAATATATAACATGATTCATATGTGTAATCCCAGCTACTTAGGGGCTGAGATCTGAAGATAGCTATATGAAGCCAGTCTAAATGAAATGGCTCAGGGACAAGACCCAGACCATAGTTCAAGTATCAGTACTGGCACAAAAATAAATTATGTGACTAAAACATACAAATATATTTAGTTAAATAAAGTTGTCATTCCTTGTATCCTTCACAGTATAATACTAAAACCAGTTTGATACATATATTATTCATAATATTTATAGAATATTTATAGAATATTATTTATAGAATATCAATAATGATACATGTATTATAAATATATCATTTATATGTTATGTAATAGAATACATTACATATATTATGCACACCTAATTTATACTGATAAAACTAATATCCATTAAATTGATATAAGTTTTAGAATAGGGAATAGATTTTCTTTAGTACAACAAGAAAGTAACTAGTCACAAAAATTATTTCTTTTGGATTATATATCCATAAAAACTATTCCCTGTGTATTCAAGGTACTTAATGATAAAAACCTGTGATCATCAGAAAAAGTGGATTTGTTCTCCTTAAGGAATTACTCCAGGAATAATAAACAGTGGACGGTTAGTGATGTTCATTCAGGTATTTTTGTAGAAATTAAACCGATCTTTACTTGGTATAAAGATCACTTACACTCTCATTATCCACACCCTTTTCATTTAAAAATGCATATATTCTGTAGCATTGTTATTGCCCTTATAACCATAATTAGGAAGATAATGTGAGTTCATCTGCTCCATAACTCTTTAAAGATAATGAATGTTACAGAGAATAGCCTCAGATATGCCTGGTGGAAACCTGGATTTGAATTACAGGTCTACAACTGATCAGTCTTAGGTACTTGGGAAATTTGTTTGGCCTTCTTGCCTACTTCTGTTTTTAATAAAATACTTAATTCATTTCCTAACTTGAAGAACACACATGAGCACTAAAATTACCCTAATGCAAGTGCAGTGCTTGGAATGGTGTCTGCCCATTCTGAAGTAGGTCTCAAAGAAGTCAGTTTCCACCAACATGGTCACAGTATCCTTCCTGAAGGCCTTAAGAAATATATACCCAATTGATATTAATATCTGTGAAAATTTGTCTTTACTACCAAAAAAGTTCTTTTCTTCATATGAACAATGAAAGTAATGTTGGGGTTGTCCTGTGGCTTTTACTCTGAAGGAATTTTGCCTCAATTTCATTCTTACTCTATTAGTGGTAGCAGTAGCATTCTTTAGTGCTACCCTTCATGTTTCTAGTTCTGTTTTCCATTTGGAATACTATTGTAACTTAGTGTATAACCTTTGTTATCAGAGTAAATAAAATATAACTGCTGAAGTTTTCAACAATGTCAATGCATTACATTTTATGTGCTTACTATTTTCCTAAAATTATTCTTTTTGGATTATATATCCCTAACAAACTATTTTTTATGATTTCTGATATGATTTATATACATTTCTTATGTGTTTCTTATATGATTTTTAGAGATCCATAAATAAAACAGCGAAGAACAGGAAAAATGTAGGAAAGAAGTCATAAACAATACTATTATGGTGGTCTCAATGGCTAAGTCTAAAGAATATGTATGAAAACAGTTGGAAGATTCATTTTCTCTTTTCGCTGTTCTCTCCCCCTTCTTTGTAGAAAGGTTCTGACTATGAAGCACTAAGTGGTCTGGACCTTTCAAGCCTTATCTCAGTGACAGAAGTGATGGGATTAGGGACAGGTGTTCCCATGGATGGCTTTTAGGAAGTTCACAATATAGCAATACCAATACACATAAAAAACTTTTGTGAGTCATGTATATTCACTTCCTCATTTGCCAAAATTAAATTCATAAGTCAAAACATGAAATTACTTACATTATAATATATGCAGTTCAACTGGCACCACTAGCACCTCCATAAATCAAATGCAAACTAAAAGCTCTATTTAAAAATCCAACATCTAAAGCAGTGTTGGAAATACAAGAAGATACACAATAAATCTGAAGGAGTGAGATCTTTAACACTGGCAATGAGCAGTGATAGCTGAATATTTAACCACGCTTGAAAAGTTCAGGTGTTCACTAACTATGTGATTAGAGTTGCAGATTTGACCTTGGTATCAATATTGGAGATAAAATTCAAAGGCAGCTAAGGTTTCTGCAGTATTGTAGCTCAATCCAGTGTGACCCTGCCTGATAATGGTAAAGCCCAGAATAGATGCTAAGTCAGTAAAATGTATAGGAAGGATTCTCCACTGAGAATAATTGCAGGGGGTGATCATCACTCTTGCGTTGAAAATGTATAGCCCATCATTCTACTTTAAGCTTTAGCATATTTCTGATCTGAAGACCATTATAACACACCAATGTGCCATGAATGCTGAGCAGTGTAGGCATATATTACTCTAATATATGTAAAATCCTTACAGGTATGGAATGGCCTGACCCTGACACTTCATTTTGTGTCTTGAGTTTCATGGAGAAATGCTCATAATTAGGCAATTCACACTCATCTAATTCTGAATCAGGAAACTGAGATAAGGTATTAGGGTCATCACTCCAGTCACATGGCCTGTGACCTATGAAATAAATGACATTGTTTCACAATGTATATGTGTTTCTGAAAAATGTATGCAATACCAAATACCAAAAGGGACAATTATCTATCTCATATTATCAGAAGTAAAGATACTCCTGAATTGTACTTTCTTGCTAGAGGATCATAGGGTGACTGCTGATGTTTGGTACCTTTCCAGGTGCTCCTATACATTTGTCAATGTTCTTTGAGGAAGTGTTTTTCATGGTTTGTTTTGAAGTGTTCAGAATATCAGTACTGTCACTAACTGCAACCATGCGACAACCAAGATGATGGGATACCTGGACAAAGAAGTAAGAAATCACAGGAAGTGAGAGGAAAGAAATCACCAGAGGACCCAAAGTGTCATTGCCAACTTCTGGATCCCTAAATCCTGCTTGACGGGGGGGGTGGGGGGCTGGTCAGTGGCTGCAGGTATGTCCACAAACAAAGACATCAATATAGCTTGTGGTTACAACTATTAACATGAAATATTGTTTGTAGACATAGTGACAATTGAATCCCTTATTGTTAGGGAGCAGAAGGGAATAATAGTCATTCCAACCATAACACAGACATCCATCTTGTCTCCGAAGTCTTAATATTTTAGTGTCCAACAGCTCGAACTTAAATACTCTTGAGGTAATAAATCATACCCCTGTGTTCCCTTGACTGCTTGGCCTTTCAAGAGCACAGCTCTCAGCCTTTCAATTGCTGTTTGAGATGGCTTCCCAATCTATCCTTTTCCAAGTCTAACAGCTTGACTTTTAGAATCACTCACAAGGTCTGTGACAGATGTATTATTTTGAAAACAATATTTTTTCTAGGATATGCTCAATTTTAAAATTTTATTTTATTTCAAAAATACTGGACAGAGTAGTTACAGTTACATGAGTAAGTTGCATTCCTTATTGAATATTATTACCCACTCCATTGTTGTTCTCCTCTCCCTTCCCACCACCTATACCTTCCACCCACTCCAAAGTTGTAAAGTGCATTTCCGTTATATAATATCTTGTGAATATCATTGTTGCAATGAGTTACTCTTTTTAATTCTTTCATCATTATATTTTTCCCTTTCCTTCTCCAAATCAGGTAAATGTATATACAAGATGGAAGGAACCAGAATCAAGACAGAGATTGCCAGGTATAAACCAATGGTAAAAGACAAATGAAATAAAATAAGATCTAGATACTCTACCGACATCACGGTTGACATCTGAAAAAAGACGGTTTTTTCCATGTTTTGGAGTACATTTCAATTAGCTTCATTTTGTAAGGTCAAATATACGTACCTCTGGATCCAGTAATCCCACTCCTGGGCATTAGTTGAAATGATCTCAAGCTAAAACCCATTAAATCTACAACTATGTTTTTGGGAGCAATATTGGAGCCAATCAAGATGCCCCTGAAGAGATGAATGGATCAGGAAAATGTGGTATATATAAACAATGTAATTTTATGCTTCTATCAGAAATAATGACACAGCCCCTTTCATAATAAAATGGAAAGACTTAGAAGGCAATCATATTATGTGAAGGAAGCCAGACTCAAAGAAACCTAGGTTCCATGATTTCCCTCATTTTTATTAATTAATATATGCTTAGGATAGTCCTTAAACTCTTAATATTCCCTGTTTTCTCTCCTTTTTCCTCTCTTATTCCATTTGTGTGTGTGCACACACACACGCCCACACACGTACACTAATGAAACTTGACTCAGAGCCTCAAACTCTTGCTTGGTTTTTTTCACTCATGATTGACTGAGTCTGTAGTATTTGAACCAAGGTTTAACTCTATCTTTGATTGAATAATTGAACATAAATGTCTCATGAATTGCTACCCCAGCCATCTGTGAACCATGATATTCCAATCTCAGGCTCGTGACTATCTAGGAATAGGGAGGAAGCACTGGCATCCAGCTCTATTGCCAATTGTCTTTTCTTTGTTTTGTTTTTGTTTTTTGTTGGTTTTGTACATCCAAAATGTGTAAGGAAAACAAATCTTTTGTAATAAGGACTACTCCCATAAAATGTGTGTGGTTTAACGGTTACCTTAATAATGTTGTGCTTTTGCATCCACATTATATGATTTGATTTTTTGAACTCTATTGTTGTGAACAGTCAAGTTACTTATATACAATTTGAATCTTCTGGTCTTGGTTTTATAGTTTGTTAGGTGTTTCCAAACAGAATTTATCAAGGTTTAACTCTGTACTACTGAAGCAAGACTTTTATGATTATTCAATGTCTTGTAAATCATAAGTTCTTCACTGCTTGTGGCACCATATGAGCACAGGTAGTTTCCTATAAAACCTCCACATAGTTTAGACCTCAATGCCACGCACTCTTCTGCCAAATATGCAAGGGCATCCTTTGTAATTTTCCATTCATTTTCACTGTTCTTCACTCTACTCTCCAGTGTTAAATCCTGTGATGGTCATGTTGATTTTCTCCCCTGTTATATTAATTATTGCATCTTGGTAATGTACTTCTGTCCATTCCCTTTGTGCTTTGGCTTGTATCCCTCTCATCTTGAAGAGCCAGAAATTGGGGATGTGTTCTTCACTCTTTATTTCAGACATCTATCTTTACTTTCTACCAATACTTTCATCGAATTTTTTTTGTAAAGTATAAGGCCTTGAAAATAATTATTGCATTTTCATGGCTTTATTATTTGGCATTAGGGAAGAACATAGGTCAGTAATTGTAACTTAAATAAAAGAAGATTGCAATCATGCTTCAATAGATATTGTTCATTGGATAATGTTTACTTCAAGGTCTGCCTACCTGCTTCCTTTTCGTTGTTTTGTTTATTTTTCAATGCAGTCTTTTCTTCTGGAAAATAATTTTGGGCCTAGAGAAAATCAATTCCTACTGTAATTAGTCATTAATTTTATTCCAACATCATTTCACAGATCCTTTGAGTCTCTTCAGGGTCTCTATATAAGTGCTTTACATTCTTAGATATGTTTTAACAGCGATGCATCCAAAGATACATACACATTGTTTAAGTCACCATTTTGATAACTGGAAAAAAACCATGCTGCAATCTCACTATATGGCAATTTTATTGTTTTAAATTCTTTTAGATTAAAGTTGATGCTGGAGAACGAACAATCTGTGTACAATTTTATATTTTCCTATTAATTTTAGTATACCTTCCAATATTATAAAAAGTTAAAACATTATTACTACTTACATAGTTTTAGGATTTCTAAAATGGTTAGAGTAAAAGTTTCATTCATTTACAATTTTAAGACAAAAGAGTGTCCATTATTACTAAGTGAGACATTTAAAAATTTTTATTTGTGGTTCTTAAAAGTTGTTCTGGGGAATCAAGTCCAGTGCTTCATGTGTCTTAGTCTACTGTGTGCCTCTGAGCCTGATGTGACCTATGGTTTTGTTTTCGCTCAACTGGAATAAAGAAACTTTTCACTAGGAAGGAATTATTACTTGGTTACTTTCTCCAATATCTCTCGCATACATAAAAGTAATACAATTCTATACTGACAGAAAATGGTGTTCCTATTTGGAGTAACTGTTTATTTTTTGTCGACCAACTCTTCACTAAGTCTTGCCACTTTCCTATCCCCCTTCCCATAAAACATGACTGGATCCACTGGAAACCCACTTCCAGTCAGCCTCCTCATTCAAAAGTCCAACCTTAACTAACCTACCCACTGGTAGTCCTGCTGTAAACTTTCAAAGGCCTGACTGCAACCAGACTACTTCCTGAAAGCCCTCCTCTGCTACAGGGAAAGCCTTCAACTCCACTCTTTCCTGGAATCCCTGCTCTGTACCACCAGAAACCAGGCCACATCCATATCTCCTCCTTCTATGTCTCTCCTTGCTCCACCAAGAACCCAGCCTACATCGGGCTTCTCCCTCAAATCCTCACTTCATCCACCAGATACCCAGCCCCTAACTACACTATTTCCTCATAAACCCATTGATCCCATATCTTAGTACCTCCAAACTCCTCCCTTCTCTTTCATACCCCACCCCCCAACCAGACTTCTCCCTCCAGTCCGTTCTGGTTTCATCAGAAACTCTGCCCCTCTCTGTGTGCTTTAAGTGGCCTAACTTGTCAAACACAGCCACGAACTCTTCCCACAAAGCCAATCATGCTACACAAAAACCCTCCACCTCCGTATAACTGCCCTTGAAGCCCAGCCTTGGTTGGCCAGAAGCTTCTCATATAGCCCATCTCCTGCCTGGAAAGCCAGCTCTGCTTCACAACAAGTCTCTCCACCTCCCATAGCTACTCTCTCAATGCCTTGGATTGCTCCCCAGGTAAATCCAACCCTATTGGATCCTCCCTCAGATCCACACCATACTCCAACAGATACCCTGCCCATAATTATCCTGCACCTTTGTAGACCTTCTACTCCTTCTCAAAGCCCTTCCTCCAATTAGCCCCATGGCTCTAAGCCCTGACTTTCTCTACAAAACCCCCACTAAAAACCCCCCACCACACTATCCCATCTCTCGACACCCACATTGCTTAACTGGAAACCACTGCACCAGTTGGCCTCCTTCTGGAAGCCTCACCATGCTCAACTCTAAATCCCTGTCCCTCCGTAGTCCCTTTTTGAAGGTTGCCTTGCACTACTGGAAACCCTGTCCAAAGTCCTTGTCCTGCCTTGTAACACTGAAATCCCCACCCAACCGTACTCCTCTTTTTGAAGTGGTGACTGGCTACACCAGAAAGCCGTCTTAACTAATCTAGTCCATTGGATCCTAACTCTGCTTTAACAAAGCCCTGGTCCTGAAAAGCTTCTCTATACATTGTGAATACATCCTGCTCTGCCAGAAACCCCACCTCCACCCTAACACACTTCCCAAAGGCCTGCCATTCTCCACCAGAAACCATGCTTCTTACTTGCCCACTTCTTCCTAGCACTGCCCTGCCGTCTTAAAGCCAGACCCTGAAAAGCCTCTCCCTCATAGATCCGTATTCCTGAACCAGAAACCCCACCTTCTGTCAGCCTCTTGCCTCCATTCCGTTCCCTGCCTTATGGGAAACCCCACCCTACATATCCTACTAGAACTCACAGTGCTCCACCAGAACCCCTCCTCTAAATAACCTCCTCCTTTGTAGCCTTGTTCTTCCTTCTCAAAGCTCTTCCCCAAACAGCCTCCTCCCCAGGGACCCAGTCTTCTTCCACTGAAAACCTGTCTACCTGCCAGACTCCATCCTAAAGTTCCACCTATTCCACAAGTCTAGTCCTTCCTGTCCCCTCCCTACTATCTCAAAGTCCTACACAGACTGGCCTTCATCTCAAAGCCCCGCCCTGCTCCACCACAGGGACTGTGCCAATACCAACTCCTCCTTTGAACCAGACAGGGCTCCACCAGAAACCCCACACCACCTCATAAATTTTATTAGATGCCTTAGTCTAGTTGTAGGTTCTGTTATCAAGCAGATACACATTGTGTGAAAATGTATGAAGATGATTCCTCTAATTGGAAAACATTCTTTGAAGTATTAGTAAGATTTCATGAGTGATCATTTTATTTCTGGAAAATTCATGCACATTTGTGCCCATAAACTTAAAAAATATTAGTTATTTTAAATCCTCTGGCTTTTTTGAGGAAAGAGTTAGTGTGTATAAAGATGACTTTCAACTCATCTCTCTAATGAATAAATTTGGAGTTGCTTCCCTTACAATATACTGGAGTTTTTAGTAACAGAAATTGTCTACCAGAATCAATGATTTTCCTCCTTCCACTAAAGTGCCCTTTGGAAAAGACTGAAGTGAGATTACTCAGGTAAAATGCCAGAAATAAAGACGCATTTTGAGATTAGAACACAATTATTATGAAGACCCCACCCACTAGACTTACATTCCTATTGGTCCAACATTGTAAGCCAGACCAGTATTTTACCAAAGCTTTGTATGTGGCATGCTATGGCTTATTCAGGCTTGATACAAAATGTCTCAGCCCAGAATTAAATGATGACATTTATAGCTAAAATTACTTAAAGTCATTATTAACATCTAACGCATGGTGAGGTTTTTGTTTATACTTCTCTTTTTCCCTTTCTTTATTCCTCCTTCTTTCTTTTATTTATTCCTTACTTTCTTCATTGTTCTTTCCTCTTTTAGGAAATGAGTATGAATTTTGATATTGTATTTGCTGAACAAGTATACTACCATTAGAACATTCTTTTTTGATTTAGTTACTTTGCTCATAGGTTATCAATTTTGCTGAGGGCCAAACAGAGGCTAAGTTCCCCATTTCTGTCTGCCAAGTAGCTTGGATTCCAAATGCATTCCAACATGCCAGGATTTAGGATGATATGAGACTCTTATTACTTTCCTTGCGCACTGGTTCTGAGCTGTGATGCTCTCAAGTTTTAGCTCTTCAATTAGTGATGTGAGTTCCAGTAGCCTGCCCTCAGTATAGATTGTCTAAATGAATGATTAAAGGCAATTTCACTTTAATCTCTTTTTCTTTGCCAGTCCATGGACTGTTATAGTTTTCTTTCTAGAAAATTTTTGTGTATATGTTATATGTGCACATTAATTGTAAAATGTTACTTTTTCCTCCTTTTTTGCTTTTTTTATTTTTCTTGGTCATGGGGCTTGAATTCTGGGTCTGGGCATTGTCCCTGGGCTCAGAGCCACTTCCAGTTTTCTGGTGGTTAATTGGAGGTAAGAGTGTCAGAGGTTTCCTGCCAGGGATAGCTTTGAACTACCATCCTCAAATCTCAGCTCCTGAGTAGCTAGGATTACAAGAATGAGCCACTGGCACACAGCTAAAATGGTACTTATTTTAAGTTATATGATATAGTTGACCGAGTAGCATGAGTGTGTGGAAAGGTAACTTTCAATTCATCTCTCTAAATAACTTTTTTCATTTTCATAATATTTATTTCAGTGATTAATAATCGAAGCTCCCAAAGTAACAGTATGATCCTTCATTTTCTCCTTCCCATAGATACTATTGGAAGAAAATGAATGAGATTTAAGTCTAAGACAATACGTACTTGAAATAATCAAAAAATATTTTGATGATACATAAAGAGCCACATAACGCAACGTGCTTTTCATTTTCTAAAGAAAGGAATGTCATACAAGTATGTTTATTGGCAGGCTCTTTTCATCTGATAAACAAAGAAAAAACAATATCCTAAAAAAGCTGAAAGCGATCAGCAACCATGTAAATGTGATATAGCATTGGAGACTTGAAGACATGAATTGGTTCATATAAAATAATTCTTTGAGAAAGGTATCTGTTCAATTAATTTATTCATTGCAAATTTTTTATTTTTATTTACATGTTAATATATAAATACATACAAGTGTGTGTGTGTGTGTGTGTGTGTGTGTGTGTGTGTGTGTGTGTATCAGCAGTATCTGTCCAGTAAACTGTCTGGTTATGTATGGTTAGGTAATTCCATCATGTCAAGTTCATCAAAAGGATGGACTTCCATAAACCTTAACAACCCTGCAACACCACTGCACATGCAAACTTAAGTGTTCATCATTGTAAGCTAGACCTGTGTTTTACCAAAGCTTTATATATAGTGTGCTATTTTTCCATTTAGGCTTGACACAAAATATGTTTGGCCCTAGAAATAAATGATGGCATTTATTACTATGATAATTTAGTTTAAATCTTTATATTGAACACATGGTCAGTATTGTTGTTTTTTCTTTCTTTTTCTTATTTTATCTTTAGGAAGTTGATTTGAGTTTTGATGTTCTGTTTGCCAGACAGATACTCCAACACTGGAGCCACTCCATCAATCCTTTCTCATTTAAGTTACTTTACTCCTAGAGTAGCAATTTTTGCACCCATTCCAGAAAGCAGGGATTATGATTGCATTCCAATATCCCTACCTAGTAGGTTGATATGAGTGTTTCTTTTCCTTCCTAGACTGATTCAGAACTGTGATCCTCTCAAATTCTACCACTTTATTTTATGGTGTAAGCTCCAGTTCTGCCTACTTCTAAAAGATATGACAGAAATAAATGATTACAGGTAATTTGAGTTAATCATTGATTCATATAGATGATTTGATATAAAAATGTAGAGTAAGTTTGAAAGTATAATCACAGTAGTCAGATATTTTGCTAAGTAATTTTATTTCACATTAAAAACACATCTCGACCAAAATTAAGGGCTTACTTTTGCTGTCTGTCAACTTGTATGTCATTTGGAAAAATAAACTTCATGTCTTCCATGTGTGATAAAGGACTTTGAGTGGTCTGATGTGTTAGTTCACATCTATAATCTTGGTTAGAAATCAGAAATAAATAGATCACCATTTGAACATAGTCTAACCAAAAAATTAGGAAGTCCCAATCTCAACAAATTAGTGGATCATGTTGAAGCATGCCATTAATTTCAGCACAACAAGAGACTAAGTCTCTGCCAAGTACCTGTGCCACTTAGGTAACTGGCTCACATTGAGCCAGTCAACTGTCCTGATGCAGAAACTGGGCTGAGATTGCCCAAGAGGAGGGAGGAGTCTGCCACACTTTCCTAGGTTGGACCTCACAGAATGCAGTGAGCTTGCTTGCTTTACTCCCCTAAATGCCTTAATATGCTATGCTGCTGAGTGTTCATTATTTGATTCCAGTGATCTGTGGTAAAGGTATAAGGGAACATTAAATTAAAGTTCACATTCACTAATTGAGCTGCTCTTCCCAGCCTGTGAGTTCAACTCAGCAAGTGTTCATTATTTGAGAGTTGAGAATACTGAAGTAGGGGAGAGAGAGAGGGTGAGTGAAAAAAAGGAGAGAAAGAGAGAGAGAGAGAGAGAGAGAGAGAGAGAGAGAGAGAGAGAGAGAGAGAGAGGGAAGGAAGGAAGGAAGAAAAAAGAAAGAAAAAGAAAGAGAGAAAGAAAATGTTTGAGAATGAATTTTTTTAAGTCTGGAGTCACATGGCAGTACTACATGTATTTAATATTAGGTCTGCCCCAGGCCATGCAGACCCTATGCAGATGCCTTTTCACTTCTTGGCTAAGTTTCCACCCTTTATGTGTTATCTAGGTATCTGGCACACCTGGAGGCAGCCACCTCCTCCTCCCACTAAGTCACGACCTGGTCAGCCTCTGATCACACTTTCCATCTGACTGGAGGTGAGTCCCAGGCCCTGAAGTCACATCCAGATGCAGTATTGTTAGTGTTTCCCCCTACCTGGCCACACCTCATCCGATCCTTTGCCTAGATACATCCAGGCCCGAGGTTGGGTCGCCCTATTTTTTGTACATGCCTTCCCACCATGTATGGCATGGGCAGCACTTCAGTAAATAAATAACTTTACCTGGCTTATTACCGTGTTGCATTCTCGTCATTGGTTACCTAATGAACTTCAACTAATTAGTATGCTTTACACTTCAGAATTTCTAGTTATGAATCCATGGATATTTTTGTGACATATGGGAGTTCAGTATCTAGAAAACACATGCATTAACTCATAATTTTACATTATAATTCTGCCAGGAATCTTTAATAACAGCTTAATTAACCATAACATCTATTTTGTTTACTTTACTTTGTTTTTTTTTTCAGCTTAAAATAATAAGAGTTGTCGGGACAATATGAAAGGATCTCTGGTTTCATATTTTCTAATCACCCTGGGCTACAACCTGTGTGCTGCCAGGTCAGATGATGGTACTTTGAAATCCTAGAAAGAAGATGCACATCATAAGGGCCAATGGCTACGGGATTTCTCAGATTTTTTTAAAATGTAATTGTTACTAATTGTACAGTGAGGTTACCATTTCTCAATTCATGTAATTTGTACATTTGTCTTGTTGTCAAGGCCATCCTTTCCTGAGCTTTCTCCCAGTTTGTGTTTTTTTGTGTGTGTTGATTGTTTTTGTTTTTGTGCCTGACCTTCTGCTTGAACGCAGGATTGGGTGCTGCCTCTGATTTTTTTTTGGGGGGGTCCGTTCATGGGGCCTGAACTCTGGGCCTGGGCACTGTCTCTCACTCTTCAGCTCAAAGGTAGTGCTCTACCACTTGAGCCACAGCACCACTTATGGTTTTTTCTTTTTGCTTATGAGATGCTGAGGAATCGAACCCAGGGCATCATGCATGCATGGCAAGCACTCTACCACTGAGCCATCTTCCCAGCCCCCGCCTCTAACTTTTTATAAGCAAGGCTACTCTACCTCTGAAGCCCCAGCTCCATTTATGGTTGTTGGTTGTTAATTGGAGAGAAGAGTCTCACAGATTTTCTCACTCCAGCTGGCTTTGAACAGTGATCATCAGCCTACTGAGTAGCTAGGATTAGGCCTGAGTCCCCAGTGTCCAGTCAATAAAGAGTTGGTTTCATGCTTTCCTGGTTGTGTTACAATTTTCCTCACCTCTTAGCACTAATACTACATATTGCCTGGCTCAAATCTGAATTGGTGGAACATGCTTGTATTTGAGGAAGGCAGGAATAGGAAACTATAGGCCATAGGGACATATAAGCTAAACAAATCATTCGGAATATCGCATAAAGACAAATAAGTTTACTGCAAGTTTACTGTGTTCTGTCTTTACTGTTAATTCTGCATGGCCTATGAATGATGTCATACATATCCAAATAGCCATTGGTAGAAATAAGGTTTCTCATCCTGTCCTAAAAACAAAACAAAAACCAACCAAAAATATTATGTATGAGCCCAGCAATTTCCTCTAATTAGAGACCAATCTGCCTTAGTTTATGAAAAAATGTCCTTTATTCAAGTGCTGCTACTTTTTCTGACCACAAATATAATGAAATTTGTAGTAGACTGTAGAATTGTATACCAGAGCTGTCATTTTAATTCTCAAGAAATTCAGACATTTATATGTTTTTATTTGTCAGTTGTGGCGCTTGAATTCAGAGCCTGGGCACTGACTCTGAGACTCCGTGCTCAAATTAGTTAGCACTGGGTCAATTGAGCCATGGAGCCACTTCATGCTTTTGAGTTGTTAATTGGAGACTGGAGTCTTATGGGGACTTTTCTTCTTGGGCTGGCTTTGAACGCTATCCTCAGGTCTCAGCCTCATGTGTAGCCGGGATTACACGCATGAGCCACTGGCACCTGGCTTCACATAGACTTTTTTTTTATTGTAAAAATAACATACAGAGGAGTTACAATTAAATGGACAGGTTATTGAATAAATTTCTTATCAAGCATTGTTGCCCTGTCCTTTGTTTCCCCTTCCCATACCTTCTTATCTCTACCACACACCTTCCCATCCCACCCCCACTACTCACCCCTCCTGGTCAAAGTTGTAAAGTTCGTTTTTCGACATATTGGCTTGTACATCTCATTGCTGCAATGGGTCCACCTGTATCCTTTCTTAAAAATGTGTTTTTTCCTTCCCCTCCACAAATTATACCAACATCAAATACAGTGAAAGCAGTGGATATACTGTGGGGGAAGGACATACAAAACAACAAAAAAATCATCTTATGAATATCTTTGAAACAATCGCAAGAATGAAAAAAATATTTGAATCTTTCTCTTGGGGTATATCTCAGCCAACATCAACTTATCTGACCTTTTCTGCATGTCTCGGACATATACTAGTTATTGCAAATAAGGGAAAACAAGGGACTTATGTTTCTTTGGGCCTGGATTACTTCACGTAATATAATTTTTTCCAAGTCTTTCCATTTCCTAACAAATGGGGCAATGTCATTCTTTCTGATAGAGGCATAGAATTCCATTGTGTATATAGACCACATTTTCTTGATCCATTCATCTACTCAGGGGCATCTGGGTTGGTTCCATATCTTAGCTATGGTAAATAATGTTGTAATGAACATAGTTGTGCTGGTAGTTTTGGTATGGTCTTGTGATCATTTGGGTAAATTCCCAAAACTGGGATTGCTGGGTCATAGGGGAGCTCTATGTGGTGTCTTTTGATGAACCTCCATACTACTTTCCAAAGTGGTTAAACAAGTTTACAGACCCACCAACAATGCAGTAGGGTTCCCTTCTGTCCATATCCCCTCCAGCATCTGTTGTTGTTAGAGTTCTTGATTATAGCCATTCTATCTGGGGTAAGGTGGTACCTCAATGTTGTTTTGATTTGCATTTCTTTCATGGCCAGGGAGGTTGAGCATTTCTTCATGTGTTTATTGGCCATCCTTCTTTCCTCTTCAGAGAAGTTTGTCTTTAAGGCTTTAGCCCACTTATTTATTGGGCAGTTGTTTCCTTGAGGATTTGTTGTTGAGGGATTTAATTTTTTGAGTTCCAGGCATATTTTAGATAGGAGACCCTTGTCCGTTGTGTGGTTAGTTAAGATCTTCTCCTAATCAGTGGTTGATCTATTGATCTTGCTAGCTATGTCCTTTGCCATGCAGAAGCTCTGCAATTTCATGCAATCCTATTTGTCTAACTTTTCTTTGATTCATTGTGTTTCTGGGTGTCTTTTAAGAAAGTTTTGGCTTGTGCAAAGGAGACCTAGGTAGTCTCTTATTCACGGACTCCACTCCCAAATTACTCACGGTGAGTCAAACCTTTGGTAAAGAAGCAGGGTATAAAATTAACCCTCAAAAATCAATGGCTTTTCTGTATTCCAATAATGAGAAAAGCGTGGCTGAAATTAGGATAACAACTCCATTCGTAATAGCACCACAAAAAATAAAATACCTAGGGATTCACTTAACCAAAGAAGTAAAGGACCTCTATGGTGAAAACTTTAAAAGCCTGTTAATGGAAATCAAAACAGAATGTAAAAAGTAGAAAAACCTCCCATTCCCCTGAATTGGAAGGATCAACATCATGAAAATGGCAATATTTCCCAAGGCTATCTATAACTTCAATGCGGTACCAATCAGTATTCCAACCTCATTCTTCAAGGAAATAGATGAAGTAATCCAAAAATTCATATGGAACAATAAAAGACCCCAAATAGCAAAAATTATCCTTAACAGAAAGAACAGTGCTGGAGGAATATCAATACCAAATTTCAAACTCTACTACAAAGCCATAGTAATCCAAACAGCTTGGTACTAGCAAAAGAACAGACCGCAGGACCAATGGAATAGAACTGAAATCCCCGAAATGAACCTACAGACATATAGCCATCTAAACTTCGATAAGGTAGCTTAAAAAAGAATGGAAGAAAGACAGCCTCTTCAGTAAATGGTGCTGGCAAAATTGTGTTACTACTTGTAGAAAAATAAAGCTAGATCCTTATATATCACCCTGCACCACAATCAACTCCAAATGCATCAAAGACCTTGGAGTCAAAGCAGACACTCAAATAGTCATTTTATAATGATGAACTGCTTAGTGTCTCTGGCTCACATATATAATCCAAGCTATAGTTAGGAATAAAAGTATGAGAAACAAACACTGAATGTGTGTTGTTCATGATGCTTCTGCATTGGCATGATTTAATATTGTTTGCTTCTTATACTACAATGCTCTTATTTTTATTTTTACCTAGGTAGGGGAGATAAGTGCTAGCCAGTGTTGAACCTTCTTCGGTTGAGAGGGATCCATGTGGTAGTTCTTGCTTTGTATGGCATGTAATTGAAATCCGTCTGCTTTCACCTCCCCATGGACCAGGATGATAGAAGTATTCCATCATGCAAAGCCACGGGTTGGGGATGATTGCAGGTAAAACTTCACTGGTCTTGAAACGATGTCCCAAATAGCTAGCTTTACAGGCATATGCCTTCAAAACCTTGTTGTATTCTGTTTCACTTTGAAGTAGTGTTTGTAGTGTTTGTACACACTTAGAGATAAAATGATAACACACTACATGTTTAATATATAGAATAGTCAATATAATTAGCAAGTTTACCTCCTAAAACATTGCAGCTAATATATTTTGGTAACTTCCTGACTCTGCTAGTCATATTTTTCGAATATACCATAAACATGAATACATCAATAATGTGCACTAGAAGATTGGATGTTGATAGATATAGACAAGTTAGATTTTGTGTAGTAAATATATATTTATCTATTGCTGCTCTGAGGAACATTATCATATATTCACCATAACAATACCACCACATATTCACCATGACAATAATTTTCCTGCAGTGTAGAATTTTCCATTTCATAATCTGCCATCTTTTTATCTTTTTACATTCTCATAAGTATGAATTTTTTCTTGTTTCTTCTAATGTTTTGAAATTATTAAGATGGAATTAAAAAAATCGTAGAGTCTCCTAAAATTAACTCATTTTGTTTGGTTTGTGCTAAATCATTATAACCAAGGTTTCCTGAAAGTTATGCTAGCAGACTATATCACTAAATTGTACTGTAATTACATCTTATTATTGTATTTTGATATAGGATTTTGCTGTTGCTGTTTTATGATATAGTGTCCTGAAGCTGGACTGAAACTTGCAACCCCACTGCCTCCATTAACAATGCTTTATCACCAGGTTGTGGAGGCTCATAATTATAACTCTAGCTAATCAGGAGGTTGATACCTGATATTTAGGTCAGACAGCCTGAGCAGGAAATTTTATGAGTCTCTCTTCTCTAGTTCACTAAAAAAGCTTGCAGCTGAATTGTAGTACAATTGGTAGAGCACTAAGGTCAAGGGAAAGAAGCTTGGGATTGTCATATAGCCCCCAAGTTCCAGCCCTAAGACACAAATATGCACAGACACACATTCATACAAACACACACACATACACAGACACACACACACACACACACACACACACACACACACACTCCCACACACTTGTACACGCACAAAGTCCCAGGCAAAGTTGTTCCTTAAATACTTATCCAGAGATTGGACAACAGCCTACTTATTTGTGAAGGTTTTTCCTTGATTATTTTGATGGAGGAGGATAGTTCATGGGGCACAGATGACAAGACTTTAGTGAGAAATACTTTATAAACAACTAGCTTATAAAAAGAACAGGAGCACAGGTTTTATCTTTAAATCTTACATTCTTTCAACTATACTATTTTAAAAAAATAATCATTGAATTATGAGAAAACAATGAACCTCTTCCCCTCTGTCATAAAATATGAGAAAAGATTCAAAAATACTCTTTTATCTTACAAGAATGTACACTTGTAAAAATGTCTGACTATATGTGTAACAATACATGTGTTTTCCAAAACTTGTTTGATTTTCCCATTGCTAAGAATTTGACTTTTTTCCAGATGAAAGCACACTGGGGCTTCAAGGGCAAACAAGATTAGGAAACAAAAACCTAATAATGTCTTAGGAAGTAGATGTCAAAAATAGATACAAGAAGCACATGGCAGGCCGAGGGGGCCCTGAGAGGCAAAATGATTTGTGCAGGATGAGAGGAATAGTGACAAATAAGGCCTGGCTCTGACCTAGGAAGGGCTCTTTGAGGCTGAGACATGCCTGTATCTAGGCCTAGCTGAGGCTATTGGGTTTTGACAATGTCCACATATGTATAAAGTGATGTAGGAGGGGAGATTTCAGCCTCCAGTTTGTCTTTGGGATGGTCTTATGTGAGCAAGCAGCTTAGATCATTGGGCTCTGAGAGATGACACTACTTCCCTCACAATGGAATAGAATATAGAACTCTGAGAGCCACACAACTGTAACCTACAGTTAGCTCAAGCCAGCTCACTTGGCCTGTGGCTCAGGAACAAGAAAGACGTTCCTGTACTGTTTTCAAAGTCAAGAGACTCAGGTCTCAAGCATGAGATGTGTGAGTGCCTCACTCGATGCTGCAGACATTCGATCAGTGCCCAACCACGAATCCAATGTTTCAGGAATTTTTATAAGAAGAAACCAAGGAAATCACAAGGAAATTCAGGCAAGGTATAACTATGACAGTAAACCTATTTAATCTCATCCTAGCCCACAGTAGAAACTTCTTCTTATGTGCTTTTATATGTGTAGATAGAAAATAGTTGCTGTGCACTTTTCAATCCACTCTAATACAATTACTCAGTTTGAAGTGTACTCCCATTTCCGTGTTTCATAGGTCCATTCTTTTTTACCACCTCAGTGTGACAATGAGTCCGTCCAAACCCTGAATGTGCCTTATAATATATGGAGCCTGGACTCAGGCTTTCTGGAAATTCTGGTAATGGACCTGGTCCCTGCCTACCAGAAAGGTGATCCCTTCTATGTGGGAAACTTTCTCCACCACTACACAGAGCATAGGACAATGGAGCAGTTGCTGGATATTCTGTTTAAAAAGGGAGTGTTCCTGGGTTGGGAAGGTGGCTATGTGGTAGAGAGCTTGCCTTGTATGCATGATGCCCTGGGTTCGATTCCTGACCAAGTCATAAGCAGAAAACAAGCCAGAAGTGGTGCTGTGTCTCAAGTGGTAGAGTGCTAGCATTGAGCTGAAGAGCTGAGGGACAGGGCCCAGGCCCAGAGTTCAAGCCCCATGACAAACAAAAAAAGTGAGTGTGCCTAAGCCAGGCACCAGTAACTCACACCTGTAATCCTAGATACTCAGGAGGCAGAGATGTGAGGTTCACGGTTCAAAGCCAGCCCTGGCAGGAAAGTCCATGATACTCCTCTCCAATAAAACACTAGAAAACCAGAATTGGTGCTGTGGCTCAAGCGGTAGAGTGCTCCCCTTGAGCTGAAGGTCTGAGGGATAGTACCCAAGCCCAGAGTTCAAGCCCCATGACAAACAAAAGAAGTTAGTGTTCCTCCTTCAAACCCAGGGCTGATGAGACCCCCTGGCAGAATATTGGAATACTTGGTACATCTCTGAGGCAGTTTCACTGGGGTCTTGTCAAAGGAGCTTGGCTTGAGACAAAGAAGTTCAGTCCTTGGCTAGTTCCTTAGGACTGGGCTGCCAGAATATTTCATGTGCCTCATAAGCTAGTGGAGCCTTAGTAATTTGCTTGCTGAGAGACTAAGATTTAAGGAAGGAGCAAGTGGCACCCAACGTCCACGCTTACCTAGGAAATCACTAACTTGGAGGCCTTTGAAGGAATATAGACAGAAGAAAGGAGGGAACTTTTACTTTAATTGGGGGCTTGAGTGCTGTCCCATTTCTAACACACTACCAATTGAGCCCCAGGTCCAATTCTGGCCTTTGGCTGGTTAACTGAAGATAAGTGTATTTAGATTTTTACAAACTAGACTGGGTTCAAACTGTGATTCTCAGATCTCACCCTCCTGATTAGTAGGATTAGAGGCATGAGCCATTGTGCATTTATATGGATAGATGCACATAAGCATCTTCACAGAATTACCATGAAATTGTATAGACATATCTCCAATTTTGTCTGTCATGTTTACATTACCATGTGGGACTTAGCGAGTCCTATGTGTGTCCTGTTAGTTCAGAAAAGGAGAAGCATAGATTTAACTTCCTTCTCTTCTCCCATTGGTACAGATCCTTCTACCATAACTGGGAAGAAGATGAACAAGTGAAGAGGTAAGTGGACGCTGGCACAAAGAGAAGTTCTATCATTGAAAACTTGGTATCTGAGGTTTCTGAATCAAACTCAACTTTCTTCTTTGCACACTAGTTGGGATTTTCACCAGGAGGTTGAGGCTTGGCACTTCTGTGGATAGCAAATTACACAGTTGTTGTGGTTGTGCTTTTGGACTCTCATGGATGACAGGGAGGGCTGTGTGTAGCAAGTCAGATCCAGTGGGGAAACAAATTTCTCTTCCTATTCCAGGGAGAATTTTAGAGGATTATATCTGAGAAATTACTAGAAGTGGGTTGTGAGGAGCATCCTGCTTGCAGGAGTCTCTTTCCACCTCCCAACAATCAATCTGCCCACAGCGTTGTTTGTTTCATCTTCCCTATGTGGATGGACTTCTACCCTGATGATTTCTATGAGCCCAAGAACAATGACACCCTGAAAGAACTTACACAATATGTCAAGCTCAACATGCCCTCTTCAGACCTGCTCTTCCACTTACAAATTTTCTGGACCCGCTGGAGGAACCCATGAGACCAAGGAAAAGAGGAAGAAGTCCTTGTTTAGATGCCTCAGAGCTTGTGAGTAGATAGAACCTGAGTCTCTAGGGATGTGCCTGATTGGCCAAGAGCCCTTAGTACTCCCCAGCTTGGCAAAATTTCCTTTTATGGATATTATTTGCAAGGTAATGTCTGTTCTCCTTTTGAAAGAACTTGGAAGTAGCCACTCGTTAGAAACAGCCTACCTCCTCATCAGTGTTCAGTCCCAACTCAAATCCTATTGATCCTCCCATTAGATCCTCTTGGAAGTTTAGTGACACCTTAACGTCCAAGGTCTACTCTAAGATTCCTGTACCTATTTCCATTCTCAGGTTTGCATCACCGTAGAGAAGCACCTGCAGAACTCCAGATAAAGAACCCATCAATGATGTCGTCTATGGTGACTGATGGAGATCAAAGCCATCGCTGATCTCCAGAAATCCTGTGAAGGTAGAGGGTTTTTTTTTCAATTTGTAGAAAGGCCAAAGTAGGTTTTGAGTCCTGTGGACATCCCACTGATTCTGAACCCCATATGTGATGCAGGTGTATCTACACATACCACCAAGGAAGACATACAGAATGTCTTCCATTGATGTTCACAATCCAGCTAGATCAGCTCTAAATCAGTCAGAAAAAAAAAAATCACGTCTCGTCTTGGTGTGCAGGGTAAATGTGTGCTAATGGAAAATGACCCCAGTCTATGTTTAGGAAAACTAATAAGTGAGGTCCAAAATCTAGATTCAGTTGAGGAAAGGGAATCTTTCCTCACAGAATACCCAGACCAATCTCTCGTCTTGCAAGGGATCCAATTTCCAATTGATAAATTAGAATCTGTCCCTCCCTGGACTCAGGAAGAAAATCCTGTCTTTAATGAGGAAGTAGATCCCTTTGAAGACTCTGAGGCAAAATTTCTGCCTGAAGGCAATTTAGAGGCCAGTCTAGATTTTGAGATTCCTTCTCCCCTTCCTAAGAAAATCCTTATTTTTCTTTTTCTCCTGATTTTTGTAAAAGGTTCATTCTATTTATTTTTCTAACTTTATTAAAATGTCAATGTTTTTGACATATTCTAGAATTCATGAATCCTAAATATATTTCTTTTTAAACGTACAATCTGAAGAATCGTGCATACCTGTTCTGGAGGCGGGGAAGCAGAGTGACAGGGGGCTGTAGAAGAGAGCCTACTGGATATAATGGGAACTGTTAAATGCAAAAAGAGTGACAAGGAAGCCAGGCCATGCCTGTATGGGGTGATAAGGTGGCTACAAAAGGTCTAGGACATAGCAGATCAGATGTCCTAGAAAGTTATTCTGTCAATTGGGACAAATGCCACAATACTTATAGCGGTAAGTGGGACTCTCTTCCAACAATGAGTTCAAATCTGTATACATTTTCATTGTATTCATTTGCCTTGAGCAAATATGGAAGGAAAATTTGGCTCCAATAATATAAAAAGTCTACTTTGGGCTGAAAATATTTGACAAAATATATAGGTGATGTGTATACTGGAAAGTAAAAGCCATCATCAATAGAAGAAATAAGGCTTACATAGATGAACAAACACAAAATCAAGAAAATTTCCACAATTAAATCAGTTATATGTAAATACATGTTATATTCTTTATGTTATATATAGCATATTATATAATATATAAGATTCAATATTACTTTTCAAACTAAAAAGGCATTTAAACTTTCAGAATTGAGTGTTTTTTTGCACAAAACATTAGTGCAAATGTTATTGGAGAAAGTAGTGATATAATTTGATTATAATTATATGAATATATATTGGTGTGTTTCTAGATATAACACTGATTTTAAATAAATATTGTATACATATATTTGTATGTATCTGTCTACGAAGTGAATATAATGAAAGTGAATATAATGAAACTGAGTATAGTATGTATAAAAAAGTTGAGTCCATGAGACTCAGACCTGTAATCCTACTGATGTAGGAAGCTGGGTTTTGAGTTTTAGTATCTCTTATCCCTAAGCCTTAGATTTTTCAGAGGAGGCATGGGCCCTCCAGTGTAGAAAACAGACACATATACCATGGGATCACACTCCCTGACCCCAGAGGAAAGTCAGTAGAAATCAGGACAAGCCTCTTATCTTGACTGTGTACTCAGTTCCTGTACCAAGAAGGCCATCTTTAGAACACCAGATGGAAAGTTGGCATTCCCTCCAAAGGTTCTAAAAAGATCCTTCTGAACGATAGTCTGACTATATTGAATTAAATCTTTTTTCCCTTCGCAAGCTGCAAACACATAGAAATATGACAAGAGCTCAAGAAAGATGGTTAAAGACTTACAAATACATAAAATTGTATACTGTTTCAGTAATTCAGTGACAAATCATCAAAGGCATGGCAAATTTTTTTAAAGGAAATAGAAACATACTCTGAGTTTGACTGGGTGATATTTTGGTTGCTGAATTGTTGAATGCACTTCTGGGCAAAGGAGACACATACCTTGGGGAAATTGTGTGGGTTTGGGTGTCCTCACACGGCTTCACAATTAAATGGCCATAACATCTAGGATGTAACAGTCAAATTTGCCATGGCAGCAAGTAGGTGTCAGGCACTGATTTTGCCCTGAAGTGGACTCAACAACACCAACAGGCACAAAGAATGAGAAGGAATTACTATTAGCCACCAAACTTCAGCTTGAAGAGCTGTCCTGACCAGGAGTAGGATAAATTGAGCTGGAGAAGGCTGATCTCCATGTAAGGCTCCTGAGCACTATGGACTACTGTGTGTGTGTGTGTGTGTGTGTGTGTGTGTGTGTGTGTGTGTGTGTGTGTGTGAATGTGTGAATACTGGGGCTTGAACTCAGGGAGATGACCTTTAGCTTTTTTTAATCAAGGGTAACAGTCTACGACTTGAACCAAATTTCCATGTCTTGATTTTGAATGGTTAATTGGAGATCAAAGTTTCAGTGTTTCACATGTTCATTCTTTGTCCCTCCTTTTCAATGACACCTCTAACTTCTTTTTTTTTTGGGGGGGGGGTTTAGACGTGGGGCCTGAACTCTGGGCCTGGGTGCTGACCCTCAGCTCTTCAGCTCAAGGCTAGCGCTCTACCGCTTTTGCCACAGCGCCACTTCCGGCTTTTTTTCTTTTTGCTTATGTGGTGCTGAAGAATCGAACCCAGGGCATCGAGCATGCAAGGCAAGTGCTCTACCATTGAGCCACCTTCCCAGACCCCCCATTTAACTTCTGAAAGAGAGATAAATGTAAAAAAACGAAAAAAATGAAAGAAAATAAATATCATCTGGTTTCTGTTTCTTGGTCACTGATTATTTTTGAGATAGTGCTTCTTACTAATAAGAATTACTGGTAGAATCTGAAAACCTATTTGAGTAACAAATAGACTAGGAAAAATGTTGTCTCCTATTTTTTATCACTACATTTCTTTTTGTCTAAGTATAAATGCCAGACTTACCCTAAGGGCCTACAATAAGCAAAATGGCTTATAGAGCTCACATCATATCTTTCCACAGAAGATGATAGCCCCAGAAGAAAAACATGTCCACAACTTGCACAAGAAAGAGAGAGTTTGATGTCTCCTTAAATCTTAGGGTCGTACTCATGAGGAGCCCTGGGGACTGATGACAGCCTAAGGACCTAACATTTCCTGTGTCGTTCCACCATAGGAACAGTCACCAGTCTCCCATCACACTGTAGGTGCCATGCCTGACTGGTGACCTTGGCTGTGTCATGAGAACGTGCAGCAGGGCTCTGTCATGGTCATTGGAGAGTCAGGATTGCACACTAAGAGGACATTCATGAAGGTGGTAACAAGGCCTGAGTCAGGGTTTTGTCAGATCTAGATGATTTGTAACAGGCACTACTGTATTCTGGCTAAGAATGTGGATATAACATCGGGGTCTTGCACACAAATTTATCAAGTGTTAGCTTGCAACATTTCTGCATGAAAGCCAACAAAAGGTCATCAATGCCCTCTGAACATATTCTCATCAATATTTAGTAAGTAAAAAGCTATAAAATCAAGTTCATCATGAGGAAAAATCTGATATGAAAACCAAATTGCAGGAGCATTTACAAAAAAATGTTTTTCTGTATGTATCAAATGTGACAAAATATTAAAAGTTAATGAAGCTGGGAAAGTTAAATTGATTTCTTTTTTTACTATGGTTGCAACTATCTTTTACATTTCAACTACTTAACAAAAAGAAGGTAGGCCAAGCACCACCGGTGGCTCACACCTGTAATTCTAGCTATTTAGAAACCTGAGGTCTGAGGAAAGTGAATTGAAGTTAGACTAGTTAGGAAAGACCAGTGAAACTTTGATCTCTAATTAACCATTCAAAATCAAGACATGGAAGTTTGGTTCAAGTCGTAGACTGTCACCCTTGATTAAAAAAACTAAAGGTCAGCTCCCTGAATTCAAGTCCCAGTATTCACACACACACACACACACACACACACACACACACACACACACAATCTCAAAAATAACCAGTGACCAGGAAACAGAAACAAGATGATACATATTTTCTTTCATTTTTGTCATTTTTTTACATTTATCTCTCTTTCAGAAGTTAAAGGGGTCATAGAAAAGGAGGGACAAAGAATGAACACGTGCAACACTGGTATTCAATTGGTACTATGTTGAAAATGACCTATGCAATTTGTTTTGGGGGAAGAACGGGAAAACAGAAAAAGAGATAAAGTGAAAGAGTAACATTGTCTAAAAAAAATGCACTCAGGGAATTAGAGCTGTGGCTCAATATGAATGCCATTATTCAGCAAAAGATCTCAGAGAGAGTGTCCAGGCCCTGGATTCAAGCCTCATTACTGACTAAAACAAAAACAAGAAAAAAGAAATGTAATCATTACCACACGATTGTAACTAAAACCTCTACAGCACAATAATAATAATAATAACAATGATAATAATGATAATAGAAGATGATGATGAAGAAGAACAAGAGGGAAGTTAAAAAAAACCAAACCAGTGAGAAAAATTGAGAGAGCAAGGGAAGTACTGACCTTTCAAAAAGAAATATAGCCATACCTGACTTATATAACTGTAACCTCTGTGTAATTCACATTTATAATAACAATACAAAAGAAAAAACAGAAATGGAGTGCTGGAGCCATAAATCAAATGGGAAGTCAGACTAATATGTATGTGATACCATGGTCAACCCCCTTATCAATTTCTCCTTCAAAAATGGCTCTTCTCATCACTTGTGCTTTCCCTAGCTTATGAAAGGGGGTGCAGTTAAAGAAAGAGAAAGGTAATCTGTCAGGCACAGAACTGTACTTGCAAAGAGCAGTATTCACTAGAACACATGTTTACTAGACCACATGATGACTCCATGTTTTCTGAAATAAACAGAACTAGTTGGACTTGAATACATGCTCCACTGTATACTAGATGGGGACTCAAAATTAATGAAACTCTCTGGATCTCAAATTCTTTACAGGTAAAATGAGCATAACAATACGTATCGCACAGCATTATGAGATCTGGTCGTCATCAAACATGGAGCGGTTTTATGTTAGGTGTGTGTGCAACACTCAAACACTGCTGGAAAGAGTATAAACTGGCACGATGTTGACTATATTACTTAACAGTAATACAACATGCCTGTAATCCTACTTACAAAAGAGGCTGAGAAAAGAGGATCAAGGTTTTAAGTCTGGACAGGAAACTGGATCAGACTCATCTCCAATGATCTCTAAAAAAGCTTGAGGTGGAGTTTGGTTCAAGTGGTAGAGTGCTAGACTGGAGCATAAGCCTCAGGAACAGTGCCCAGGCACTGAGTTCAAGCCCTAGGACCAGCACAAGCTCACACACACACTAAATTTTTTGTGTTTCTATCAACCTGCTTAACAATATATTCCCTCTTCCAAGCTCACCTGATATTTTTTGTTTTAAAAGGGACTTCCTGTGTAGCACAGGCTGCTCCTAAACTTACAATCCTCCTGGGTACTGGTAGTACAGGCATGCCTACTATAATTGGCTTCACTCAGTAATTCTATTTATAACATATTAGCAAGAAATTCATTCATACTCATGAAGATATTTGGCTTAAAGCTGTTCACAGTAATATTCTACTGTACAAAATGTAAATAATATAACTGGATTTGGTACTATCCTACCACATGGTAATACCAGCCAGTACTCAGGAACCTGACACAGGAGAATAAGCAGGTGAGGAAAGCCTGGTCTACGCTGCAAAACCTGGTCTCCAAAGGAAAGAAAATCTATAAATATTAATCTACTATGAAACATACCATATGTGAAATTTATATAATGTAACAAATAGATCATTGTTAATAGAAATAAAATTTTGGCAGAAATTTTAAATACATACATATGCATATATATTTAAACTTGTAGAAATAAAATTTCAAGTGCTTTTATCTGCATCTTTCAGACTACCTGTCACCTACTTATTTACTGACACATTGATTTCTGTTTAGTCTTCACAAAACACTGTTCTTTCACATAAGTACACAAAATTGTAAAACAAAAGTACAAAACAAACATTATCATAAATACAAATGTAGTTTAATCCCTACCATAATAATTTGGAGAAAACATACATTAAGTTAATGGCATTGTATACTGCTCAGGAAGGGGAGTCGAGGAAAATGTAGATTATATATGTGTGTGTGTGTGTGTGTGTGTGTGTGTGTGTGTGTGGTGTGTGTGTCGGTCTGTCTGTCTGTCTGTCTGTCTGTGTCCGTGTGTTTTTCATGAGTAATATTGGAGTTAGAATTTATCCTATTATTCTTGCTTGTTCTTTTTGCTCAAAGCTGACACTCTACCACTTGAGCCACATGTCCACTTCTGTTTTTGGTTTCTTAATTGGAGAAATATCTCAGATTTTCTAATATGGGCTGCTTTAAACTTGAATCCTCAGTTTTTGACCTCTAAAGTAGCTAGGTTTTAAAATATGAGCCACTGGTGGAAAGCAACTACGTTAACATTTTTGCATGTTTGAATGAATTTTAAAGTAAGACATATATGTTACTTTTGAGAGTGACTGGAAATAGTAATTAACGTTTAACAGAATTTAAAACATACAAAGCTGAGAATTGCAAGTAGCTGAGAACAGAATGGAATAAATCAAAATTACCTATGACAGTTTTCAGGCTGTGCACAGAAATAATTACATTGCTGGGAGCCCAAGGCCATCAGATAGCTGAGCTCCAGCTGGCTGCTATGCTCATGAGGCCAGCTGGTGCTATTCACAAGAATGTGATGTTGTTGGATGGTAGGGATCAGCTTCAAGTTAAGAACCTGAAATATTTCTATTGATCTAGAAGGGGAAAAATACCAGGACAAGAAATGTGATGAAAATTGCTGAATTCAAAAACCATCCAGTCAAAGGAAGACAGAATAACTCTTTCTATATCTGAAAAGAGTATTCTCTCACAAAGAGTCATGAGCTGAATATGGTGGTCAATGTTTGTAATTTCTGAAATTGGGAGGCTGATTTAGAAGTTAGCTTGAGGCCAACCTAAGTTTTAGGCAATCAGACGGACATATAGTAAAATGCTATCTTAAAACAACAACAACAACAAAAGACCCAGTGACTGGGAATATGTTTAGTGGTAGAGTGCTGGCCTTACATGCAAGAAGCACTTGATTTGATTCCTCAGTATGACTTAAGCAGAAAAACTGGAAGTGGTGCTGTGGCTCAATTGGTAGTGTGCTAGCCTTGAGCAAAAGAAATTCAGGGAGAGTGCACAGGCCCTGATTTCAAGCCCCATCTCTGGGAAAATTTAAAAAAAAAAGTGCAAAATGCTGTTTTTTGAAATAAATATGTTGAAGAATTTTTATACTCACTAGAAAATTGTGCTGTTGGGAATTCATAATGAACTTTGTTAGGAAAAAATAAAATAAATTAATGAAATATTATCTAGCATTGGAAAGGACATAGTGAGATGTAAAAATAATTGATGCCTATGGTTAATTGATACAACAATGTTATAGATACACTTGCCAGATTGTGATTTTTTAAAGTATATAATCGTGGGTTTTTTCTTTTTCAAAATAATTTCACTGCCAGGCGTAGCTACTAAGGAGACTGAGAATTATTCAAATCCAGCCAGAGCAGGAAAGTCTGTGAGACCTTTATATCCAACTAAATGTTCAGAAAATGTGAACTGGCACTGTTGCTTAAGTGGTAGATTGCTAGTCTTGAGCTGAAGAATTGAGGTACAATGCCCAGACCTAGAGTTCAAGCCCCACAAGTGACAAAAAATAGTAATAGTAATAATATTAATTTTATTGTTACTATTAAATTGTTATATATAAAGGCTACCAATTCATAAGTTTTTTCTTTCCTAAAAGAAATACATATCCATCTTCATTGCCAACAACCAGGATTTGGCCATCTGCTTTCCAGCTGATCTCTGGGTGTAGAGTCAATATGTAATACACAGCAATGCAAACCATTTCTGACTGTAAATAATTTTTCTCTGCACATCTTAAAAATCAATGCTGACAACATGAAATAAAAAAATCCCTAAGTTTAAAACATTCTTCTAAAAAAGTTAAAGAAATCCTGACAACAAGTATTTTAAGAATAATTTCAGAGGGATTGGGAAGATGGTTCAGTGGTAGAGCGCTTGCCTTGCATGCCTGAGGCCCTGGGTTCGATTCCTCAGCACCACATAAAGCAAAAAGAAAAGAGCCAGAAGTGGCACTGTGGCTCAAGTGGTAGAGCGCTAGCCTTGAGCTGAAGAGCTGAGGGACAGCGCCCAGGCCCAGAGTTCAGGCTCCATGACTGGACCCCCCCCCCAAAAAAAAAGAATAATTTCAGAGAGCTTGAACTCAGGGCCTGGGTTCTTGCTCTGAAATTTACTACTCAAAATTGGGTTGCCACTTTGATCCACAGTGCCACTTCCAGTTTTCTCGTGGTTAGTTGAACAGAAAAGTCTCACCAACTTTCCTCTCCAACCTGGCTTTGAACTTGGATCTAGAGATCTCAGCCCTCTGAGTAGCTAGGATTATAGCCATGAGCCCCTGGCACCTGGCTTTTTGCTTACCTGAGACAGAGGCCAGTTAATATTAAATGTCAATCATGTTTATCTTTGTAAACTGAAGTTAACTGAAATGCCTTCCACTAGAAATAAGGAATCAGATGAGTAGTTAGGTTAAATCGTTCTTACCAAAAGTTACATATTTTCCTTGTTTTTTTTTTCTTCCCAAATTGTGTGCTTTCCAGAATCATACCTTATCTTTCCTTGCTGGTTTCTTTGGTTTATTTCATAATTGTCCACAGCTTCTTCAGCCATCATTTACTTATGTGAAGAGCTTTCAAACATATATTTTCAGCCCAAATTCCTTGTATACACCTCTCATCCATATATTCAAATGACATAAAAACTTGTGAAACAGTAATCATCTCTTATCATTATTGGATATTAATGTGTAAGTAAAATTTAAGAAAATAACATCAATAATTATAACATGATTTTAATAGTAATGCTAAACATAAATACAACGTTGATTATATTCTGAGCAATTTAATAAAAACCTCAAGGAAAAGAAATCACTTTTTTTAGTGCTGATATTATGGTTTAAACTCAGGACCTTACCTTCTCACTTAAGCTTTTTCCCTCAAGGGTGGTGCTCTGTATTTCAACCACAGCTCCCCTTCAAATTTTATTTGGGGGATAATATAGAAATAAGAATCTCATGGAATAAAAAAATCATTTGTGTCCCTATCTTGGTGTTCATTTCACATAACATTCTCTTATAAGGTTATATGGTACCATGTGCTACTTACTGAACGTGAGGTTAACCATGGGACCTATAAAATTGTTTCCCCTTCTTTCCGTTTCCTAGCAAATGTGGCGATTTCATTCTGTCAGATGGAGACATAGAATTCCAGTGTGTGTGTGTGTGTGTGTGTGTGTGTGTGTGTGTGTGTGTGTGTGTGTGTTTGTATGTTTGTGTGTGTGTGTATAACATTTTCCTGATCCATTCATCTACTGAGAGGCATCTGGGTTGGTTCCATATCTTAGCTATGGTAAAAAATGCTGCAATAAACATAGTTCTGCCGGTAGCTTAGTATGGTCTTGTGTGTTATCATTTGGTAAATGCCCAAAAGTGGGATTGCTGGGTTATAGGGGAGCTCTAAGTGGAGTCTTGGAAAAAATTATATTAAGTAAAGTAAGTCAGACAAAAGAAACATAGTTCCTATGGTTTACCTTATTTGGAATAACTAGTGTATATCTGCGACAAGCATAAGAGTTCAAAAGCTATGTACATACCACCAGATAAGATGATGTTAAGCGAAGTGAATCCCAAGATAGGGTTTATAATTTACCATGTGACTTTTTTTTGTTTTTGTTTTTGTATTTTCCTCCACCAAGGTATAACTCCTCTATTCACTGTTTTTAATGTTGGTGCCCAGCATCTTGTATACACCGTTTCTCTAGCTTGGGGAGGGCAAGGGAGAAAACAAAATGTTTAAATAAGGCAGGCTGACCCGTTGTAACAATGAGATGCACAAGACACTATGTTGAAAAAGAATCTTTACAATATGGTCAGGGAAGCAGGGAAGGGAGGAGAGGGGGAGTGCAGTTGTGGGAGGTGGGAGGTAGGGGAAAAACAAAGGAGGAGGTAACAATGTCTCATAGAAAATTTACTCATTACCTTGCTCATGTAACTATAACCCCTCTATAACATATTTTTTCAGTAAAAACCTCTTTTATAAAACAAAAGGTGTCATGTACAGCAAGTATAGCAGCTCACATATGTAATTCCAGCTGATTGTGAAGCAGAGATGACAAGGATCATGGTCTGAGGCCAGGCCAGAGAAAAAACTGCCAAGACAGCCATCTCAACGAATGAGCTTTCCATAGTGCTTCACATCTGTAATCCTAGCTAATTATGTGGGAGGCATAGGTAGCAAAGCCTCAGTCAATCTAAGATCATACCCGGGCAAAAAGTTCAAGAACTCAAGTAATTAAATGGACAAGAAGTATGGTAAAAGTAGTTGAGCTTCTTGATGCTATACAACCATAGTGTGTCTAGCAAGCAGGGAAACCCTGAATAGAACCCTTCCACCAAAAAGCCTAAATAATTTTAGCCTATTTGAACATCTAATTTCAAGGAGCCTGACAGATCAGAGATGATGACATTCTCTTTAAAATTAGGTATTCAAAAGAGACAAAGTTATTTAGGTTTTGAAAGAATTGAAAAGGAAAATGCATGTGATTTTTGTTAGCTCTGTAATTCTTGAAAACATGAAATGTAATCAAGTATTTAATATATATCCATATGTGTGCATATGTCCATGTATATATGTATATCCATGTATGTATGTATATATATGTATATATACATATGTATATGTATATATATGTATCTATATATATATACATACATACATACAAGTGGTTCATCTCTTTTCTGTGTAGCAAATGGTAAAAATGAATCTGTATAATCACTACTCAAATGCATGAATAGACAAAGAGAATGAGCAGAGAACTCATATTCAGGAAGTTATGGCTAGCCCATAACCCTGAAAATCTTTTACATCAGTTTGCATGTTTCAGTTACTGCAGTACAGGGACAGTACGACAACAGTGGGATACTAGGCAGATGAAATGAGAAATGACAGATACAAATGTTAAAATATTCTTTCTGATGGTTAAGTAGAATTTCCTCTGTGTGTGTGTGTGTGTGTATTACATTTTCTTGATTATTTTTTCTCTTGAAGGTTATCTGGGCAGATTCAATAAGAATGGTCTGGCTGAAACCTTTACTATATCTTAGTTTGTGATCTTTCAAGTAAATGCCTGGAGTAGAGTTGCTGGATCATATGGAAGTGGGTAGTCAAATGAGGGGTGAAGGGTTAAAAGGTAGAATATTGAACAGGAGAAAAGGGGGAAAATGCAGAGAGGAATCCAATAAACATCCTACAATATTAAGAAGAGTGAAGGAAGAAAAGGGATGGATGAGAATATTGAAAGGGTTGGCATTGATCAAGGTATATTGTAGGCATAAAATGCTTTGTTTAATGATAATTTCTATCCTACTTAAAATAATAATTAAAAAATCATGTCTCTAAACTGTTATGCAATTAGAAGCAAAGAATGAGAATTTGCTCAGATCAACTCCAGGGTCTATAAGTCTTTTTTGTTAGGATAAGTTTTAGAACAACACTAATGATACATATCACCTGAAGAAAATTGAATGATTTTCAGGTATTTAAAATAATCATTTTGGAGATATGGCTCAAGTGGCAGAGTGCTACTTAGTGAGCAAAGCTGTCAGATAATGAATTCAAGTCTTAATCTCGAACAAAAGTGCAAACAATCAGTAAAATTCAGGCACTTTCCAGGGCACTGGTAGCTCATGCCTTTAATCCTACCTTTAATTAGAAGGCAGAGATCTGAGATGTCAGTTCAATGTCAGCTTAGATAGGAACGTCTGTGATTCTCTCATCTCCAATTCACTGCCCAAGAAAGCTGGAAGTGGACTCATGGTTCAAGTCGTAGAATGCTAGCCTACAGCAAAAAGCTCAGGGGCAGAACCCAATCCTAAAGTTCAAGCCTTAGAATAGTGCATTTACATACACAGGGGAAGTAAGTCACTCAAGTTCTCAATCTTCCATTTCCCTAATCCTAAATCAAATCTTGGACAGAACCCTTAGAGTAACCTTGATGATAATAGTAACCCAATCTTAAAATTAATGGAAAATATATCCTAACACATACTCATTGTCTTTGAAATGATTTGCACTTTGCTCCAAATACTACAGATTCCCTGACTTGGACTCTGAAATCGTTCCCTATTATGAATCATTAACCTCAAATCTTCATATCATGAAAACTTCCGTAGTTTCCACTGATCTTAACTTTTACTGAACTCCTCTATCTCCAAAAAGAAGTTGCAGGTTTACTTAAAATCTACTCTAGTTCCTAACCCTAACTATATATCTAAACCTTACTAGAAACCTAACTCTAAATTTAATCCTATTGAACCCTGGATAGGAAACTTAAGAAAACTCTGTAGTTTTTGTTAAATTTCACACTTATTTTACTTGAAAGTGTTAGCAGAAAACTCAGTTTTACCTTAAAGCTTACCCTTCCCTAAGCTTAAGTCTAACCTGAACTAGAAAAGCAACCCTAGCCCTAGAACTAATAGCCTTTGGATTCTAAAGGTCATAAAAATACATTAGTTTTTATTCATCCTAAATTTGATTTAACTCATCTCTCTAAAAATAATTTGTAGTTTTATTCATTATCTTGCAATTTTTGTAACCCTAACCTAACTGGAATATTGAGGCTAACCCTCACACTAACCATACCCTAATCTTAATATTATTAGCAGTTTCTTATTTTCACATTCATCCTAATTCTAATTAGACTTGTTATTCGAAGATTTACTTTCAGTTTGACCCTAAACTTTCCATTTCCCTAATGCTAACACTAACTCCAGCTGGAACTGAAACCTAACTTTCACCCTAATGATAGTCCAATTCTAATGTTTAAGAAAAATACCCTGTTTTTATTCATTCTAATGAATACTCCAGTTTGCACTCTGGAAATGAGTTTCAGTTTGCCCTAATTCCCATAAATTTTCTGACTCTTCCTCTGAAGTTATCTTGTTCCCTAATATGAACCATTATATTATTTGTCCTCACATTCTCTTATCAGGAAAAATACTGCAGTTTCCAATGATCCCACCTTTTCCTGAACCCCTGTGCCCTAAAACAATATCAGATTTACTTACCATCTAGTCCATTAATTAACTCTAACTCTTAACCTAAACCTGGCTGGAAAACTCTCATTAATCATTATAAGAATGATCACTGAGAAATAAATATAATGATAATGGTCTAGTTACTGTTCAATCTCATATTTCTGCTTCCATTTGTTAGTTAAAACTGAATATTATACTAAAGCTTTCCTATTCATAACACTGTTCATACTGACCCTAATGTTAATCCAAATTATATGTCAATACTAACACTAACACAAGTACACTAGTTTTCACTCATCCTAACTTGATTCAAATAAGCCTTCCAAAAATAGGTTTCCATTTTTTTCCAATATCTTAGTCATTTTCTAACCCTAAACTTAATCTTAACTGGAACATTGAGAATAACCATAACCCTAATTGCAAGTAGATTGTAATATTAATAGCAATACTCTAGTTCACATTCATTCTAATTCCTGCCAGGCTTATTCTAAAATTTACCTTCAATTTGACTCTCATTTTTTTCCTCCTTCACTCTAAACCCAATCATGGCTAGAATCGTAACCATATCCTTGACACTAACGGTATCTCACTTCTAAAATTTATGAAAAATGCTTGTTTTGTGTCATCATTACTGAAATTCCACCTGTAATTCTTGAAATAAATTGAAGGTTTTCCTAAACCCTATAGATTTTCTCACTCTTAACTCTGAATCTATCTTGTTCCTTAACAGGAATCATTATATCCATTGATCTCGAATCCTGATATTATGAAATACATTATACTTCCAATATCCAAGCTTTTCCTGAAATCCTAGAACCTAAAATAAGTTCAGATTTACTTAACATTTAACACATTTCTTTAATTTTTCTTTTTGTCCAACGTGGGGCTTGAACTCTGGGCCTGGGCATGATCCCTGAACTCTAGGTCATGATCCCTCAGTTCTTTAGCTCTAGGTGTGCACTTTACCACTTGAGCCACAGCACCACTTTTGGGTTTTCTGGTGGTTAATTGGAGATAAATGTCTCATGGACTTTCTGCCATGGCAGGCTTTGAACTGCGATCCTCAGAAATCAGCTTGCTGACTAGCTAGGATAGTAGGCACGAGAAACTAGTTTAACCAATTTATTTATATTATTCTCAACCCCCTTTAACCAGAAACCTAATCCTAATCATAATCTGACTTAACACCAAATAGTTACTGGAAGGTAAATTGTCTAGATTCTATTCAATCACACACTTTTTTTTGTTTCTACTTCTTATTGGAAAACTAAATTTTAGACTAAAGCTTGTCCTTGCCTAAACCTAATGAGAACAAAATGTAATTCACCCTTTAAGCCAAATTATGTCTGAATGTTTAAAATAACACAGACACTGGTTTTTATTCATTCTAAACTTGATGCCATTCATTCCTCTTAAAATATGGTGCAGTTTTGCACCCTTTTATATCTTACATCTTTTTCTCATGTTAACCGCAGCTCTAACTGGAACACCTTGCCTAATCCTAAACCTACATATAACCGAATCATAATGTTAATAGCAAGCCTCTATTGCACTTTTATTCTCTTGCCCAGCGTGTACGTCTAAATTTTACTTGCATTTTGAGCCTACATTTTTTTAAGTGTCTTTCTATTTCCTGTCAGGTTTTCTTTTTCGTTTTTTCTTTCTTTTTTTTTTTTGGTCGGTCATGGGGCCTAAATTCTGGCATTGGGTGCTGTCCCTCCACTCTTCAGATCAAGGCGAAGGCTCTACCACTTAAGCCACAGCGCCACTTATGGTTTTCTAGTGGTTTATTGGAGATATGAGACTCAGACTTTCCTGCCTGGGCTGCTTGGAACTCTGATCCTCAGACATCAGCATCAAGAGTAGCTAGGATTAAAAGCATGAGCCACTGACGCCCATCTTTATTATTTTTTTAAATTTTATTTTATTGTAAAGATGCTTTAAAGACAGATTAGTTATACGAGTAAGGTAATGGGTATATTTCTTGTTGAGGACTGTTACACCCTTCTTTTGTTGTTCTCCTACTACCCCCCTCCCTTACTACTCCCTCCCCTTGGTGTAAAGTCCATTTTCAACAAAGGGTCTTCTGAGTATCATGTTGCAATGAGTCATCCTGTATTGAATCTATTTCACTAAACTTAATTCTAATTTTGTCTGGGATCCTAAACATAACCATAATAATAATGATAGCTAAATTCAGAAGTTAATAAAAATATTCAAGTTTTTATTCATCCTGTTAATTTACTATCCAACTTGAATTAAATTGCAGTTTAGCTTAATTATGTTTCCAAATTAGATTATATGTGCATATATAAAGATGTAATTTTATGTGAAATGCAGAATATATTTGGAAGAAGTAATGAAAAGAAAATAGAGGGAGGGAGTATAATCAAATGCTTTAAACATATTATGGAATTGTCACTTCTGACAATTAAAAACCATTAACAAAATAACTAAAAATTAATAAAGAACACACTGCCGTCTAGTATTTTTTAAGAGAGCCATGATGTGTCTTGTGGATAAAATACTTGTGTTAGATAAACTTTGTTCATGCATATTTTATATTGTTATTGGTCAATTATTAAGTTAATGAATAATAATATATCAAATAAGATTCCATGAAAAAATCATAAAATAGTTTTTTAGTAATTGAGAAAAAGTTATAGTCATGAATTTTAGGAAACTAAATTTCTATTTCTCTATGAAGCAATGATTTAGGTTTACTAATCTAGTTATTTTAGAGAACATAATTGGCATGAAAAACAACTAACTGTACATCTTGTTTCTTTAAGGAGTGATGTTTAAACATTGTCTTTCATTCAAATGAATACTTAGGTTTACTTTTCAAAATAAATGCAATTTTATCTCTTTTCAGAACAAGTATTTAACCTGGAATTAAATGTATTATCATATTCAAGTATTTAAAAGCTAAAATTTCTATGTTTGATAAGTAGCTCTACATATTCAGAATGACACAATTTTTGTATTCGTAAATGTCTAACCACTGGGATTTTTGCTTCATCAATATAAATTATCTCATGAGGTTGTTGCAAAGGTTCCAGTAGCCAGTGTGGTCAAAAAACATTTCCTGAATTCTAAAAATTAAATCTTATCATTTTTAGCCTTTGATTATATCATTTATTGTCTCTTCAGAGCAATTAAGCTAAACTAAATACTACTTTTTAAAGATTTTGCTCACATTGTAAATAAAATCAACACAGGTCACAAAGAGACTGATTATTTCAGACTCATCATGTTTGGTAAAGTTAGTGTGAAGAATGTAGAGAGCAGAAGGTTCATATACTCAATAAATATTTTTGGTTAATTTAAATTAAATTAAATATCTGGATTTCTAATTTGGAGGTTAATCACATGGAAACAGGAAAATAATTTTTTGAAAATAATTACTTTGGGACCATTTTTCTTCTTAAAATATGAAGCAAAAATATCTCTAAGAAATATATTTTTTCAATAAAATGTTTCAACCCTTAGTAAAGTGCTTTATACTTTAATATAAAGTCTGTCTCAAAATAGAAATTCTGCAACTAATCTAATGTGTGTTTTCATGCACAAAATTCTGTAACTTCTAGTCTTATGTGATTTTAATTATATTTTATAGTTGTGACATGATCCCTACTTATATTTATTACAAACTTCTGTAATTATACAAATCATGCCGGTACACACTAACTTACGTAAGATAATATTCAAACAAATTTATCTTTTTTTCCTGTCTCCAACAGGGAAATATGATGTGCTGAAGTATATTAAATGAAAGCACTCTAACAAAGAGTTTTTATGGAATGGAAATTTGCATCATGAGGATGAGAACATGAGCACTTTCTACTTGGCTGAATAGGAATTTTTGTTTCTACAGTATTTTCTTACTTTTAATCACACAGGAAAAGCCATAAACTTTGAAATTCATATGAAGGAATTGTTTTAGTAAAAGATGTGGCAACCCTGCTCAAAAGCTCGATCTTATCACTAGGTCTTTGTGCTTGCTGGCTGATCTATTTCTCTATCATATGTTTCATATTATTAAAAATATTAGTAATTAAGCAGTAAGTACATTACAAGAGATTCCTGAAAATCACAGCTATTACAGTTTAATAATCAGAAGTGAGGAAAAAGATTATATTAATCTCCAATTTCTCCCTTTGGCCTTCAATTTGTCAATTAATTTTCAAAATTATCATGTAAGATGTTAGTTTATTTTTCCCTTTTTAATTAGAGATTAAGCAAGTGTTTTTTTTGTTTTTTGGTTTTTTTTTGCAGTAAAAAGTGATGACAATGGTATCAGAGCTCTGGTAAGGGCACCTTCTCCTTAACAATTAATGCTCTACGGACTGTAAATATAGAAGCCACACTAAAATTCTCTACACACACACACACACACACAAACACACACACACACAAACAAGCACACATACACACACACCACTGCCACCCAGACACATCAAAGATATGTTCCATTCCCTTGTAATGATAGTTGATTGATGTTTGCTGCATTGCTTTATCTCAGCTTCAAGATCTTTCCTAGACCTTTATCTTTCCCCGAGATCAAGTCCCTAATTCTTAGTATACTGAGTGTCTGTGTATTCACAATAGGTTCCTGCCTGCTTCAGGCCAATTAATACCCTGAATAGAGTATCCTGAAACTTCACATCCCAGTCTAACTCCATGAGTTTATACACCGTTGCAAAATACTAAAATTTATTGGATGTAGAAACCAAGAGAACACCCACCTTGTTACTATAGTAGCAATTGACATCATGAAAGTAGAAGAATATTGATCAAGAACTGAGGTACGAGAATGCGGGTATGTCTAAAATGTAGAATAGTGGATATGTGTTACAGATACAAAATCATCATCTATAGGCGTATTTATTGATAACGTAATCATATATTGAAAGCACTATTTACAAATACAGTTTTTCAGTTACTTTGCTTACCTCTCACTTCTGATCACAAATCCGCTCATGAATTTTTATAGTATCTTTGAATAAATGACACCATTTGCATGTATGTAACATCTTAAAATAAGACAGTATGCTTTTACATCTTTCTTTCTATATGACAAGCCCTTATTTTTTGTTTCCCTGTTTGCTGATTAACTGTTTTCCTGGAAACAGGATATTCACATCAAATCTGGGTGTAATTTTTATTTTTTAAATTTGAAATATAAACTTTGTTGTGACTTGTGATTTTCTAAAGATGAGTGATATTCATGAACACTAATATGTTGGTGCCTTTAAGTAAATTGAGACTAGATGTGGTATGATATTTCTTGTGTCTAGTTGACATAACCATTAGATGATTCATGTATAAACATGTGCATTGCACTTTTTTATTTATATATATATAATAGTCCCCAAGGATATACTTTAAAGTGATAAGGGGGGGATTGTCTCCATGTTCCATACTTTATATTTATTTCAGTAAAAGTACTAGAAATAAATGATGTTTACTGGAACAATATAAAAGAACATATTTTCTTTAGAACGTATTTCTAAAGATAATAGATTTATTGTTTAAAGGATAGAAAAGAATAAAATAGGTTTCTTGCTTGGGACTGAATAAATTACATATGAATGTAGCTCAAGATGAGACTCAGAGAGAAATTCATATTAATATTACTGAGATATATATCACAATATAAGCAATATAGGTATCTTAAGGAACGGGTCATTCCAAGCCCTAGATACCTAATAGATGAAGAATGGTATTGAAAATAGCAGAGGAAAACAATTCAACATGCAGATGTTATGATTTTATAATACTAATATGAAAAAAATGGAGCATTTGCCTTTCTGAAGGAGAATGTTTAGCCAGTAATTTCAGTGAAAGGTATCAGTTGTAATCAATCTAAAGTCTTTTCCTCCAAGATATCCAAGAGTATGATACTCATCCTCTGAAGAGTAAATAAGAGTTAATTAGCTTTGCTTTATATTAATTTAATTGTAGCAAATGGGTTAAAATGTTTGCACTCTTTCTTTCAATGTAATAACTTACATTTGTTTTACCTAGACTCAAGACCCCCCAAAGACCACCAGAGACCTCGACCAATGCAAGTAACAAAGGCATCTTTTATTTGCAATCTCTAGGCTGGTGCTCTGTGCAATCAGTAAACCCATGACACAAAGAGACCCCAAGCATAGAATCAGCACAGTTTTTATAGTATTAAACAAACAATTTTATAGAAGTTTTACATGAGAAATTACATGATTGATTAACATTTTAATAAACTAAGCTATACATATGTGATTGGCTAATATTATTGAGGTGTTATTGACAAGAAGTGTCTGGCCACTGGGTCACCGTGTCCTGCATAGCCACCCAATGTTTGGTGAATGCATTTGGAGAAAATTCTTGTGGCTTTTCAAAGGATTATTTATGTCTCAGTTGTCCAGGAATTGTTTTTCTTTTTGTGACATTTCTGGGTCCAACCCATGGTTATTTTCATAATTCATACCTCACAAGATGGTTGCTAGCCTGTAATGGTGTTACTTAGGCCTTCATTGTGCCTCTTTAAGCTTTAAGCTCTTCACATTTCATATTATTACGGTCTCTTCATACAAGCCTGAAATCACTATGTAAAGGTAACACAAACAGAAAAACAAAAATAACTTGATACAACCATCACAAATCCTAAATTATGTGAAAAAAATCCACAATATAATAAATGAACCAGAGGAAGAGGAAAAACAGTGGGAGAATAACAACAGAAAATTACCCTAGATTTCTCTAATGAAACAGAGATTTAGAGTCCTAGAAGGTACTCCACTTCTAGAGTGTCACACCAACTTAGGTATAATTATATATAGATATACAATTCAAAAGAATATTTTATACTGTCTTCACAAGAAAACAGAAATCTATGAAAAGTTACCCAGCCAGGAAGGTGAATGCTGTGACTGTGTTGGCCAACATATTCAAAAACACAATTGCAGTGTGGAAATGAAAGGGTCACTTGGGAAAAAATCATGAACAGAGAGACAGTCACATATAAACATAGAGACAATTCACCTTACCACTGGATAGTCGGAACTGTCGTTGGGACCACAAGTATTAATTTGACAACATCTCTCACAACTGATCTCTTCTCCTACACTTAATGGTCTAGACAAAAGCCTAATTCCAGAAAAACAAATCACAACAGAAGACCAAAGCAACACCTGACAAATCATCCAAGAACATAGATAGTCACCTATTAAGATCATAGATCCCCCAAATGAAAGCCAAGAAATAGTTCAAATGGACAGAACAAATCAGAAAACTATGAGAAAAGTCATGCTAAGGTAATATAATTCACACAGTAAATGAACCGGCATTAGAACAATCAATTATCTAGAAGATGTTTTTCAAAATACATTACAAATACTGCTGAAAAATGTGATTAATGAAAAGATACAAAACCTCTACAAGGAAATTTGTGAACAAGATGAGACCAAGCAAAGATCAGCAAAATAATTCATGGAGACCCCAAACACAAAGAAAAATAAATTCTGAGAAGGCAAGAGAGTCCAAGGGAAAAATGGATGCCTAGTTAAAAGATATGAGAGAAGACACAGCTAAAACACATACCTCCCCAGCCCCCACCAAATAAAATGTTGTAAAGAAAATCCACACAAGACCTAAAATGAAGCTTTAATAAAGAGATAGAAGCCCTAAAACAATAACCAATTGTAAGACAAGGAAATCAAAGAGAGAGGCTCATTCATATAAGAGAAGCCTTTAGAACACCAAACAGAGTATACCAGAACAGAACAAACCATCCATCACATCATAATCCATTAGAGGATCACTAGACATCAATGAAGGGATTCTTAAATCTGTCAGGAGAAAAGACTGATTATATAAAGGATATACAGTCAGAATAAATACAAATTTCTTAGCTGATATGGTAAAAAGGGGAGCCTCACATGATATATGACAAACATTAAAGGCAAACAACTACCAACCGTGAATATGGTCCAAAGCCAAACTCTCCTTTACATTAAAAGGATATATAAAAATATTTCATGACAAAGAAATCTGGAAACAATGTATCTCCACCAAATCAGCAGGATAGAAGTTAATCAAATATATCCTACATAGAGAAGATCATGAAGAACAGGAACTGGTTATATAAAATGCTCCCTACCAGTGAACAAGGTAAATATATTAAGAGTAGATGAGACCCAGAGCCTAATAGCAGGTCAATAACATAGCAGGACTTATGAGATATTTCACAGACTTAACTCTCAATATCAATAGACTTAACTTTCCAATTAGAAAACAGACTAAATAGTAGTATAATAAAACAAGACACATGCATGTAATATCTACAAGAGACACATTTTATTGACAAAAACAAACACATACTCAAACTGAAAGGCTGGAAGGAAAATCTTCAAGCAAATGAACACCATCAACAGGCCACAGTAGAATTACTAACATAAAATAAAATTCAAAATAAAATTACTAGGAAGAGAAATTATATATTGATAAAGGCACATCTCCATTAGGTGGATATATCAAGTCTAAGTATCAATGCCTGGAGCACTCCACTTCATCAACCAAATATTACTTAACCTAAAAACATTTCTCAACGCATCATTGAAATGCATGGATAGGTCATCCAGGAAAAATTCAACCAAGAAACTGAAGACCTAAATAACTACATTGAACGCCTAGCCCTAACAGACATCTACAAAATATACATTCAGCATCAGTATACACATTCTTCGCAGCAGCTAATGAAAGAGTCTCCAAAATAGAACATATCCTATATCACATAGAAATTCTATCCAAATTGAAAGAAAAATTATTTGAATTCCCATATCTTGTCAGACCACAACAGAATAAACTTAGAATTAAAAAAGCTAAAGCAAAAAAAAGTTCCCAAACCCATGAAGACTGAACAACACATTGCTGAATGACCAGTGAGGCACTGAATACATTAGAATGAAAATCTGAAAGTTTCTGAAATTTAACAAATTGAACACACAATATACCAACTCCTCTGGGAAACAGTAAATGCAGTACTTAGAGGAAAATTTAGAGCTCTAAGTGCCTACATCAAGCATTTGGGGAAATCTGAAGTCTGTATTTTAATTATATACCTGAAAATTCTTGAAAACAGGAACAAGGCCAAACCCAAAGCAGAAGACAGAAACAAATAAAAAAAATAAATCAGAAATAACTAAATAAAGACAAACTAAAACATAAAAAGATCAACAAAACAGAATTGGTTGTTTCAATAAATTAACAGAATTGATAGACCCATACCAAATCTAAGAAGAGAACTTACATAGATAGAAAGATAAATAGAAAGCACACAGATTGGGAGAAGTTTGTTACTTGCTCTGCAACAGGCAATGGCCTTACATCTCAAATATATTTAGAGCCCTAGCAGTTAACTCCCCCCAAAAACAAATCTTCAAAGAAACAACCCTCTTAATAAGTGGGCTAAAGTTTTAAAGAGAGACCTCTCTGAAGAAGAAATATGAATGGCCAATTGAAACATGAAGAAATATGCAACATTTCTGGCCATAGAAATACAAATAAAAGCAACATTGAGATTCCACCTCCCCCCAGTTTGATGACCATTATGAAGAAAACTAACAATAACAGAGGCTGGTCTGGTGGGAATATAGCCAAACAGGAATGTTACTACAAAATGGGTTGAAAAGTAAACTTGTTCAAATACTCCATAAAGAAGTATACAGGTTCCTCAGAAGATCTCCCCTATAACCCAGCAATCCTACTCCTGGACAATTACCCAAATGACCACAGACAGGGCCATACTAAAGTTACCATCACAACTATGTCAATTGTAGCAGTGTTTACCATAGCTAAGATATGGAACCAACACAGATGCCCCTCAGTAGATGAATCGATCAAGAAAATGTCATAGATATTCACAACAAAATTCTATGCTTCCATCAGAAAGAATGACATTGCCCCATTTGTAAGGAAATGGAAAGACTTGGAAAACATAATACATCAAACAAGCCACATCCAAAGAATTATAGTATACATGTTTTCACTCATTTAAAAAAACTAGAATATGTTAAGGATATTCCTACAAAAGATCACAACAGCTCAATAGTTATATGCATGTCACCATAGAAAATGATGCTTATTGAAATGAGCTCCAAGAAATGGATACAAGATGATTGTATAGTGAACTGCTTTTAGTTATTTCGATTTACTTTTTCCTCTTTGGATTATTCCCTGTAGTCATTGTTTTTGATTTCTGTACCTTTTGTCTTATACATAAGTTTATCTGATTTGGGGAAGGGAAGGGAAATCACAGACATAGTCGGACAAAGATTAACCAAAGCAACAGTGATATACACTAAGCACTATGTTAGAAATGAACTTTACAACTTTGGGGAAAGGGGATATCAGGGTTGGGGGAAGCAGGAAAAAATGAGGAAGTGGTAACACTGTAAAAAAAAAGTACTTTTACTCATGTAACTGTAACCCATCCCTTGGAATATCACCTTCATAATAAAAAAACCAAAAAATAAAATAAGAGAGCTGACAGGAAGCTCAGCCTGACTTTTCTGCCATTCTCCCTAGGACAATGGGTGCTATTCAGTCCACTTCTTGTGGTGCTAAGTCCACTTTTTGTCAGTCGTAGGGTTTGAACTCTGGGCCTGGGCACTGTCCCCAAGCTCCTCAGCTCAAGGCTAGCGCTCTACCATTTGAGTCACAGCACCACTTCTGGTTTTCTGGTGATTCTTTGGAGATAAGAGTCTCACAGATTTTCCTCCCCAGGCTGCCTATAAACCATGGTCCTCATATCTCAGCCCCCTGTGTATTTAGGTACCAGCACTTGGCTTAAGTGTAATTCTGACTCTCTCTCTCTCTCTCTGAAGAACTTATTTAATGGGTGCTAGAGGAGGTGGCCCAGCATCCCCATGTGGCTGGAACCAATGTGGCCCTCTCATTCTGGTGGTGGGCTGTGGGTCAGGAGTTGTCTTGCTCAGTCTGTTGTTCCAGCTCCATGAGGTAAGCCCCTCTGTGCTCTGGCTAGATCGTGACGGTTATTCATTGTCCATCTAGCCTTACTGGACTCAGTATTGTGTTCAATGTCCTTTTCTAGCAAAAATTTCTGGCTAAAATTATGATACGTAGTTACGGAATGAAAAAGTAATGCCATCTTAAGAAAGTCATTTAGGGCTCTGGGAATGTGGCTTCACAGTACGGTGATTGATTAGCATGCATGAAAACTTCGGTTCGATTCTTCAGTACCACATAAACAGAAAAAGAATCACTGGAAATAGTGCTGTGTCTCAAAGTGGTAGAGGGTTAGCCTTGAACAACAACAACAAAAATAGCTGAGGAATAATTCCCTATCCCTGAGTTGAAGCTCCAGGACTGGCAAAACAACAACAACAACAACAACAACAAATATTTAGTTAGTAAATGGAAAATAAACAACTCATATTTGGAATATATAATTGCTCCTTCATACTCATACCTGACAATAGTCCCTAATTCATGTACTTTACCTATATTAGTATACAATATTAAAAAAAAACAAAAACTTTTGTTCATTAAGTCACGGCAATTAATGCCAGGAATGTGCTTAGATGTCAGGTGAAGATTAATTCTGGAAATTCAAAGATTCCAGGTTTTTGAGTGGTCACTGCTAATCACAATCAGAAGGATAGTATAAGTGAGATTTGGGAATCTTTTTGATAAGTCATGGCACCAAAAAGGCAGAGGCTAATTATAGTTTTTACAGAAGAGAAGGAATAACTCCAGATGGAAGGAATAAATGGTAATAACTAAGTTATACCACAAAATGTTCTAGGGAACCATTTCTGGTTATTAAAGAACTAGTCATCAACTAGGCTTATTCCTCATTGCCTTTAGCATTCTAGTAATTAGGCTAATTCTTTATCTCTGTGTGATAAGTTGTATATCCTTCTATGCTATACTTTCATACCTGAACTCCTTTGCTTTCTAAAAATCTCAGTCTTTTATATTTCTCTATGAACAATTTCTGATACTAAGTCGACAAATGCAGAGAGAAGAAGATGCTAATGTAAGAGTCCCATAACACATGAATCATTAATGTAACAACATGAAAAAGGGGGATAAATTTATTGCTACCTCGATTTTTCTAAAAAGTTGCAATGTCATCATTTGATTCAAATTTCCATTCTTTGTCTATATAGTGTCAATAAGTGCACATAAATGCAAATATAAGACGGATGCTGGTGCCTCACACCTGTTATCCTAGCTACTCAGAAAATTGAGACCACAAGATTGTGGTTCAAAACCAGCCTGGTCAGGAAGGTCCATGATCTTTAATTAACCACATGAAACCCAGAAGTGGTACTGTACCAAAAGTGGCAGAGTGCTCAACTTGAGCTGAAGAATTGAAGGAGAGGGTCCAGTATCAGAGTTAAAGACCCATGACCAACAAAAAAGGGCAAATATGACTTTAATTTTCCCCAAAAAGAACGACAAAGTCAATAGTAATCTTCCCAATTAGAAAAAAATTATTCCAAAATGATTCAGTGCACCTACTTTTGTTGAGTTATTTAAGTTATGGTTTCTTTGCTGGACATATTCTCTTCTTTTAAAAATTGTCAAATATTAGATTTATAATAAATTTCATCTAATATTTCTTGGTTCAAAAGAGAAATCCAAGGCGAAACAAAGGAGGAGGCTACAATGCTTGACAAGAAATGCACTCATTATCTTGCCCATGTAATTGTAACCCCTCTGTACAGTATTTTCACAATAAAAAATAAATAAAAATTAAAAAAAGAGAAGTCCGTACAGTTGAAGTCACTTGGATTTATTACTATCTCAGTTCAAAGCCAACCCAGGCAGGAGAGTCTGTCTAACTCTTATCTGTAATTGAACACTAAAAAAGCCAGAAGTGGAGTTTAGGCTCAAGCAATAGAGTACTAGCTTTGGGGGCAGGTGGGCAGGAAAGACAACTGTACTGGGACAGGTTCCACCCTCTGGGTTCAAGCCCCGAAACCAGCACAAACTAAACAAACAAACAAGCAAATGAAAAAAACCACCTGTTTCTTTGTGACCATACTTAAAGCATTGGTTTGAGAAGAGGCTCCTTTTGCTGATCGTACTAACTGGATCCTGCTTTTTGGAATCCTTATTGCTATGGAGAACTCAGGACGAGACTAAAGAATTGGGTAACTGACTCCTGCAACAGGAGAATCATCTCAGGATTGAAATATCCGTGCATAAGTCTCCTTAAAACCCCCATATCTTTGTTTCTTTGCAGGAGAACACTTTTAAAACAAAGTTATTGCCTTTTATTTTATGCTGGCCTTCAAATGGCATATTGTTAACTTTTGTTATACTCTCAACTAGAAGTTTACAGACAAGTTTTATATAAGTAAAGGACAAACTTGAAAAAGTCAGGGACAGAGTTTCTTTCAGGCCTTGGATTCTTTTCTTGTACCGTAAAAAGGACAGCACAAATTACCTTGAAGTTTGTCATTTTTCTATGTTCAATTCCTCTCTTGGAATCAGTTTCCACTTGCAATAACAGTTCCTTCCACTTACTTCCAGTAACAATCCATGGTGCTGCTCTAGGTAAAATGAATGTTTTCTGGCTTCACTGAAATAGCACAAGTATATCTTTGGACATGAGGTAACATGTGTTTCAGAGATAACTTCATAGCGAGAAAATATGGAATTTGCATGGCTTATAAAACCTTATTCATGTACATAAGGCCATATAAGATGATGTTACGTGAAATGGAACCCAAGACAGGGACACAACTTGCTTTTTCTTGCTATTTTTTTAATGTATCTAACATGTAGTATGCGATTTTTTTGTTTCTCTTCTATTTTCTTCTTCCATGGTATATAACCCCTGTTTTCACTATATTTATTGTCAGCGACCTGCATCTTGCATATACATTTTTATAATGCGGGGAGGGGAAGGGAAATAACAAAATGCTTAAACAATTATACAGTATGACCTATTGTAACAATGAGTTGTACAAGGCACTATGTAGAAAATTCGCTTTACAACTTGAGGAGGGGAGAAGGGAGTTGGGTTGGTGGGGAGGAAAAGGATTGTAGGAGAAATACAAAAGAGGAAGTAACAACGCTTGATAGATAATGTACTCATTAACTTTCTTATGTAACTCTAACCCCTCTTTAAACCATTTTTACAATAAAAAAACATGAAAAAAATCCTGGAATACTTTAAGTTCAAAATTTCCTAAGTGCTCTGTAATTAAGACCAATTTTATGTGGGAAGAATGTTCTCAGAAACATTTTTTGTGAGTGTGTGTGTTGTGCATTATTTCCCAAGTGTACATAAGTTAGAAGTAGGAGAAACAATACGAATAATTAGAGAAAAAGAAGTTTTGTGCTTAAGTATAATGGTTCAATACACTATAGAAGACTCTTCAAATAAGACAACTTTGAAACAATAAATCCAAGGCCAGTATGTAGATCTATGGGAGTTATATAGGGAAAGCTTTACTACTAAGTGGAACATGAAGGATGAGGCCACTCTTCTTTTCTACTAGATCTAAATCATGGTAGCTAATCATGCAAATTTGTAAAAAGTAGAAGAGAAGAGTAATTCTGGTTCCAAAACAAGTCAGATATAAGAGCATAGACAAATGGAAAAAAAGGCCATGTTGAGAGAGCAGGAAATATAGCAGCAATGAACTGGTGGATAAGATCACATTTCTTTTTCTTTTTTTGTTTTTTTTAAATTGTTTTGGATTTTGAACCCTGGGCCTAGGCAATGTCCTTCCCCTCTTCAGATCAAGGCTAGAGCTCTACCATTTGAGCCACAGTGCCAATTCCAGTTTTCTGGTGGTTAATTGGAGATAAGTGCCTCAGAAAACTTTCTTGCTGGTGCTTGATCTGAACTGCAATCCTCAGATCTCAACCTCCTGAGTAACTAGGATTATAGGTTTGAGCCACCAGTACCAGGCTTAAGATCACATTTCTAGCAATGTACACTCAGGATATGTAATGTGTATGTTCATCTATCTTTGTATGAATTCTTGAGTTAAAATCTAGGCTACAGGTTAGACTTTACATTCACAAAAATGTTTGTAGTTTAAAACCATACTCCTGGAAAAAATAAAAACTAAGAATGTAAAAGAGTCTGGAAAGTTCAGTTTGCATCCAGCCTCGGCAGAACAGTCTTTGCAACACTACCTATAATTAACCAGCCAAAAGCTGCATTGGACGAATGGCTCAAGTGATGGGATACTAGTTATGAGCAATAGTGCTGAATAATAGCCTGAGGTTTTTGCATACATACATACAAACATTTACATACGCACAGAAGCACTTATATGTGCAAACACACATATGAAACAACCCTCACAATGTGTAGAAAAGTTAGAAAATAATAGAAAATATGTCCTGAGTAAGACTAGAATCAAGTGATAATTTTTAATATTAGAAAGTCGTCAAGTGAACTTTCCCCCCAAAAGATTGAGACTATTACATAGGTAGTGACCAGAGATAGTAAAAGAGTCAAGTAATAATTATTAAATGGATTGGATCCATGGAAGAATGAATCAGAGACCCCTGTAGGTGCATCTGAAAATGTTCATATCCTGTGTCAAATGTTAGAACAGTTTGAGCAGTCAGTCGTGGATAAGATCATCGGAGAAGTTCAGAATTACTAGTATGTTTCTCGATTAAATAAGCCAAGAAAATATGGCAGGGCAATGTGATAGAAGTCTGGAATTCTAGCACTCAGACTAATACAGGAGATTAGAGAGTGGATTAAATAGTAATACCTTCCCTGGACTAGGTAGTATAATTTTGCCTCCGTAAAACCACCAAAGAACAAGAAAGGAATTCACAGTTGGAATTTTGGGCTAATTTTGTGATTATGTTTTGAGAAGTCAAGTTTCTTATTGAAATGCAACTCATATATCATCCTCAGTCGTGTTTTCAATGTTCTCTTCATTACAGAATACTTCTAGATACAAAATACGTCAGGATTCCGAACCAAAAATTTGAAAACTTTATCATCATTCTGTTGGATTCCAAAGAAATAATGAAGGATTACAAAAGCTTAAGCCTGGAGAAACAGCAAAGTTATCTAGTGTAGGACTTTGTAGACCTTACTAAATTAGAATTTAGATTTGAAATAAATATCTTTTGCTTGTAATTTCATATTCTATAGGATACTACAAAATACTTTTTAAGTAGAAGTTTTAATTTACAAATTCACAAATGATTCTGACGTTTTATTTGTCTAGAATATTCTTTCAAGAGAGTTGTAATTAGGACTTAGTTAATAGTTAATTCCAACAGTTCATGTATAACATGATAATGTGAATAATCTAGAAAGAGTTGAGAATAAATGGAAGCTATTAATTTATAAATTTAGAAAAAGAGCAATGTTTTGAGAGTTTGGTTTAACATGGTATGAAGAGAGTTATTGTTTGAAATCTTTTTTCTTCTACCTGTACATAACATAGGAAGAAATTTCCTTATTTATATATCTATGTACACAATGAGACAAATGCTAGGTTTGGGGTTTGTTTTCATTTGTTTTTGTTGTTTTGTTTGTCCTAGGGCTTGACGTCTGGGCCTGGGCACTATCCCTGAGCCTGTTTTTTGCTCAAGGATACTGCTCTACCAGTTGAACCTCAGTGTTACTTGTGTCTGGCTCTTCCTGAGCAGTTTATTGGAGATAAGAATCTAAGGAACCTTCCTGCCTGGGTGGGCTTTGAACCAAAATATACAGATCTTTGCCTCCTGAATATCTATGGTAGACGAAAAGATATGTATAAATAATATTGTCAAGTTTTCTGATCTGAAGAATACCACTTGAGGGAAAACGATGCAACAAAGTTTAGTGTAGTGTTCTTTCCGCAATAGAAAAGGCATAATATTAGCAGAAGTGTAGAATTTTTTTCACAATAGAGATAAGCTAGTCATGCTGTGAATTTAGGGAATTTTAAGGTGCAGCTTACAAAGTGTAAACTGTTGGGCTAGAATGACTTTACTGCATAAAATGTTGGGATTGATTGTCATTGAAATAATAGCTTACTATGATGAAAAAATGTTTACTCTAGAGAAATTAATTATTATAGGTACTTCATAGTTTTATCTTCTACCAGAATGTGGCTAGTTTCTCTGTTGACCTTTAAATATGTAATTCCCCATTGGAAACTGTGTCTATTGAAGAATTAAATAAAATGCATACAGGCACTGTTTTAAATGTCTCTGGTATGGCATGCTCAGAATTTGAAAATGAGTAGTTAGTAGAACACATATATTCTTTCCTCTTAATAAATATTCAGTTTTAAAAATTAGGAGTTTCCAGAGAATTGATTTTCTATTTAGTATGAGACAATACTAAAATGTTTTTTTTTAAATAATGGCAAGTATATTCTGAGAATTTTGTATAGTTTGATTACATTCAAGTTGATGACCCTCTGAAAAAGAAAGGGGCAATTAATTCAAATTAGAAGCCAAATATTGTTCATTTTTAAAAAATGTAATACATATAGAATATCATTTACTATAGAAATACAGTGAAATTATATTTTATTTAGCATGTTTTTAAATTTAATTTTATTGTCAAGGTGATATATAGAAGGGGTTGCACTAATTGTAAAGTAGTGAATATCTAACAAGTCGAACTTTTTATGCCATCCCTCATTTTTCTCACACTTTCACTTCACCCCAATACCCCTCACAAGTTGTAATGTGAATATCCTACATGTTGTCTTGTGAGTATTGCTGTTGCATTGGTTTGCACTTTGTCCTTTGTCTCGCCATTTTGTTGTTCCTCTTCCCTTGCCAAATTAAGATACATGTGTATATAATACACAGGATACTGAAATCAAATACAGCAGGGAATAAACCATAGGGGAAAACACAAAAGAAAAAAGAAATCACATAGTACAATAAAAACAACAACCACAAAGAAACACCTCTGGTTCCATGTCTAGGAGTTCATTTTGCTCAGCATCTTCTTATATTTATACATAGCTATTGAGCCATTCTGCTCATCCCTAGGACTACCTTAGACATTACTTAATTATTACACATGAGAAAAACCATGGAATCTGTTTCTTTGTGTCTTGCTTATTTTTCTTAGTAGGATTTTTTCAAGTCTTTCCATTTGCTTATGAATTGGTAGCTTAGAATTCCACTGTGTGTGTGTTTAATGGATTCGTTCATCTTCTGAGTGGCATATTGGTTTAAATCATGATTGCATGTAAGTATCATTAGGGTCATTCAAAAATGACAGATGCAAGGGGCTGGGAAGGTGGCTCAGTGGTAGAGCGCTTGCCTTGCATGCATGAGGCCCTGGGTTGGATTCCTCAGCACCACATAAGCAAAAAGGAAAAAGCCAGAAGTGGCCCTTGGCTCAAGTGGTAGAGCGCTGTCCTTGAGCTGAAGAGCTGAGGGACAGCACCCAGGCCCAGGGTTCAGGCTCCACGACTGGACCCAAAAAAAAAAATGACAGATGCCACCTCCCCAGATATACTAAAATCACGATTTCTAAGTAAGATAGTTTTTATGGTGGTACAAGTGTTGAGATACCTGGATAAGTCTAATGTATTTCTTGCACTGAGTTAGGCAGGAAGACATCATATAGGATAAAAATGGTAGTGACAAAATATTACCATGAGAAAGCTTTTGGAGGCTTCCAGAAATATGAAGAAATTCAGATAATTTTGATGAATTTAGAAATGCAAGCTCAATTAAGTCTCTTTAAATAAAAATTATGTAAGTGGAAGGGCAAAAGAAGACGAAGAGAAGAAATAACTGACAGCAGACCATTGTTTCAAGTTAGAGTATAAAAAGACATAATCTATAACTTTCCAGTTGAAAAGAGACCAATATAATGTGTCCCACTTAATTTAGATACATGCAAAATATTTACTTGGCTTTTTCCTACTTTAAAGCTCCAAAATAAATGAAGACTTATAAGAAAAGTTATGTGATGCCATTACTTCAACCAGAACACTAACTGTGATGAGCCCTCTTTTTCGCACTTTGCACTTGGAAAATAGTCACTAAGTTGATGATGTTGTGATGTGATTAGAGTCAGAGTAAGGGACTTCTACTGGTAGAGTTATCCCAAAATAGTTTAAAGCAGTTTTCCGCCCAAGATATCCAACTGCATTGTCTGAAGCTGTACTTTGAACACACCCTCAAACTTGAGTACGTAATTTGAAATTAGACTTCAGCATTTCCTTGACACATTCTACTTTGTGCCTTTGTCTTTTTTGTACATTCCTTTTGAGTTCATAGTTGCTCTATTTCAATTTCATCTTTATAAACTACTAATAATATTGTTCAACTATCACTTCTTGTTTGCACACACCCAGTGTCTGAATCAAGGTACTTTGTCTATGTTAAACAGTAGGGTAATACTCACTCTCTAAGGAGAAAATTTCCACAGTATAACCTTATGCCCACCTTAGAGGGTGTAAAATTTAAAGCATTTTGAGACAAACAGTGATATTAGAAGTGAAAGCCTCGGAAGAGGTGGAGGAGAAGCTGGAAGCTAAACAAGCTGTCGCATAGAAAGCAGTTTTAGAGTTCCAGTGAACAGTCCTAAGCCAGAGAATCACACAAAGTGTGCCATCACAGGACAGAGAGTTAGGCCAGAGAAGGAAAATCCAGGCAAGGAGAGAGATAAGAGCTCTTGCCAGCAGCCGCCATCGCCACCGCGGCAGCAGTGACAGCGGTGGCCAAACCCACCATACTTGAATCACAGAGAGCCCAAGACCAAGGAACCAGACACTGCAGGCGAGCGGATTCTACTCAACACCAGCAAGAACCAACAAGGAGTGTACATCTTCATCCTGCAGTTCTCAGAGCAGAGACGACCCAGGAACCAAGACTTTGAATGAGTAGAAGCATGACGTACTCACTCCTCCTCAGGGAGCAGAGAAGGGAAGGCCACCCCTCCACCCCCCCAGTACTGGAGATCTCCATCTTACATACCGACAAAGCTTGGTGGAGTTGCTAGCTCCGACTAAGGCCTTGGAATAAAATTAGAGTAATTTAGCAGGTAACAAGAACCTAAGCCGACCTGCCATACTCAGCTACATCCAGGGAAAAGTCACTCAGCTTGGGCACCAGCCCCAGGAGTGGCTTTCTTCACCGGGTAATCAGAGCCAGAGGCTGCCCTTCCCTTTAGCAGCCTCGACAATCAATTGAAATTCAGTAAACAGAAACCCTAAAAATGGCTCCAGGCTGGGCTCTGTGAGTTTCTCACAAACTAGCCCCCAGTAAAAGCTACTGTTTGATGAAAGGCCTCAACACTACCCAGAATCTAGCCTGATCACAGCATCTCCAAATTTGAGGAAAAAGCCATCTCCTTCTTTTGTGATACTCAAAGCAGATCCTACTCCCATTGAACTAGCCTGGGAGGAGGATCGCAAAATCCTGGGTAAAGCAGAGCATTTTTCTCCCTGTTCAAACAAACTGACTTAAGAAATCAACCAAGCCACAGGACCACAAGCAGAACAGAGACTCCAACAAGAGGCTGGTTACAGAAAAAAGGGAGATACAGGATTTTGCCCACCCCTCCCCAAAAAATGAAAGAATTTTTTTTTCTTCTTTTTTTTTTTTTTTGGTATGTTTTATAAATCTTTTTTTCTTCTCTAAAACTTTTTTTTAAATTTTTACTTTTTTGGAAAAAAATTGTTTTCTAGTAACTTTTTTTTCATCTTATAATTTTTATTTTAGGGATACATGTGTTGCTTGCGTTTTTCTTTCTTTTTTTAAAAAAAAATTCTTTTTGTTTTTTGTTTAGCTCTACTTAACTTCTGATCTTATTTCTTCCTTTCTTATCCTTTTCACCTTTTCCTCTCTTTCGTTCTTCCTTATGTAACTTAATTGTTGTCCTGCATATCCTCAGATAAACCCGTAGTTGACTATTAAACTCTATCCCCCATTGTGTACACACTTAATCCACAAATTTATTACTCAATTCAAAACCTCTAAGACTTAAATTCCTTAATAGCAGTACTACCTCTTTATACCTATATAATATTTTAAGTATTTTTATTTTTAAGTTTTTCTCATCTCCATTATATCCCTCCCTTCCTCTCATTATATTCATGTTCTTCTCTGAATAGTTTGTTTTCGTTTCTGCATAATATTATTAATTTTTACTTTTCTATTTTTTCTGGTCTCTTTTCTTTTCCCTTTCTCTTTCTTCTTTTTTTTCTCTCTCTACGTTCATCATATCCAACCTATTTTCTGCTTTGAGATTATGACTTAGTTAAGTTAACTATCCCTGTGCCTTCCCACATCACTTTTTTCATATTTTTTTACCCACACCTCTCCCTAACCCTAATAATTTCTGGTTTTCCAAATTCTACTTTGGGGTTCGTAGCCCATTAATATATAGTTGTTTGTTGTTGCATAGATGTATCTGTTGAACAAGATTGCATCTGCAGACTATTGATTGTGCAAATTCAGACTTTGGTTGATGCTTGCATTAAAATAGAGTTCTAGCACAAAACTGGTTTAATTTTCATACCAAATGGGCAGAGTAAGCCGAAAAAACACAAGCAAAATGGCAAGTACGAGTATCGCAATTCCCACTCATGATAATCAGGAGACAGAACAGATAATGAATAATCCAGAGGAGCGTTCCCAAATAGCTCTACAAACACTGCTGGCAAACATGATAAATGAAAAGATTGAAAACATACAAAGGACTCTGTGTGAGCATGATAGGGAGAGAGAGGAGGCAAACAAAAGTCAATGCAGTAAAAGATTGAAAACCTACAAAGGACTCTGTATGAGCGTGATAGGGAGAGAGAGGAGGCAATCTAAAGGTTTATACAGGAATATCATGAGCATGGGGAAGCTACTCAAAAACTGATACAGGGTTTGTGTGAGTAGCTTGAGAATATTCAAAGAGAAAGGCAGGAATGGCGTTAAGAGGCTGAGAATACTCTAAGAGAACTACAGGAATGGCAGGAATGGGACTGGGAGGAACGTAAGGAAAGAGTAATACAGGAATTGAGAGAGCAGGATGAGAATACACAAAGATCACTAAAGGCATTGATGGAATCCATTAACAAAGAGCTGAAGGAATTCAGGGAGACCACAAAGGGATTGCTGAAAGGAACCCAACAGAAGGAATGGGAGTCCAAGGAAGCCATAACAAATCAACTAAGTGATTTGAGAATAAACACTGAACACAAAATTAAGCAAGTAAAGAAGTTCATACAAGATCTAAAACAAAGCTTCAACAAAGAATTTGACCAATCAAAGCTGACCAATTAGAAGCAAAAGAAATAAAAAACAAAGTAAAATTCTTGACAGCAGGTTAGACTGTGTAGAAGATCGAAATTCAGGGATTGAAGACAGCCTAGATATTATAGAGAAAGAACATACAACCATGCAAGACAAGTCCAAGAATTATTACAGAACTATCCAACACTTGGAAGACACGATCAGAATGCTTAATCTAAGGATAATGGGTGTAGAGGAGCTCCTAGAAACAGAAGTTAATGGTCTAGGAAATTTGTTTAACAGGATCCTAGCAGAGAACTTCCCAAACATGTAAAAAGATAGGCCTATTCAGATACAAGAAGCTTTTAGAACTCCAAATAGACCAGACCAGAATAGGACATCCCACTGTCCCATTATAATCCTCAAAGGATAAACTTAGACCAAGGAAAAGATCCTCAAAGCTGTCAAGGAGAAAAGATTAATCACCTATAAAGGAAAACCAATAAGAATCACTTCAGATTTCTCAGCAGAGACAATCAAAGCAAGAAGAGCCTGGAATGATGTATGCCAAGCCCTAAATACAAATAACTATGAACCAAGAATACTGTACCCAGCTAAACTCTCTTTCATCACTGAAGGCCAAATAAAACCTTCCATAGCAAAGAAAAATTGAAACAATACATCTCCACCAAACCATCCCTACAAAACATTTTCAAAGTTGTCCTACACATAGAAAACCAACTAGACCACAATAAAGGAGAAGAAACTGCACTCAAACTAAAATTCCAAGAGCCATAGGAAGAATCCAGTTTTCACAGCCCCCAAGAAGGTGGATAACATGGCAGGAACTCCCAAATACCACTCAATCCTATCTATCAACATTAATGGATTAACTCTCCAAATAAGCGACATAGACTGTCTAGTTGGATTAAAAAACAAGATCTTTCTATCTGCTGCACTCAGGAGTCACATCTTGCTCGTAAAAACAAACAATTTTCAATGTTAAAGACTGGAGCAAACACTACCAAGCAAACGGCCCCCATAAACAGGCCGGAGTTGCAATGCTAATATCAGATAAAATAGACTTCAAATTAAAATTCATGAAAAGAGGTAAAGAAGGTCGCTACATACTAATTAAGGGATCTCTCCTTCAGGAGGATATTACCATTCTAAATATCTATTCGCCAAACAATGGAGGAACCAAATTTATCCAAGAAACACTACTTTCCCTCAAATTCCACATAGGTCCAAAGACATTAATTGTTGGGGATTTTAACACACCACTCCCCCGACTATAGAGATCACCTGGGCAAAAACTCAAAAGAAACCCCAGATCTAAACAGCTGCATAGATCAACTAGATTTAACAGACATCTACCGAATATTTTACCCAGCAGCATCAGAATACAGGTTTTTCTCAGCAGCACATGGAACATTTTCTAAAATAGACCACATTTTATGCCACAAAGCAAACTTGTCCAAATTCAGAAACATTGAAGTTATCCCTTGCTTTCTCTCTGACCACAAGGGAATAAAATTAGAACTCAACACCAATAGCCACCAAAGAAGTCCAGTAATACATGGAGGCTGAACAACACACTCCTGAATCACGAGTGGGTCATGGAAGAGATTAGAAAGGAAATTCAAATGTTCATGCTATTCAACAAATATGAGCACACAAATTTCCAGCTCCTCTGGGACACATCTAAGGCAGTACTCAAAGGCAAGTTTATAGCTCTGAACTCCTACATCAACAAATTGGGGAGATCTGAAACCTACAATTTAATGACACATCTGAACCTCCTTGAAAAAGAGCAGCAAGATAAACTCCAATCCAGTAGATGGAAAGATATAATTAAAATTAAATCAATTAAATGAATTAGAATCCAAAAAAACTATAGAAAGAATCAACAAAACAAAGAGTTGGTTCTTTGAAAAAATTAACAAAATTGGCAGACCCTTAGCAAATCCTATAAGAAAAAAAAGAGAACCAACCCAAATAAATAAACTCAGAGAGGAGAATGGAAATATCACCACGGAAACAACCAAGGTTCAGAATATTATAAGGGAATACTTCTCAAAACTTTATGGTAACAAGTTTGAGAACTTGTCAAAAATGGACCTTTTCCTAGCAAATATTGACATGCCAAAACTAAACCAAGATGAAACCATCTTAACAGGCCCATATCAAGTATTGAAATACAAACAGCAATAACAGACCTCCCAACTAAGAAAAGTCCAGGACCAGATGGTTTTACAGAGGAATTCTACAAGGCCTTCAAAGCAGAGCTCACACGAATACTCCTCCATGTCTTCTATGAAATTGAAAGAGAAAGTTCACTACCGAACACATTCTATGAAGCTACTCACTACATTGACTGTTGGCCTTACATTTCTCATCTGTAAATGGATGTAATCTACCAGAAATATTGAAGAATATTTGTTGACTTCTAGAGCAAGAAAAAAAGTGAAGAGTCCTTACATTTTCCACTTTAGCTTACGCATAAGGAAAGAGTCAAATTCAGTTTGTTGGTATAAAGTCACAAGTTGTTTCATGCAGAAATAAAAATAAATTTTAACTCCTGGCTCTATGGCCTGGGTCCTTTAATGGTAACTACAGATATATAAGTGGTATTATGTAAATTGTGCCATGTGTTCACAGCTGTACTGAAGGACATACTCTTAATAAATTATTGGAAATATTGGTTATTGAATACTACCTATAGGAGAATGTTATTTGCATTAATCATACTGGGTTGAAAACTATATCTTAGTATATCAAAATGTGGAAGTAAATGATTTTATTTATAAGAACACAATACCACCAAGAAAAGTGAGTAGGTTTATCATGAGTTCTGGGAAGATGGCGGAGGAGAAGCTAGAGGCTAAACAAGCTCTTGCATAGAAAGCAGTTTTAGAGTTCCAGTGAAGAGTCCTAAGAAAGAGAATCACACCAAGTGTGCCATCACAGGACAGAGAGCTAGGCCAGAGAGAGAAAATACAGGAAAGGAGAAAGCCCTGAGCACTTGCCAGCAGCCACCGTGGCAACGACAGGATGGCGGCAGCAACTGCAGACACCATACCTGAATCACAGATAGTCCAGGAGGAAGGAGTCAGACACAGCGGACCAGCGAATTCCACTCAACACCAGCAAGAACAGACAAGGAGCGGACATCTTCATCCTGCAGTTCCCATACCAGAGATGACCCAGGAACCAAGACTTGGCATGAGTAGAAGACTGACTTCCTGACTCCTTCTCAGGGAGCAGAGGAGGGAAGGCCACCCCTCTCCCCCCCCAGTACCAGAGATCTCCATATTGGATACCGACAAAACTCGGCGGAGCTGCTAACTCCAATTTAAGCCCGGGAATAAATCTAGTGTCATCTAGCAAGTCACAAGAGCCTAACCTGACCTGCCAGACTCAGCTACACCCAGGAAAAAGTCACCCAGCTCGGGTGCCAGCACCAGGAGTGGCTTTCTTCACCAGGTAATCAGACCCAGAGGCTCCTCCTCCCTTTAGCAGCCTCAACAATCAAATGTAATTCAGTAAACATAAACAGTGAGAGTGGCTCCAGGTTGGACTCTGTGAGTTTCTCACAAATGAGCACCCGGGAAAAGCTACTGTTTGCTGAAAGGCCTCAACTCTACCCAGAACCTAGCCTAATCACAGCATCTACAAACTCCAGGAAAAAGCCATCTCCTCCCATTGAACTAACCTGGAGGAGGATCGCAGAGCATTTTTCTGCCTGTTCAAAGAAACTGACTTAAGTAACCAACCAAGCCACAGGAACACAAGCAGACCAGAGACTCCAACAAGAGGCTGGTTACGGACATAAGGGAGACAAAGGATTTTTCCCACCCCTCCCAAAAAAATCAAAGAAGTTTTTTTTGTTGTTGTACCTTTTATAAAAATTTTTTTTCTAAACATTTATTTTAATCTTTAATTTTTACCTATTTGAAAAAATTGTTTTCTAGTAATTTTTTTTCCTCTTAGAATTTTATTTTAGGGGTATAAGTGTATGTGCGTTTTTCTTCTCTTTGTTTTGTTTTTTTGTTTTGTTTTGTTTTTTGTTTAGCTGTACTGAACTTCTGATCTCTTTTTCTTTCGTTCTTATCCTTTTCACCTTTTCTTCTCTTTTGTTATTTATGTGACTTAATTGCTGTTCTGCACATCATCAGATAAACCCATAGTTGATTATTAGACCTTATCCCCCATTCTGTACACACTTAATCCACAAAGTTATTACTCAATTCAAAACCTCTGAGACTTACATTCCATAATAGCAGTATTACCTCTTTATACCTATATAATATTTTAAATATTTTTATTTTTAAGTTTTTCACATCTCCTTTATATCCCTCCCCTTCTCTCATTATATTCATGTTCTTCTCTGAATAGTGTGTTTTCGAAACCTGTAAAATATTTCTAATTTTTACCTTTCTATTTTTTCTCGCATCTTTTTGTTCCCTTTCTCTTTCTTCTTTTTTTTCTCTCTGTCTACTTTCATCCTATCCAACCTATTTCCTGCTTTGAGATTATGACTTAGTTAACACACCCTGTGCCTTCCGACATCACTCTATTCTTATTTTTTACCTTCATCTCTTACTAATCCTAGTAATTTCTGGTTTACCAAATGCTTCTTTGTGGATCATAGCCCATTAATATATAGTAAGGAAGTAAAGAAGTTCATACAAGATCTAAAACAAAGCGTCAACAAAGAATTTGAAGCCATCAAAACTGACCAACTAAAAGGAAAAGAAATAAAAAACAAAGTAGAAAGTCTTGACAGCAGTTTAGACCATGCAGAAGATCACATCTCGGGGATCGAAGACAGCTTAGACATTATAGAGAAAGAACATACAACCATCCAAGACAAATCCAAGAAATATGAGAGATCTATCCAACATTTGGAAGACACCTAAGAAGGCCTAATCTAAGGAAAATGGGTGCAGGGAGCACCTAGAAACAGAAGTTAATGGTCTAGGAAATTTGTTTAACAGGATCCTAGTGGAGAACTTTAGAACTCCAAATAGACCAGACCAGAATAGGACATCCCACAATCGCATTATAATCCACACAGGATCAATTCAGACCAAGGAAAAGGTCCTTAAAGCTGTTAAGGAGAAAAGATTAATTGCCTATAAAGGGAAACCAATTAGAATCACCTCAGATTTCTCAGCAGAGACAATCAAAGCAAGAAGAGCCTGGAATGATGTATGCCATGCCTTATAAACAAATAACTATCAACCAAGAATACTGTACCCAGCTAAACTCTCCTTCATAACTGAAGGCCAAATAAAAACCTTCCATAGCAAAAAAAAATTGAAACAATACATCTCCACCAAACCAGCCCTACAAAAGATTCTTAAAGACGTCCTACACATAGAAAACCAACAAGACCACAATAACTACCAAGAAACTGCACCCAAACTGATAATCCAAGAACCATACGAAGGACCCAGATTTTGCAGCGCCCAAGAAGGTGGATAACATGGAAGGAACTCCCAAATACCTCTCAGTCCTATCTGTTGTCATTAACAGAATTAACTCTCCAATTAAGCAACATAGACAGTCTAGTTGGATTATAAAACAAGATCCTTCTATCTGCTGTGTTAAGGAGTCATATCTTGCCCGTAAGAACAAACATATTTTCAATGTTAAATATTGGAACAAAATCTACCAAGCAAACGGCCCCTATAAACAGGCGGGAGTTGGAATCCTAATACCAGATAAAATAGACTTCAAATTAAAATTTGTAAGAAGAGATAAAGAAGGTTGCTACATACTAATTAAGGGATCTCTCCTTCAGGAGGATATTATAATTCTAAATATCTGTTCTGCAAACAACAGAGAACCCAAATTTATCTAAGAAACACTACTTTCCCTCAAGTCCCACATAAATCCAAAGACAGTAATGGTTGGGGATTTTAACACAGCACTCTCCCCACTAGATAGATCAACTTGGCAAAAACTCAACAGAGAAACCACAGATCTAAACAACTGCATAGATCAACTAGATTTAACAGACATCTACCGAATATTTTACCCAGCAGCATCAGAATACACGTTTTTCTCAGCAGCACATGGAACATTTTCTAAAATAGACCATATTTTAGGCCACAAAACAAACTTGTCTAAATTCAGAAACATTGAAGTTATCCCTTGCTTTCTCTCTGACCACAAGGGAATAAAATTAGAACTCAACACCAAAAGCCACCAAAGAAAGTCCGGTGTCACATGGAGGCTGAACAACTCACTGCTGAATCACTAATGGGTCAAGGAAGAGATTAGAAAGGAAATTCAAATGTTCATGCTATTCAACAAAATGAGCACACAAATTACCAGCTCCTCTGGGACACAGCTATGGCAGTACTCAGAGGCATGTTTATACCTCTGAACACCTACATCAACAAATTGGAGAGATCTGAAACCTACAATTTTATGAGACATCTGAACCTCCTTGAAAAAGAGCAGCAAGATAAACCCCATCCAGTAGATGGAAAGAAATAATTAAAATTAAATCAGAATGAAATGAATTACAATCCAAAAAAGTATAAAAAGAATCAAGAAAACAAAGAGTTGGTTCTTTGAAAAAATTAACAAAATTGACAAACCCTTAGCAAATCCTATCAGAAAAAGAAGAGAACACACCCAAATAAATAAACTCAGAGAGGAGAACGGAAACATCGCAACAGAAACAACCAAGATTCAGAACATGTTAAGGGAATACTTCTCAAAACTTTTATGCTAATAAGTTTGAGAACTTGTCATAAATGTACCTTTTCCTAGCAATTATTGACATGCCAAAACTAAACCAAGATGAATTAAACCATCTTTACAGGCCCATATCAAGCACTGAAATAGAAACAGCAATAAGAGACCTCCCAGCTAAGAAAAGTCCAGGACCAGGCCTTCAAAACAGAGCTCCCACCAATAGTCCTCCAACTCTTCAATGAAATTGAAAGAGAAAGTTCACTACCGAACACATTCTATGAAGCCATCATAACCCTCATCCCAAAACCAGGCAGGGACTCATCAAATAAAGAGAACTATAGACCCATTTCTTTGATGAACATTGATGCAAAACTTCTCAACAAAGTTTTGGCCAATAGACTTCAACATTTCATCCAAAAAATCATACACAATGATCAAACAGGATTCATTTCAGGGATGCAAAGCTGGTTCAATATAGGCAAACCAATTAATATTATTCATCACACCAACAGGAGCAAGAATAAGAACCACATGGTTATCTCAATAGATGCAGAAAAAGCATTCGACATGACCCAACACTCCTCTATGATGAAGGTTTTGGAAAAATTAGGAATCCATGGAACATTCCTTAATACAATAAAGGCTGTATATGACAAACGTACAGCCAGCATTATACTTAATGGTGAAAAACTACAGTCATTTCCTCTTAACTCAGGAACAAGACAAGGATGTCCACTATCTCCACTTCTCTTCGACCTAGTATTAGAATGTCTAGCTACAGCAATAAGACAAGATGCAAACATAAAGGGGATCCAAATAGGGAAAGAAGAAATTAAACTCTGTCTCTTTGCAGATGACATGATCTTGTACTTAAAGAATCCCATAGACTCCACTCCCAAATTACTCAAGCTGATTCAAAACTTTTGCAAATTAGCAGGGTTTAAAATTAACCCTCAAAAATCAATGGCTTTTCAGTATGCCAACAATGAGAATAGTGTGGTTGAAATTAGGAATGCAACTCCATTTGTAATAGCCCCACAAAAAATAAACACCTAGGAATTAACTTAACCAAAGAAGTGAAGGACCTCTATGATGAAAACTTTAAAAAATTGAAAAAGGAAATCAAAACAGAATGTAGAAAATGGAAAAAACTCCCAAGCTCCTGGATTGGAAAGATTAACATCGTGAAAATGGCAATATATTCCAAGGCTGTCTACAAATTCAATGCGATACCTATCAATATTCCAACGTCATTCTTCAAGGAAATAGAAGATGCATTTCAAAAGAAAGAACACTGTTGGAGGAAAATCAATACCAAATTTCAAACTCTACTATAAAGCCATACTAATCAAAACAGCTTGGTATTGGCACAAGAACAGACCTCAGGACCAATGGAATAGAATTGAAAACCCAGAAATGAACCTACAGACCTATAGCCATCTAATCTTTGATAAGGGAGCTAAAAAAATAGAATGGAAGAAAGATAGCCTCTTCAGTAAATGGTGTGGAAAAATTGGTTAACTGCTTGTAGAAAATTAAGCTAGATCCTTATAAATCACCCTGCACCAGAATCAACTCCAAATGGATCAAAGACCTAGGAGTCATGAAGACACTCTGAAAACATTACAGGATGGAATAGGAGAAACCCTAGGTCTCCTTGGCGCAGGCCGAAATTTTCTTAATAGAGACCTGGAAACACAACAAATCAAAGAAAGGTTGGACAAATGGGATTGCATGAAGTTGCAGAGCTTCTGCATGGAAAAGGACATAGCTAGCAAGATCAATAGAAAGCCCACAGATTGGGAGAAGATCTTCACTAGCCATACAACGGACAAGGGTTTCATATCTAAAATATACTTGGAACTCAAAAAATTATATCCCCCAACAACAACTCCTCAAAGAAATAATTATCCATTAATAAGTAAGCGGGCTAAAGACTTAACGAGAAACTTCTGTGAAGAACAAAGAAGGATGGCCAATAAACTCATGAAGAAATGCTCAACCTCCCTAGCCATAAAAGAAATGCAAATCAAAACAACATTGAGGTACCACCTCACCCCATTTAGAATGGCAAAAATCAAAAACTCTAATAACAACAGATGCTGGAGGGGATGTGGAAAGAAGGAAACCTTACTTCATTGTTGGTGGGAGTGTAAACTTGTTCAACCACTTTGGAAAGCATTATGGATGTTCCTCAAAAGACTCTACATAGAGCTTCCATTTGACCCAACAGTCCCACTTTTGGGCATTTACCCAAATGTTTACAAACAAGAGCACATTAAAGCTACCAGCACAACTATGTTTATTGCAGCATTATTTACCATAGCTAAGATCTGGAACCAACCCTGATGCCCCTCAGTAGATGAATGGATTAAGAAAATGTGGTATATATACACAACGGAATTCTATGCCTCCATCAGAAAGAATGACATTGCCCCATTTGTTAGGAATTGGAAAGACTTGGAAAAACTTATATTAAGTGAAGTAAGCTAAGCCCAAAGAAACATAGGTCCCATGATTTCCCTTATTTGCAATATCTAGTATATGTATGAGTCAAGCAGAAAAGATCAGATAATGTGATGTTAGGAAAATGAACCTAAGATATGTATTTTAAATGTTTTTTCTTTCGTGCATTTGTTTCTAATGCAATTATAAAATTATTTCTTTGTTGCTTTGTATGTCCCTCCCCCACAGTATAACCCGTGCTTTCACTGTATTTTATGTCGGTATAATTTGTGGAGGGGAAGGGGAAAAACAAGTCGTTTATATAAGGATACAGGTGGACCTGTTCCAACAATAAAAAGTACAAGCTGTCATGTCAAAAACGAACTTTACAACTTGGGTGGGGCGGAGGATTGGGTGGGGGGAAGGGAGGATGGGAAGCGATGGGAAGGGTAAACAAAGGAGGAGGCTACAATGCTTGATAATAAATGTACTCACTATCTTGCCAAGTAATTGTAACCCCTCTGTACAGTATTTTCACAATAAAAAAGAAAAGTGAGTATGCATTAGAGAGGCTGCAGAAATAACATTAGGGTTTTTACTGTCTCTACCTATTAATGTAATTTTATTTCCTGGTGTTGAAACTCTCCTCTTGTTATTATTGTATGTAATCCAATTCAGTTTATAACTATGTATTCAATGTGGGAAATCTACTTCAAAGAATTGTAAAGTTTTTTCCTTTTCAATCACCTTATCATTGTCAGGCTACACTGTGGTCATCATCATCATCTTTATCAAAATTATTATTAGCATCATAAGTACTAATTAATGAAAGTCTTATATGTTCCTATGATTTTGCTATTATTTGTCTTTTGATTAATATTTTTAATGTTAACACTGTGCATGCGTCCATATTAAAATTTTGAACAAATAAAGAAACAAAAAACTAAACCATATCAAGTAGCTTGACTGTGAGCTTATAACAGATTATGGAATAGATTTTTGAAGCATTCCTAATTCCTAACCAGTATGAATTAACTTCCTCTCTCTGCCTCATTACACAAAAATATTTAAGAGTTTGGACAGAACTTTTTCAAGTAATATACTGTAAATGTTACTACAATGTCATAAGAATATCTAAAATTCCCTTGAAAGTAAAAGCTATACTTTCCATTGAAATATTAGTTATTTTATTCTAGGAAACTTTCACAAAAATAGACTGCATATCTTTGAAATATAAAAGGTCAAAAATAGCAAAAATTTTTAGAGTCTGTCTTCAGAAATATATGTATATATAAACATTAATATTATGTGTAGAATGACATATATTTTTAGAGATTGTCATCAGAAATATATACATATATCTAAATTTATGTGTAGAATGATGTACACTATAGTGAAACAAAAATCTTAAAACATAATTAAAATAAAAAAAAATACATCACACCAAGTGCCAGTGACTCACTCTTATAATTCGACCTGGGTAATGAGATCTTAGAAATGTGTTTGAAAGTGGCCCAGACAGAAAACTACTTCTTAGATTCTTATCTCTAATTAACCACTAAAAACATGAATTAACTCTGTGTCTCAAATTGGAGATTGCTGTCCTTGAGCATAAAAAGGCTTAGGGATAATGCCCAGGCCTGCAAACAACACCCACAACAACAAAATGTATCACATTAATTTCACAAAAGCATCTTTTAACTGCTGTGAACATTTCTTAGAAACATGAATAAATGCCCCTGGAAAATGTCAAGTAAAAAGTATAGAATATTTACGTCTATGTTAAAGACATGACTATTTAGATTGTTTAAGATATTTAGGTAATGATTAGGAATTAAGAATAATGATCGGTAGGTAATATATTGGGAGTGGTTTGTCATTCTATTTTATGATAGTAATAGAATGATATTTATAATGGTTATATAAAATACTCTTGCTTCATATTTGAATTATAATAAATTATAAACATTTTTAAATGTTTCCAATGGAAAGGAATATCAATTCTTATGTAATTTCAAGCAATTGAGAAAATTATTCCAAGGCTGGTTTGCTCTAAGGCTATATATCTTTTCTTGTTCTAGTTTTCATATGTTCATAGAAATTAAAATTCCCAAAATTCAATGGATTTTGACATTCAGGAACATCTTCATAGATACTAATATTAGAATCCCTTAAGTGGAATTGTTTATTTCATTTGTTACTTTCACAAATAAATCAAGATGATATTGTATTTTGTTTCTTTTCACTGCTATTGGCTCTTATCTTGAGAATACTTTTTCCCTAGCAAAGTAGAGAAAAACAATTGGATTGACCAAGTAACATGGCTTTCATAAGATGCAGATGCATAGATTTGTGTCTTCTGTCATTTGCCAAAAGTTTCTTCCAGAAAAGGTTATCAATTATTTATAAGTGCTGCTTAATTTCTAGTTATTCCAGTTATCACATACACTTTTTAATTGAGTTAGCTCTGAATAAACTCAAAATAAACAGACAAAAAATCCTCAAAATGAACGGAAATCATATTATTGTTTTAAATGTTGTAGTTTACTAAGTTTTTAAGCAAACACAGAAAATATCTTTTTAGGTATTCTGCATTTTGTGTGCAGTATTTTAACAATAGTTTTTTTTGCTGACATGTAATTCACTTGAAATATATTATCTCCTTTTATTGTATGCATTTTAGTGCTTTGGAAATGAATTGTACAATCATAGGTTTTCCAAGCCTAATTTTCACAAATTTGCTTTTCTTCAAATAGAAATGCTGTAAATTTTAGAACAGACATTAAAGTAGATATAAAATTCATTTACAGGAATTTGTCAGGCATACATCCTCTATAGTGAGCCTTTTCAAAATTTGTTTTTTGGGATTATTTCCAGGGTCTCACACAGAGTACTCAAGTTCATTCTCAATCAACCACATTCCCTGTCCAAACAAGTTTTTTACTTCTCTTTAATACATACATAGACGTGTAATGGATAGAACCTATTCAATTCTCTTTGACCTTTTGAAAACTTGCTTGCTTTAATGATTGAAGTATTATACAAATTCATTTGCTATGTGAAGTATATCAATTTCTCCACAAGTGTATTACTATATTTGTGTCATCTTTTTAGATGATGGTCCTACTAGTGAGTTTTCTCTTTATTTATTCTTGGATACTAAAGAGGAACTTATTTCATATGCTCTTACTATTTACATATGTTCTTTAAAGAAATATCCTATTTGGGATAAGGACATACGGAATTAGAAGATATGAAAACACTTAGACTCAGAATCATTGTAGCATTAACATTGTAGCATTAACAAATATGTGTCCTCTATCTGTTAGATATGTTTTCACTTCTTTTACATTGTCCTTTGAATTATGAAAGATTATAAGTTGATATTATCCAGTTCATTTTTGCTTTTCTTTACCCACTAATGCTTTCCATGTCATATTTTAGAAACCTTACTGATCCAATGCCATGAATTTTTATGTTTATGTTTTATATGTTTTTATATCTCACATTTAGTTTCATAATCATTTTTTAAAATTTTTAAATTTTTGTATAAGGATTTAGGTAGTAGTATAAGAACTTTTTTTAAATCTAGGGAGGCAATAGTGCCACTACACCCATTTAAGATTCTATTTTTATTTCATAAAGTCATGGCATCCTTTTCAAATCTATTGACCATAAATCAGTAATATTTTTATTGTGAAAATACCATACAGAGTGGTTACAATTACACAACAGTATTAACCAAAGCATACTATTTGCAGAGGAGTATTTACAAGGTGTAATTTCTTATAAAATTGAACTTTTAATCCAACAAAATGAATACCAGATATCTATCACTTGGAAGATGTGAGCGGAAGTCAAAGGGAAGGAATAAAGAGAGTTATGGAGGAAGAGAGTGAAGGCATAATATTCAACTAAAAAACATGAAAGTGGGGTGAGGTTTGGAAGAGAATGTGAAAGTTATGTAAAGATACATTGTACTTATAACCTGATTTGTGGAATGGAAATTCTTTTGAACAACTATTTAATAAAAATATAATTAAAAACAATGGAGACATCTGATCTTAAACTGCATTCTCTTAAACCATGAATCAATATAATAGTTTCCTCCTCAGAAATTTTCTTTGCAGGCATTTTCCTCATAATGCCAAAAAACTGACCAATGCAATGAATATCAATATATCACATTGCATATTGTAAATAGACACAATTTAAAAATCACAGTAAAAAATGTTAGAATTCATCACATGATAAAATAACAGGTAGAAAGTATCAAATGCTGAATGATAGTTTTTCCAAGTACTTTACCTATGGTATCAAACTTAATCCTCACAATAATCCCATAAAGTGGAACTACTTCCATTTTTAATTCTCCGATGATGTTATTGAAATCTTCAGAATTGGAATTACTAGTACAGCATTGCACGCTGGTAAGTGTTAGCCTGAGGCCCATCTCCCACTCTATCAAATAACCTCATTTTATTTTATGACTAAAATACCAGCACTTTGTCTACTAATCCTAGGAAATTTTCCCAGAATTATTGTGTACACTCTAATAATATGTGACATTATCTTTGTTAGAAAATAGGTAGCTATAATATGAAAATTCCAAGCTCATAATCAATTAAAACATCCCTGGTGAAAGGAACTGCTAAAGTATAACATTCTTGATTTCTAGCTCAAAATAGTAGAAATCATATTCTATCCCTTCACTCAACACTGCACTGCCTGGGGACCCCATCTCTGTTTAACACAGTCATACCGAAAGAGTGTCCTGCCCAATTCCCGATGGAAACAGACTGCAGGTGTTATGGACCAATCATTTCCACATTGTAGCTCACCTAGGTTGTTTACCATTATAAGTATTTTGATTGCTTTTTATACCCAACATTCTGAGTAAAATGTACTACTTTAAAATGTTATTAAGGGCTAGGAAGGTAGCTCATTGGTAAAATGCTTGCCTTGCATGCATGAGGCCCTGGGTTCGATTCCTCAGCACCACATAAACAGAAAAAGCTGGAAGTGGAGTTTAGGCCCCACAACCAAAAAATAAAATAAAATAAAATGTTATTAAATCAAGACTGATATAAAAATCACCTTTGACCCCAGATAAATATTTTACCTTTCATATACCCCAAAATGCAGTCTGAACTATCATTAATGTCAGGAACAAGAGGTTAAAAATCATAGACCCAAGACCTAAGCATGAATTAAAGACTCTCCACCTTGTCAATACAATTTGTTTAAAAAGTCATCAATACTACTGCATTTTAAAATTTTTCTTATGAAATGAAGATTCAATTATAAATTATTAACACTTGAAAATAACTCATTTTCTTGGGAGTAGGACACAAAGCACAAGATTAATCCTAATCATTTTAAAGGACCTTTATTTATACTCCAAATTCACTCCCATAACTACAATGATATGAAAAATAACTGAAGTACAGAAACACAAAGAAATAATTTAACTGCATCATCTACATTCAAAGGACTGTGTTAATAGAAAACAAAGTTAAACTAATAATTAGCTTACAAATTCACTTACATTCTTTTATTCTATTTCATTTAGTTTCATAAAAACTAGATTTTCATAAGATTATGCATAAAATGTCTATATACCCACTTCCTTTTTCAGATCTTAACAATATTTATTTCAGAAATGTCTTTAGCTCTAGAGTCAATGAAATGAAATTATACTAAAATATTCAAAGGGTTTTCTGAAATTGCAAGACTCGCTCTGGGATGTTATTTATATTGGAAAAGATATTCGAAAAGCCTTATTTGTTAAGTTGCTATAGTTACTCCCACAAAAGAGCCATTAGCCCTTTGCACGTACAAAACAACTTCAGATACATCCACTTTGTGGAGATGACACATGCTTTTGGTTCGTTTGTTTTTGAAAGAAATATCTAACAAGCATATCAACAATACCGACTTTCAGTCAATATGATGGGATATTCAAAATTGATAAATATTGGGTTGATTACCTCGTAGTGTGAATAGATATGATCTTACAAAGAAAGTTATTTTCAACAGAAAGCCAGAAAGAGTTTATCCACTTTGTGCTTCACGGGAATAACCAGAAAGCAATACCTATTTGGTCCAGTTGGTCAAACTCACTCCATGAGCATATGTTAAAAGTATAACAAATTTAAGAGGTCAAATACTTATTTTGTAACGACAGTCATCATATAGCTCTAATTTACTACCTAAATATATCTGAATCTTCTAACCTAACATATAATAAGAGCTGAAAGCAGTCTCTTTTATCTAACTTAATATGGTAAATCCTTTGATTCTGATGATATTATTTGACAAATAAAATGTACAAAAGAGTGGTCCAACTGAAATGACATGACAGAATTCTGATAAATAAAAACATTGCAACAAAGTTAGCTCTTTTCAGCCTCACCCTGTCCACATTGGCAAGCAACATTGCAACAGCACATGCACACATATACACATACACACATATGCATACATGTATACACACCTATACATGCATGCTAAATTCATGATTTATTGTACAAAAAAGTTCAAATAAAAAATTAATGATTAGTACAAATGATAATTTGCCTTACTACAAAATAAATCACAATCCAGGCACCACAAATGTTACATTTTACCTGCCTATCCACATGTGACCACTTTATTTATATTTAATTACTTAATTAACTAATTAATTCAATTATTTGTTTGGTGCTAATACTAAAGCTGGAACTCAGGGCCTGTCTCTGTCCCAGAATTTGTTATTTTTTTGTTTTAGTTTTCTCCAGGATATCATTTTACTGCTTGTACCACAGCTCCAGTTCTAGCTTTTGTTGGTTTCTTTCAAAGCAGAATCTAATGGACTTTTTTTTTGTTTGATCTGGTTTCAAACCACAGTCCTCAGACTTCATCTTTCTGATTAGCTACGATTAATGACATGAGCCACCAGTGTGGCTTTTGCTTTTTCCTCTATAGTTATCTAATGCACATACTTAGATAGTAATTTAAAAATGAGAGTGTAGAAGCAAGATGTACAGTGATGATTTTGTCCTGTCAGAAATTCAAGTTAGTAATGTAAATTTCTTCTTAAGAACATACACAAAAAATACCATGATATAGTATAAGAGAACTCACAATTGGACATATGAGTTTTAAGAGCTTTCTAATAGATCCATTATTTATTGGTACCCAAAATTAGAAAAAAAATAATGTATAATGTAGCACTAAAATAGAAGTCCTTTACATGACTAGTTACATTCCTTGTTTTTTTAAAGACACTTGTTTTCATCTAAAAAAATAGGCCTGTCTATTTTCTTCATGTGGTTTCAATGATTGAAGGTGCTTAATGCGAAATAAAAATGTATTAGTAGTTCTTTGCTATCAATTAAATCTCACTTTGTCTTTTTGGAGAATATAATGATCAAAGCAATAGTTGAGAATCAGTAAGCAATTGTCCAGAATCATGCTTCCAGTGCAAGTGAATCAACATAAGTAATGCTCAATACCATTTTCCACAAAGTTTTGTCACAGATACAATCGGCCTACCTCCTTTTGCTGCTTTCCTAGCCTGGACCTATTCCTTCATTGTACATGCAAAGTGTGATTCAACTGATTTCATTCAGATCTGTTCCTAGAATTATCAAGAATTTAGATTCTTGTCTGCAATAAGATTAAACCTACGTCTCCTCATGGAGGCTGCTAAAAATGTATTTACCAAATTCAAGTAAATACACAAATTTTATTTCCATCTTTTTTAAAACATAAAATTCTGTTTGCTCTATAAATTAATCAGAGGCATGCATTTGTGGCTATCTAGGTCATTGCACATCGTCTCTCTTCCTCTCTCTTTAATGTTTCTCATAGATAAGAGGATTGCTCTATAATTATTGTAATTTATTTTGCTTTTATATTTTTGGTTGCAACATTTTACTTTCTGCTCTGCCATTTCCCAAATGATTTATATAGAGGACATTATTTCATCTTTTCTCATTCCTAGAATAAGCTGCAAATGAAGACACTACTGGTCCTTATTTTCAGTCTGTATCTTTGAATATGGAAGAAAATCTTTCCTCTGCTCTCATCAATTCCATTCTCTCCAGTTAGAATAATTTCGAATAGTAAAAATGGAAAAGGGGAAAATACATCACGGTGAAAAAACAGATGCAGAAAATTAACCGTATTTTTCTGAACAGTTCAACTAATGTGAACTATTAGGGAAATACATGGACACCTCATTCTCACTGTCACTCAAAGCCTCTAGTTAGGCAATTCTTAGGAATATGAGGATCATGATGAAAAAGTGAGGAATGGTATCAATTGCAAAAAAAATGGAGAAGGATCCATGCAAATTTCTTCTTTGGGCTGCTGAAGATAATCAGGTTATTACAGTGCGGAGACTACTTTCCAAAAAAGCCACTCATGTGAATACTAGAGATGACGATGAGTATACCCATATTCATTAGGAAGCCTACAGTGGACACTTAGACACTGTCCATGAGTTGTTGGCTCAAGCGGCAGATATTCATGCAATAACTGTAGATGGTTGGACAACCCTGCACAGTGATTATATCTGGAATAATACTAGAGTGACTTTTTTCTTACTTCATCATGATTCAGATACGAATGGCCCCCTTGCTTCTTGCTGCTGGGAAGAGAGATAGCAAAGACATGTTGGATCTGCTTCTGTTGAACCATTATGTCAAATCAGGTCTGAAGAACAACTTGGAAGAAACTGTATTTGATATTGCCAAAAGGATAAGTATGTATCACTATCTCTTTGAATTTTTACAAAGCTGCACAAATTGCTCTCCTAAACCATAATTGTTCGGTTAAGTTTATTAAATTTCAAAAATGCCATTGCATTCTTTGTTTCCATACTAAATATTTTCACGATCTATATAACAACAATAGCTTATTGTAACAATTAATGGATTCCATGGAAGTCTTCCAAGTGAATTGCATGACTTTGATGTCAAAATGTACTCAAGAGTTAGTTTTATACATCTATAATGATTTCTGGAGAGTTTTTGGTATTTTTATTGTACTTAAGTGGTTACATAATTTCACAGTATTGTGGAATAGTGAGGCTCAGTTAAAGTCACAAACACATTCTAACATTTCTGGAGCAAATTGTCTATCACAGTCTATAACATTTATGAGTTCTATGAGCATTGCGATACAGTTATTCCTTCCACATTGGTTGGTATGTACATTTCTTTTGTTTTGCATAACATCAGCTGTTCCCTTTTTCCCAATTGTTTTCTCCCTCCCATCCCTGCCATTAACTTGCTTAGTTCATTTTGGTCAGTGTCCAGTGCAGCTGACGGGTTTTTCCCTGATTCCCTCTACTTCTATGTCATCTTCCTGGTTCCCCTCCATTGTACACATATATACCATACATGTGATCAGCAGCATGGGGTTATTTAGTAGAGATTCGACCAGATGAGTGGAAGTCCTTTGTTTCTTAAGTCCTGTTAATTTTGTCGTATTACCTAACATTTTGGTTTTAACATCCACTTATCAGGGAGAACATGTACTGTTTGTCTCTTTGCTCTTGGCTTACCTTGCTCAACATGATCACCTTCTAGCTCCATCCATTTCCCTGCAAATGCCATTATTTTGTCATTTCTAATGGCTGCATAATATTCCATTGTGTATAGATACCACAATTTTGGGATCCATTCATCTGTGGTGAGACATCTGGGTTGTTTCCATATCCTGGTTATTACGAACAGTACGGCAATAAACATGGAGGTGCATGTGTCCTTGTATACTGGTTCCTGTTGTTCAGGATAGATGCCTAGAAGTGGTATGACTGGGTCATAAGGGAGGTCAATATTTAGCTTTCTTAGGACCCTCCAGACTGTTTTCCAAAGTGGTTGTATGAGTGTACATTCCCAACAGCAGTGTAGTAGGGTTCCTCTTTCTACACATACCATCCAGCATTTGTCATTGGCTGGCTTGAGGATGTGGGACATTCTGACTGGGGTAAGGTGGTATCTCATGGTTGTCTTTATTTACATTTCCTTCAAAACCAGAGATGGTGAACATTTCCTAATGTGTTTCTTTGCCATTTTTATCTCTTCTTCTGAGAAGTCTCTCTTTAGTTCCCTTTCCCATTTAGTAATTGGTTTGTTAGGTTTTGGAGGGATTAGTTTCTTGAGTTCCCTGTATATACTGGATATTAACCCCTTGTAGGATATATTGCTGGTAAATATTTTCCCCAATTAATTGGTTGTCTTTCTAGCTTGGTTGCGATAGCTTTAGCTTTGCAGAAGACCCTGGGACTCTGTTCATGAAATTCTTTCCTGGGCCTATAAGTACAAGTGTCTCTCCTACTCTGCCTGCAGTGGTTTCAGAGATTCAGGTTTAATGCTAAGGTCTTTGATCCATTTTGAGCTGATGTTGGTGTATGGTGATATGCTGGTGGCCACTTTTATTCTTCTGCATATGGCCACCCAGTTTTCCCAGCATTAGTGGTTGAAGAGGCTGTGTTTCTTCCATTGTCTGTCTTTGGTTCTTTTGTCAAATGTCAGCTGACTGTAGGCATGTGGATTTATTTCTGGATCTTCTATTCTATTCTATTGGTCTTCGGGTCTGTGTTTGTGCCAGTACCATGCTGTCTTTGTTATTATGGCTCTAAAGTAGAGTTTGAAGTTTGACATGGGTATACCTCCCATGTTGTCTTTATTTGCTAGAATTATTTTGGATATTCTAGGTCTTTTTTGGTTCCATATGAATTTTTGGACTGTTTTCTATATTTCAGAGATATACATCATTGGGATTTTAATAGGAATTGCATTGAATTTGTATATTAATTTGGGGAGTATTGACATTTTCACTATATTGTCTGCCTATAAAAGAGCATGGGAGGTCTTTCCATTTCCTAGTGTCCACTGTAATTTTTTTCTTTAACTTTTTATAGTTTTCATTAAATAGTTCTTTTACATCTTTGGTTAGGTTACTTCCCGAATATTTTATTTTGGGGATGTTATTGTGAATGGGCTTGCTTTCCTTTATTTCCCTCTCTGCTTGTACATTGTCAGTGTACAGGCATGCAACTGGTTTTGGGGGGTTTATTTTGTATCCTGCTACGTTGCCGAAGTGATTTATGATTTCTAAGAGTTTGGGGATGGAATTTTTGGGATCGTGAAGGTATAGTATGATGTCATCTGTAAAAAGGGATAGTTTAATTTCTTCTTTCCCTATACAGATCCTTATAATGTCTTTTTCTTGCCTTATTGACCTGGCTAAGAGTTCCAGGTCTATATTGAACAGGAGTAGAGACAGTGGGCATCCTTGCCTTGTTCCTGATTTTTTTTCGGGGGTCCGCTCATGGGGCCTGAACTCTGGGCCTGGGTGCTGTCCCTCAGCTCTTCAGCTCAAGGCTAGCACTCTAGCACTTGAGCCACAGCGCCACTTCTGGCTTTTTTCTTTTTGCTTATGTGGTGCTGAGGAATCGAACCCAGGGCTTCAGGTATGCAAGGCAAGTGCTCTACCACTGAGCCACCTTCCCAGGCCCCTTGTTCCTGATTTTAAGAGAATTGGTTGTAGCTTTTCCCCATTAAGTATAGTATTAGCTATTGGTCTATTGTAAATGGCTTATAATGTTTTAAGAAATGTTCCTTCTATTTCTATTGCCTCCAGAGCTTTTAGCATGAATGAATGTTGAATTTTATCAAAAACTTTTTCTGCATTTGTGGAGATAATCATGTGATTCTTGACCTTGGCTCTGTTGATGTGTTGGATTATATTTATTGACTTACGTATGTTAAACCATCCCTGAATCTCTGGGATGAAGCCTACATGGTTTTAGTGTATGGTTTTTTTAATGTGTTTCTGCATTCTGTCAGCTAGAATCTTGTTAATGACGTTTGCACCTGTGTTCATCAAGGACATTGGCCTGTAATTCTCCTTTTTGGTTGGGTCTTTGCCTGGTTTGGGGATGAATGTGATATTGGCTTCGTAGAATGTGTTTGGGTTAGCTCCCTCCTTCTCTGTTTCTCTGAAGAGCTTGAGGAGTATAGGTATTACTTCTTTTTTAAAGATCGTATAGAATTCTGTTGTGAATTCATTTGGTCCTGGGCTTTTTTTGTTGTTGTTGGAAGACCTCTGATTGCTTCCCGTATCTCGTTGTAGGATGTTGGCTTATTTAATTGATTTATTTCTTCTTTGCTCAATTTGGGAAACTTGTATTTCTCTGAAAATGCATCCATTTCTCCCAGGTTTTCTTTCTTTAGAGGGTATAACTTTTGAAAGTAGTCCGTTAAAATTGTTTGGGCATCTTGGGTACGTGTTGTGATTTTTCCCGCAGCATCCCTAATCCTGTTAATATGGGTTTCCTCTTTTCTTTTTTAAATTAATCTTGACAAATATCTCTCAATTTTATTTGTTTTTTTCAACCAGCTTTTTGTTTGGTTAATTTTGGCTATGATTCTCCAATTCTCTATTTGGATAATCTCCGCTCTTAGTTTGGCTATCTGGCTGTGTTTAGTAACTTTAGGTTCCATTTTTTCATGTTTTTCTGGCTGTTTTATTTGCAACATGAGATTATTTTCTTGATCTGTCTCTATTTTCTTGATCTGGGCACTGATGGCAATAAATTTGTCCATCAGGACAGCTTTTGCTGTGTCCCAAAAGGTTTTTGCGATGCATTTTCATTTTCATTGAGTTGTAGGAATTTTTTAAATTTCTTCTTTAATCACTTCCATTACCCAGGCATTGCTTTGATGTGAGCTGTTCAATTTCCATGTGTTTTAGTAATTTCTGCAGTATGTTTTGTTATTGAGAACTAACTTGATTCCACTAGTGTCAGATAACATACAGGGGATTATGTCAATCCCCTTGAATTTGCTTAAGTTTCTTACATGAACTATTATATGGTCCATTTTGGAGAAAGTACCATGAGCTGCTGAGAAGAATGTGTACTATGTTGATTTTAGGGTGAAATACTTGGTAAATGTCAGTTCTGCTTGAACTATGGCCTCATTAATTTGATAGCTTCTTTGCCAATATGCTGGTTGGTAGACCTGTCCTTTGGTGAGAGTGGGGTGTTAAAGTCTCCTAGTATTATCATATTGGATCTATTTTATTCTGTAAGTTTGAGAGTATTTGCTTAACATATTTGGGTGCACCAATGTTTGGGGAATGTTAGGTAGATTATGGTAATATCCCCCTCTTGTATTGTTTCCTGTATTAATATGTAGTGTCCATCCTTGTCTTTTTATATTGATTTTAGTTTATTTTTTTACTGTTGATTGGATCTTTTTTTAAAATTTTTTATTGTAAAGATACTATACAGAGGGTTACAGTTACATGAACAAGGTAATGAGTACACTTCCTATTGAGCATTGTTACCCCCTCCATTGTTTTCCTCCTACCATCCCTGCCCTCCTTACTTCCCCGAGGTTCTTTTTTTAAAAAAATTGTGATTAAGTGATTACATAACTTCCCAAATTTCACAGTATTGTGAAATAATGATGCTCCTTTAAAGTCACAAGTTCATTCTAAATTTCCTGGAGCAAATTGTCTATCACAGTCTATAACATATAACAGTGTACACAATACAACATACATGTGATCAGCAGTATGGGGATATTTAGTAGTGTTTCGACCAGATGAGTGGGAGTTCTTTGTTTCTTAAGTCCTGTTAATTTTGTTGTATCACCTAACATTTTGGATTTAGCATCCACTTATCAGGGAGACCATGTACCGTTTGTCTCTTTGCTCTTGGCTTACCTTGCTCAACATGATCACCTTCTAGCTCCATCCATTTCCCTGCAAATGCCATTATTTTGTCATTTCTAATGGCTGCATAATATTCCATTGTGTATAGATACCACAATTTTGGGATCCATTCATCTGTGGTGAGACATCTGGGTTGTTTCCATATCCTGGTTATTACGAACAGTACGGCAATAAACATGGAGGTGCATGTGTCCTTGTATACTGGTTCCTGTTGTTCAGGATAGATGCCTAGAAGTGGTATGACTGGGTCATAAGGGAGGTCAATATTTAGCTTTCTTAGGACCCTCCAGACTGTTTTCCAAAGTGGTTGTATAAGTGTACATTCCCACCAGCAGTGTAATAGGGTTCCTATTTCTCCACATACCCTCCAGCAATTTTCATTGGATGATTTCTGGATGTGTGACATTCTGACTGGGGTAAGGTGGTATCTTTGTCTTTATTTGCATTTCCTTCACCAACAGTGATGATGAACATTTCCTCATGTCTTTCTTTGCCATTTTTATTTCTTCCTCTGAGAAGTCCCTCTTTACTTCCCTTGCCCATTTAGTAATTGGTTTGTTAGGTTTAGGAGGGATTAGTTTCTTGAGTTCCCTGTATATACTGGATATTAACCCCTTGTCTGATATATTGCTGGTAAATATTTTTTCCCAATTAGTTATTTGTCTTTCTAGCTTGGTTGCAATAGATTTAGCTGTGCAGAAGATTTATATTTTAAAGTTGGCCCATTTGTTGAGTCTTTCTCCAATTTGTTGTGATCCTGGGACTCTGTTCAGGAAGTTCCTTCCTGTGCCTATTGGTTCAAGTGTCTCTCCTACTCTGTCCTGCAGTAGTTTCAGAGATTCAGTTTTAATGTTAAGATCTTTAATCCATTTTGAGTTGATGTTGGTGCATGGTGATAGGCTGGGGTCCACTTTTACTTTTCTGCATGTGGCAACCCAGTTTTCCCAGCAGTAGTGGTTGAAGAGGCTATGTTTCTTCCATTGTATGTCTTGGGCTCCTTTGTTTAATATCAGCTGACTCTAGGCCTGTGGATTTATTTCTGGATCTTCTATTCTGTTCCATTGGTCTTCTGGTCTGTTTTTGTGCCAGTACCATGCTGTCTTTATTATTATAGCTCTGTAGTATAGTTTGAAGTGCGGCATGGATATCCCTCCCATTTTGCCTTTATTCCCTAGAATTGGTTTGGCTATTCTAGGTCTTTTGTTGTTCCATATGAATTTTTGGACTGTTTTCTGTATTTTAGTGATGTAAGTCATTAGGATTTTAATAGGGAATGCATTGAATTTGTATATTAATTTTGGCAGTATTGCCATCTTCACTATATTAACTTGGCCTATCCAAGAGCATGGGAGGCCTTTCCATTTCCTAGAGTCTTCTGCAATTTCTGTCTTTATCTTTTTATAGTTTTTATTAAATAGTTCTTTTACATCTTTGGTTAATTCCTAAATATTTTATTTTGGGGGAGGTTATTGTGAATGGGGTTACTCCCTTTATTTCCCTCTCTTCTTGTACATTGTCAGTGTACAGGAAGGCAACTGATTTTTGTGGGTTTATTTTGTATCCTGCTACTTTGCCGAAGTGATTTATGATTTCTAAGAGTTTGGGGATGGAGTTTTTGGGATCATGAAGGTATAGTATCATGTTGTCTGCAAAAAGGAATAGTTTAGCCTCTTCTTTCCCTATGCGGATCCCTTTCATGTATTTTTCTTGCCTTATTGACCTGGCTAAGGCTTCCAGGACTATATTGAAGTGCAGTGGAGACAGTAGGCATCCTTGCCTTGTTCCTGATTTTAGGAGAATTGGTTGTAGCTTTTCCCCATTAAGTGTATTATTGGCTATTGGTCTGTCATAACTGGTTTAATTGTTTTAAGAAATGTTCCTGCTATTTCTATTTTCTCCAGAGCCTTTAGCATGAATGAATGTTGAATTTTATCAAAGGTCTTTTCTGCATCTGTGGCAAAAATCATGTGATTCTTGACCTTGGCTCTGTTGATGAGATGGATTACATTTTTTGACTTACAGAATAAAATAGATCCCAATACGATAATACTAGGAGACCTCAACACACCACTCTCACCAAAGGACAGGCCTACCACCCAGAGGATTGGAAAAGAAGCTACCAAATTAAGTGAGGCCATACTTCAAGCGGAATTAACTGATATCTACCGAGTATTTCACCGTAACACAACACAGTACACATTCTTCTCAGCAGCTCATGGAACTTTCTCCAAAATAGACTATATCATAGTTCATGCAAGGAACTTAAGCAAATACAAAGGGACGACATAATCCCCTGTATCCTATCTGACCATAGTGGAAACAAGCTAGTTCTCAATAACAAAGCATACGGCAGAAATTTCTCTAAAACATGCAAATTGAACAGCACACTTCTTAGCAATGCTTGGGTAATGGAAGAGATCAGAGAAGAAATAAAACATTACCTACAACTCAATGAAAATGAAAAAAAAAAAACAAACCTCGCAAAGACACTTGTGGGACACAGCAAAAGCTGTCCTGAGGGGTAAATTTATCGCCCTCATTGCCCACATCAAGAAAATGGAGACAGACCAAGTAAATAATCTCATGTTGCAATTAAAACAGCTAGAAAAACATGAAAAAATGGAACCTAAAGTTACTAGACGGAGCCAGATAACCAAATTAAGAGCAGAGATTAACCAATTAGAAAATCAGATAATTACAGCCAAAATTAACCAAACAAAAAGCTGGTTCTTTGAAAAAATAAACAAAATTGATGGACCGTTGGCAAGATTAATTAAAAAAAATAAGAGGAAACCCATTTTAACAAGATTAGGGATGCCACGGGAAAAATCATAACACGTACCCAAGATATCCAAACAATCCTAATGGGCTACTTTCAAAAGTTATACTCTCTAAAGGAAGAAAACCTGGCAGAAATGGATGCATTTTTAGAGAAATCCAAGTTGCCCAAACTGAGCAAAGAAGTGAACCAATTAAATAAGCCAATATCCTACAACGAGATACAGGAAGCAATCAGAGGTCTTCCAACAACAAAAAAAAGCTCAGGACCAGATGGATTCATAGCAGAATACTGTAAGACCTTTAAAGAAGAACTAATACCCACACTCCTCAAGCTCTTCAGAGAAACAGAGAAGCCAATATCACACTCATCCCCAAACCATGCGAAGACCCAACCAAAAAGGAGAATTACAGGCCAATTTCCTTGATGAACTCAGGTGCAAAGATCCTTAACAAGATTCTAGCTAAAAGAATCCAGAAACACATAAAAAAATCATACACTATGACCAGTTAGGCTTCATCCCAGAGATGCAGGGATGGTTTGACACTGTAATGATTTTAATGACAAGTTTATTTTATCAGATATAAGGATTGCTACACCTGCTTTCTTATTAGGGGCATTTGATTGGTAGATCCTTTTCCAACCCTTCACTCTGAGTTTGTTTGCATGTTTGGCTTAGAGGTGGGTCTCCTGAAGGCAACACATGGATGGGTCCTGTTTTAGGATCCAATCTGCAGTTCTTTTTCTTTTGATTGGTGAAATAAGTCCGTTAATCTTAAGAGATAGAATAGAGAGATGCATTATGGTCACTGTTTTTCTTCTTTCTTTTCCTCTGTCCTTGCTCAGATAGACTTCTATTAATGCTTGTCTGGGTGCAGGTCCCTGTTCCTGGTTGCTTTTCTCAGGTTGTGTTCCACCTTTTAGTAGTCTTTGTAATGCTGGCTTAATGTTTATGTATTAATTTAGTTTTTTCTTTGCTATTAAAAATTTTCATTTCTCCATGGAATGTGAATGCTAGCTTTGCCGAGTATATCAGTCTGGGTTGGCAGTTATTGGCTCTCAGTGCTCATGTGGTACTTTCCCAGGCCTTTCTTGCATTCAGTGTTTGTGTGGAGAGATCTGTAGTGATTGTAATATTTTTCCTATAGTAGTATAGCTCCTTCTTCATTTTTGCTGCATGCAAGTTTGTTTCCTTATCATTCAGATCTATCATTTATACTATAATGTGTCTAGAAGTGTTTCTCCTGGGATCCTGCTTGTTAGGTGTTCTATATGCTTCTGTTATGTGGGTAAGATGTTCTTTTTAGAGATGGGGAAAATTTTCACCGATTATCTTGTGGAATAGGTGCTGCATTCCCTTGCTTTGATATTCCTCATCTTCGTATATGAAGGTTAAATTTCTTGGCACTATCTGCTTGTCCTTGAATTTCCCTTTGGTATAATTTAAGTGATTTTTCAATATCTGTCATTTTTTGGTCCAGTTGATGTATTCTGTCTTCTGTATTCCATTTTGTTCACTCTGTTAACTGTGGTTTCCATTGTGGTTTGCATGGAGGAAAGGGACTCATTGTTGATTTCAATGGATTCAATGTTGGTTTTCAAAATACTAATCTCACCTCTTAATGAGGTATGTACTGCCTCTATTTTGTCACTTATCTCACGGCTTAGTGAGGTGTGTGCTACCTCTATTTTTGCATGCATCTCCTGTTTGATGTCCTGCACCTCTTTTGGTATTTCGACCCAGTGTTCTTTCAAATTCTGGTCTATTTCTCACTTTATTCTTGAGTCATTGCCTCCAGCATGTCTTGGATATAGTGTTTGTCTTCCATTCCTGCTTTTCTCCCACTGGGGCTCTCCCCTGGATTGCTGCTGGCTTTTAGAGATAGCTTGCTATCCTAGGTGTTGATAAACCTTGTAATATTTCTCTGTGATTTTCTCATGGGGATTCAGGGATTATTGCAGACAAATCTGAAATTTTGTTTTGGTCAATAGGTGTCTGTCTTTGCTTGATTACTGTTTCTGTGCTGGTAGAGAGAGTCTGTATCTGATCTCAGTTCTGTTGGGGGCCGACCTCCAGCTGCTGGTCTGACCCACACAGGATTCTCAGCTCTCTGCTGTAGATCACTGGCAGTTCCCGCCTTTAGAAGTGTTGAGCAGCTTAGATTGCTCCTGTTTGTTCCTACAGGTGCTCTTGGCGAGTTCGGATGTGCTGGATGTACTCTCCCAGATGCTGGAGTCTGCTATGGTCTCCTGATGTTTTGTTTTGTTTTACTTTTTGGCTAGTTGTAGGCTTGAACTCTGGTCTTGGGTGCTGTCCCTCAGCTCTTCAGCTCAAGGCTGGCACCCTACCATTTGACCCATAGCACCACATCTGGCCCTTTCTGCTTATGTTTTGTTGAAGAATCAGATCCAGGGCCTCTTGCACATAAGACAAGCACTGTACTGCTGAGCAACTTACCAGCCTGAGCTCCTGACTATTATCAGGTGCTGGAGGCCTGTGTTGTTCAATTCCCAGCCTAGAATACATGGGTCGGGTTCTTGTGGGGTTTGGGCTTCTCTTGTCCTGAACCCCCTGCGTCTTTTGCTGTCACAGGCATGATTACCAGGGGTGCGTTTCCCCTGTTTTTCTCCCCTCTGCTGAAGCATATACTCACCTTCTGATTTCAGTTGGGAGGAGTTAGTTATGTTGCTCAGGCACCAGATCCCCAGGCCTGGTCCCAGACCCCAGCCTGGGGCACACCTGATGGACCTGTGCTGCTATGTATCCCACCTAGATTACGCAGCTTGGAGTACACAATTCAAATTTCTTCCACCGTTGGGTGTCTTGACCCAGTGGCATTGTTCTAGGCTTGGGCATTTAAGCTTCCTTCCAGGGTCTCTCTTGTTCAAGCCTTGCCAGCTGAGTGTGATCCATGGGCTGGTGGAGCTCTTGAACAGTTTCTAGTTTTAGTGGGTCCTGTGGTGTAGGTTTTGGGGTAGGGGGTCTGGGGATTCCCACCAGCTCTGGTCTCCCTTGAGGAATACACTGTCCCCTGCAGGGTACTCACCCTGGAGCTAGTTGTTTCTGTGTGATGTAGGTTGCTAGTTGCCGTTGCAGTGAGAGTTCAATTGAGGTAGTTGTGGGCTAGGCTGAGAGGTGGTGGCTCCGTGTGTTTCTTTTCTGTCACTGCCTCCATTGATACTGTTTGGGTCCACTCCATGGGATGGGCCTCCGGCCTCCACCCGAGGGGTGGGGAAGGGGCCTCTGTGCAGGTGCTGATCTCTGGGGTTTGTCTCTGTTTGCGCTCTCTTGATCAGCATCAGTTCCTTTCAGTTCTTCTGCTCTGGTGTTCTGTGGGCATCTCATGTATCTCTGAGGTTCCTGCCATGGGGCTGAGTGGCTTTGGTGGGATGGAGCCTCTCTGCTCGAATGGAGAGTGAGGGGAAGGGGTGGGATCTTTGTGTAAGTTCCCTGCTCGGAGGTTTCTTCATTCGTCACGATCAGCGTTCTGACATTGGTACATCAAGGGGCTTTGGTGCGGGTGATCTGCACACAGCTCCCTGTGTCTCTGGGCCACCGGCAGCTCCCACCAGGCCAGGCTGGCCATGGCTTGGCACGCTGCTTTGTGACCATTAGACGTTGGGGGAGGGGTCTTCATGCTTCTCTGTTGTGAAATTCTTCTTTTTACTCCTGTTTTTCTCTGGATGTTGATTTTTTTGTTGTCGGTATCTTGGGGAGATTAAACGTTGGAACTCGAACTCTCTTTTTGGTTGGGGAGAGCTGTGGCATTCCCCTACTTCCCCATCGCCATCTTGGATCCCCTCAAGTTTTTGCTTTTTTTATTCAGATATAATTTTAATTTATCTGTTGAAATGAGTACTAAAGAAACTAAAGTTATTTCTGGTGCTTATCTGAAAAATTATACTTTAAAATATTCTGTATTCTGTTTGTATAATGCCCATAATCTATTTTATTCTTTCCTAGATATAAGACTTTGAATACTACATTGTTTTATAATATATAGGTTCATTAATAAATGTGTCCTTTCAGATTGCATTCCATACCAAAACAGTTTAAGATTCCTTTTTTACTAGGTCTTTATAGTATATTTCTTTGGAATAAAATGACAATGTTGTCTAATTTTAAAAGTTTTACAAAGATTATGCAATGTAAAGGCCTTTCTAAGGTGAAGATTTAATACACTGATGTCAAACTAACTTTTATTTATATGAATTACATGTATTGTTACACTTGTAATTTTGTAATCAACTTTTTAATAATTGTTTTTCATTTCTTGCATCTGAAGAATGAAAATTATGGAATAATTCACAGATTTTTATATCATCCTTTGCAATTGCCATGTTAATCTCTGTATTGGTGTAATTTTGATATATGTGCTGCTGAAGCATATAATGTCCTCTAAATTTAGGTAGTTAATGATGCAATATTTATACAGGATTATATTCTTGGGTGCCTATTTGTAACAAGGAAACATTATTGTTCCTAACAATGCTACTGATCTTCTTTCCCTAAAATTCTGTGTATAATGGAAAATAATTATATTGTTCAATTGATTGCTCACGTTTGCAATTTTTTTGTCAATGACTATTTTAAATCTTTTTCATTTTAGATTTAATCATACTTTGAAGCATTTTTAGCTAGGACCAAAGGGGATGGCTTTTTCAAGTACTTATTTATCCAACTGAGTTAGCTCTGTGTAGCTAACAGATTCAAAGTAAGCCTTGCTTAAGAGCTACTTCTAAACTTCTGCAGCTGAAATTTTCCCAAATGAAGTCTCATTGGCACAAATGTCTACTTGACATTTTACCATTCTTCCATGTAATATCAGACCAACCAGAATATCTTACCCTGATAGTGTAAATTGTCTTACTTGAACAAAACAAATCTTAGTTCCAAGGGATCATAGAAAGATGAATATTTCAGACAGAACTTTTCAGACTAGAATGTTTTTATCAAAATATAATTTTTTATTATACCTACCATTTCAAAATAGCTAAAGCCAAGAAGGTGAAAAAATTGTTCACATGCATGATTACCTAATGTCCTGGCCTATTTACCTTCCAACCAGGCAGGAACTTAGACTAATGCTTTTCTATCACCAAATATTTTCATAGCTCCAGGAGAAGTCCATATGTTTCTCCTTGATATTAAGCCATAAATTGGTAATGTTTCCTCTTGCCTTCAGTCTGTAAATCTACAAAAGGTAAAGGTTTAAGTCTAACTCTACCAAACACTGAGGTAGAGATAATGGAATACTTTAAAACAGAGTTGCTTTTGATACCCTAACCAAAACAGAACAATGCAAAACATGTGCCATTATATTATGTTATATATAGTTATATATTTTATATTTATATGTGCTGATTTTATATTTCACACAGTGAAACTTACTAGAATCAATTGATAATTTGAAAAGTAAATTGATATTTATTTATTCCAATAAATAGAATTGGAATATAAATAATTAGGTTTAGAATATATATTAGAATATAAAAAAGTATCAATGCAATGTCTTCGATATAAACTTGTGATACCTTCTATGTGTTCGTGGTCTTCTGAATTCACATTGTTAAAAATCAATGTTGTTTCCTCTAATCAATAAGAGATTTTACTCTGATGCTCTGTTTATTGTTTTAACTCACTGGTCCCAAACTGTTTTTCTCCATATTTCTGATGCATTCCTACAGATTATACTCCAATTGTGCTAATATGATATCTAAAAGACATTATTCTTCTATAGACCCATGGGTCCTAATATCTTATGGCTGAGTTACCTGCATCATTAGATAACAGGGGCAAGACTTCTCACCTAAGCCTACGCAACATGCCAGCAGAAAGTAACTGAAAATCCATCTCAATTTCTCATTTCTTATATTTCAGGGCTCCAATTCCTTCAGAAACAAGAATTAGCAGCAAGCAATTGTGTAATGCAAGGCAACTTAAAATGAAAGATGAAGGCACAAAATCGAGAGAAATTACTGTATTTCAAACTGAATTTACAGATGGCCAGCCCATATGAGTGAACAAGATCAGAAAATGTCACAAGATTATTTTTAATACCCCTCCCCTAATGACTAATGTAATATATCAGGCCAGCAGAAGTGGGCCCAAAAAATAGTTCCTGTAAGGATGGATCCGTGATTGATCTACCATGGTCAGGAAAACTTGACTTAGAGGCCAATTGTAATTCAGCAGAACATTAATTGAGAAGATCGGTAGTGCTTCAAAACACTGGTACTTTAGTACAACTTGGTTCTGTGGTATAAAAAGGTTGTCATTCTCAAACCAAACTACATTTAATCTCCTGAAAGTGTATTCCTTTTCAAATAAACTTTTTGAAATCACACTTGCCAAAATAACCTTTGGTAAGTAGATGACACTTAGTGACATTACAAGTTTTTCAAGTGTAGGGAGCAAGATACAATAGAGTTGATTTATTTACCCAGCACTAATGTCAAACAGGTTCAAACATTCATTAAAATCTAGAAATAGTACCACGCACCGTTTGTGTTGTTCAGTAGGTGCCTTCCAGAAATTTGTTAAATGGATCAGCCTCCCATATTTCAACCCCAAACGTTAGCTAATAAAGTAAATTTCATCACTTAATAAGGGGCATTTTAAAAAGTCATAAATACTTGCCTTATCATATACTGTTTTGTTTTCCCTCTGTCTAGCATAGTAATATATATGTCTTTAAATCTTGAGTATAGGTACTCACCTGAGATGTGACAAAATCTATCTTCTATTTCTATCATATTCCTCTATAGTAGTAAATGTTGGTTTTCTTCTTTTTCCAAAACTTATAGGAGGTAGAAAGTCTTATTCCATGTAAAATAAAATAATCACACATCATTTTACAAAGCCCTTTATAAAAACTGGTAGTTAAGAATACATTCAAAGCCATTTTTAAACTTTCTTGTTGACTAAAGATTAATCTTCAAATGAATGAGAATATAATCATGTCTAGGTGTTTCAAGTCTCCAGTCTTGCAAATTGTTATTGTAGATGAATGAATTATGGAAATATAAGCTGACATCAGTTCAAGTATATGCAGGATTGAAACTCCATGGAATGTATATAAACCTTTCAAATATTAACAGACAGTTTAACAGAATGACTATCAGGAAGTTGAAACCAGACAGGCATAATAGTAAAGACATAGAATGAATGAAAAATGGAACAAGGGGCAAGTACAGCTAGAATACTCAATCTACACATTTGAGAAAGGAAGTGGTAAATCAGAAATAAATCTTGGGGAAGGGGGTGGTTGAGAATGATAGAAGGAGTCACTGTGATCCAGGAGCAATGGATAATTACGTGGACATATTTAATTGTAAGACACTTGCACAACCTTTGGAAATTCAGTTAAAAAACACAAAAACACATAAAAATCACAACCAAACAGCACACTCTAGGGAGTATGAATATGACCTCTCAAAAATTTTAAGCAGTTAATGGAGGGAAGTCTTGGTAAAAGCAAACAAAGATGTTCAAAGATGGCAGTTTGGTGTAGGGGAGGATTCCGAAAAGATTTAAATAGATTATCTAAGGTTATAAATCACCTATATCTGTGCAAATATTATCTTTCTTCTATGAGTTCTCTTTGTCTGAACTGGATACTCCAGTCCTGTACCACAATTGATAGCTTGGAAAGATGGAATGGAAGAAACAAGATGAAGAACCCATTACTCCACTGTAGAGAAAACAATCCACTATTTTTTCTCTCATCTCTCTTCACTACATTTTATTCATACTTTTAGGTCAATTCTTTTTGAATTACATTTTCTTTCTTTATTCTGGCAAAGTAATTGGTCAAATAATTCACTAAAGATTATTTGCCATTTTCTTGATTATGCTGTTTAATTGACTAAGCGAGTCCATTAAACTTTCCTCTTGCATTTGGTTGCCATGAAACAACATCTATGTTAATGACGACAAATCTAATGTAAAAATTGTCTCCAGAAAACCAGTCAAAGAAGCTGTGATTACAAATACTTGGCTAACTTTTTTATTTTTCCTTTACCTTGAAAGTCTTCTTGTGTCTAAATTGCCCAGAAAAATAAGTACTCCATCACTTTGTTTCAATCAATTCTAACCTCAAGGATATATTTTGCTAACAAGATGCTTAGAGGAAACCAAAAAATACTCCATTTTTATCTTCTCACTTAAGACTCTCCTTACATACCATATCAGGAACAGTGAAGTTATTCTTTGCAAAATTATTACAATATATTATTTTTCTCTTGTTCTTGCATTTGCTCACCAAGATGTATGGAGAAGAATAGAGGTAAATCACCCATTCCATGGAAGAAAGGTCTGTTACAAAAGGACAACGCTTCTGTATCCTACTTGTATGTCCTCCTCTCAGCTCTTTCCTGATTTCCAATTAAACACAGCTTCTTGGCTTCAAGTCTATTGAAGCCTCACCCACTGCTTCATCTTCATAGTTTCTCTTTTAAAACTCTTTTAAGGGTAGAGACCCAGCTATATACAACCAATCTGAAAAAGATCACAAACCACAAAATCTAAAGGAGTTTTATGACTCTTCAGGAGGACGATTGGGAGACCTAGGACTCCCCATGCCAATCGTTTGCTCATCATATACCTGCCTCGGTTTGTCCCCTTTCCTGTTTTCCAATACTCGTCTCTGTACTGATCTGGATATGACCAGGTGTCAGGAATGGTAGTGGTTAGAGCCCCGTTCTTTTTTTTGTCTAGGAGACAACTCCTCCGCTACTGGCACTCTCAGCAATCACTGGCAACCCAATGGCTCATATCCTTTTGCAGGTTTGGTACGTGTTCCCCCATTTATTGTTCTGGCTACTAATGACTCTCAGTTTTCCCAGGTTCAATTGATTCGTCCGCTCACTAAAAGAGCACTAGGATTGATCCTTGCAATCGGGTCCGTAATCATTGCTACAGAGGCTTCAGTTACCACCGCCGCTATATTGCTGTCCCAAAGCGTGTCCACCATGCAACAGATAAACCAGCTCATCCCTCAATCATCTTAAGGGAGGCCTCCTTGTGCTCCAACAACGAATAGACTTGCTCCAAGAACAGATTATGTTTCTTTGATTACAACAAGGAGGACTATGTAATGCTATGACTACTTCTGTCTGTCAGCTTTCCACTCCCGCACCCAATTTCACTGAACTTAGTAACTACATCAAAGGCCCTTGGTCCCTTAAGTACTTAAACTTCACCCAAAACTTGCTGCATGATCTTACCCACCTAAACCAGACCACCATACAGCTTATTCCCGCTGCCTCCTGTTTAGAAGATGTGCTTTAAAAGTTACAACAATGGTTTTTGCCATCCTCTCTGGTCATCTGGGGAGGCCTTGCACTTGTAGGGCTTACTCTCCTAGGAATTATTAAATGCTTGCACTCCTGGCAAAAATGCTTCCAAAAACGGGTCACCATAATGATGGTCCTTTTAATAGACAAGGGGAAAATTGTGGGTAGAGCCGGTCAGATCTGGTTGAGTCAGCTAGAGTAGCAGTTGAAGCACACTTCCTGCTCATAGAGACGTGACCCACAGGCACGTCTGCCTAGCTTGCAAGCCATGAACTGTCCATGCTCCCTACATGCCCCTGGGGGCCCAATCAGTGCCTGTCACCAAGCAGTGCCCATCATCAACTCCCCGCTAAGTAATTGGCTGGGAAGGACTCAGGAGGTTGGGAAACCTGGGGCTATAAAATCCCAACCCTTGTGCAGAAATAAACCAGACCTGCTTAAGCCTGTTCTCCTAACATGTGTTCCTTGAGTGCGTCGTTCACACTTACCTCCTGCCAGAGATCTAGCCCTACAATGTAGCAATGGGGGAGGCCTTATAGTCCTTCACCTTCATTAGACTTGAAGCTAAGAATCTGTGATTAGTTGGAAATCAGGCAAGAGCTAACAGGGGGATAGAGAAATAGGACATAGGAGCATTGTCCTTTTGTAAAAGACACTGTCATCCAAGGTATGGGTGATTCAACTCTATTCTTCTCCATACATCTTGTTGAGCAAATGAAAGATGAAGAGAACAAAATAATCTATTGAAATATTTTTGCAAAGAATAACTTCACTGTTCTTGATATGGTATCTAAGGAGAGTCTTAAGAGAGAAGATAAAAGTGCAGTATACTTCATTTTCCTCTAAGCATCTTGTTAGCAAAATATATCTTTGAGGTTATAAGTGACTCATCCAAAAATTGGTGGAGTACTTATTTTTGAGGGCACTTTAGACACAAGAAGACTTTTAAGGTAAAAGAAAAAAGAAAAATGTATAGCTAAATATTTGTGATCACAGCTTCTTGGACTGGTATTTTGGAGACACAGTTTTACATTAGAGATTGTCCTCATTAACATTGACGCTGGGTTTCCGTGGCAAGGGGGAAGTTTAATAGACTCACTTGGACAAGAAAACAGATGATAGAAAAAAATGGCTAATAATATTTAGTGAATTATTGTGACCAATTACTTTGCCAGAACAAAGAAGGAAATATATAATTCAAATCACTTGACTTAAACTTATGAGTAAAACTAGTCAGTAGAAATGAGAGAAAACGTAGACGACTGTTTCCTCTCCAATGGAGTAATGGGAATGGGTTCTTGATCTTGTTTCTTCCATTCTATCTTCACAAGCTATCAAGTGTGGCTCAAGACTAGAATATCCAGTTCAGACCAAGAGAACTCACAGAAGAAAATATTTGCAGCAGATGTAGGTGATTTATAACTTTAAACAATCTATTTACATCTGTTAAAAATCCTCCTCTACCCAAAATTGCTCACTTCGAACAGCTTTGTATGCTTTTTCCCTTCATTAACTATTTAAAATTTTGAGAGGTCATAATCGTACTCTATAGAGATTGATGTTTGGTTGTGCTTTTTGTGTGTTTTTGTTTTTTGTTGTGTTTTTTCACTCAATTTCAAAAGGTTCTGAAAGTGTGTTACAATTAAATATGTCCATCTAATTGCCCAATGTTCCGGGATCAGAGTCACTCCTTCTATCTTTCTCAACCAACCCCTTCTACAAGATTTATTTCCGATTTACCACTTCCTTTCTCACATGTGTATATTAGGTATTCTAGCTGTACTTGCCCCTTGTTCCATTCTTCATTCATTCTATGTCTTTACTATTATTCCTTTACTATTATTACCATTATTTCAACTTCCTGATAGTCATTCTGTTAAACTGTCTGTCAGTACTTTGAAAGGTTTATATACATTCCATGGAGTTTCAATTCTGCATATACTTGAACTGATGTCAGCTTATATTTTCATAATTCATTCATCTGAAGTAACAATTTGCAAGACTGGAGACCTGAAGTACCTAGACATGATTTCATTGCCATCCATTTGGAAGGTTAATCTGTAGTCAACAAGAAAGTTTAAAAATAGCTTAGAATGCATTCCTAACTACCAGTTTTTATAAATGGCTTTGTACAATGGTTTGTGATTATTTTATTTTACATGGGATAATATTTTCTACTACCTATAAGTTTTGGCAAAAGAAGAAATCTAAAATTCACTACTGTAAAGGAAAATGATAGAAATAGAAGACAGATTGTATGTTTGTCAAATCTCTGATGAGTACTCATATTCAATTCTTTAAGTCGTATTTCTTACTATGTTAGACAGGGAAAACATAAAACACCATATGATAAGGCAACTATTCATGACTTTTTAAAATGTACTTATTATGTGATGAAATTTACTTTATTAGCTAATGTTTTGGTTTGAAATATGGGAGGCTGATCTATTTAAAAAATTTGCGAAGCCACCTACTGAAAAACACAAATGGTGGGGGGTACTATTCATACACTTTAAGGAATGGTTGAACCTGTTTGGCATTAGTGCTGGGTAAATAAATCAACTCTATTGTAACTTGCTCCCTACACTTAAAAAACTAGTAACCTCACTAAAGATCATCACTTGTAAAGTGTTTTTTTTGGCAAATGTGATTTTTTAAAGTTTATTTGAAAAGGAATATACTTTCAGCAGATTAAATGTAGGTTATCATTTGTTTGAGAATGACAACATTTTTATACTACAGAACCAAGTTTTACTGAAGTACCAGTGTTTTGAAGCACTAAAGATCTTCTCAATTAATGTTTTTCTGAATTATATTTGACCTCTATGTCAAGTATTCCTAGCATTGGTAGACCAATTATGGATCTATCGTTCAGGAACTATTTTTTAGCTTGCTGATACTGGACTGAAATCATTCATCAATCATTAAGAGAGGGGTATTACAAATAATCTTGTGACATTTGTGGACTTTTTCACTCATATGGGATGGTCATCTGAAAATTGAAAGTTTGAATTACTGTACTTTCACATTTTGTGATTTCATCTTGCATTTTAAGTTGCCTTGCATTTCCCAATTGCTCACTGCTAATTCCTGCATTTCAAGGAATTGGGGCCCTGAAATATAAGAAATGAGAAATTGAGATGGGTCTTCAATGACTTTCTCTTGGCATGTTGCATGGGCGTAGGTGGGAACTCTTGTCCTTATTATCTGATGATGCAGATAACTGGGACCTGGGATCCTAGGACCCATGGATCCTGTGGAAGAATAATACTTTTTAGACATCATATCAGCAAAATTTGAGTATAATCAGTAGGAATGTTTTTCATTTCTTGCATCTGAAGATTACAAATATACAAGTGTAAAAATATATGTAATTAATAGAAATAAAAGTTAGTTTGACATCAGTGTATTCAATCTTCACCGTTTTAGAAAGGCCTTTACATAGCATAACCTTTACAAAACTTTTGAAATAAGATAACATTGTCATCTTATCTTAAAATGTTTCTATATGGAATGCAATCTGAAAGGACACATTTATTAATGAACCTATGTATTATAAAACAATGTCAAATTCAAAGTATTATATCTAGGAGAGAATGAAATAGATTATGGACATTATACAAACAGAATACTAAATATTTTAAAATATACTTTTTCAGACAAGCACCAGAAATATCTTTAGTTTCTGTACTACTCATTTCAACAGATAAGTTAAAATTATTTCTGATTTAAAAAATTACAAACTCTATAGAAATCACTATAGATGTATACAAACAACTCGAATATATTTTGACATCAAAGTCAGGCAATTCACTTGGAAGAATACCATGGAATACTTCACAAATTTTCATATCATCTTGGTGCAAGAGCCATGTAAATCTCTGTATTGTAATTGAGGTAGACCTGCTGCTGAAGCATGTACTATCCTGTAAATTTAAGTAATTAATGATGCAATTTTAAGACAGATGTGCAATGATCTAGCTAGCCACAAAATCCATCCCTCTGATCAAATTATAGAGCAAATAATTTTATTTTTTAAAAGAGATGGAAATAGAATTTAAGATCAGATGTCTCCATTGTTTTTAATTATATTCTTATTATCTTAAATACTTGTACAAGGGAATTTTCATTCAACATATCAGTTTTTTTAAGTAAAATGGATCTTTATATAACTTTTCCACACCCTTCCAAACCTCACCCCACTTTAATTTTTTCTAGTTTCATACTATCTGCATTGAATATTATACCATCACTCTCTTCCTCCATAACTCTCTTTATTCCTTCCTTTTGACTTCCACTCACATATTTCAAGTGATAGTTTCCTGTTCCTCATTTTGTTGGAGTAAAGTTCAATTTTATAAGAAATTACACCTTTGAAATACTCCTCTGCAAATAGCATGCTTTGGTTAATATTTTTGTGTAAACTTGTATAAATTTCTAGCTTCCAAATATGACACAGAATATGGGTCCTTTGTGTGTCTGGCTCTGACTTAGTTCACTTAATATATTTTTAGACCTATTCATTTCGTTGCAAATAATGTAACAGTCTTCAAAATGGATGGGTTCAATCCAATTGTGTATATGTGCCACACATTCTCTAACCATCACTCTGCCAAAGGGCATCTGGGCTGTTTCGGTAACTTGGCTACAGTGAATAGTGCAGCAGTGAACATGGTTGTGAAAGTGATTTTACTGTAACCTTTTGGAAGAATTCATCACTTCCTTTGTGGGAGCAATCCTCTAGCCAGTTTTCCAGAATAAGAACATCCCTCCCTTCATCTTCATCACAATGTATTGCAAGTCCTCAAAAACACACTTACTCCTACAGGTCTCAATAAGCTAAAACCACACTGTGCCCATATTCTTTCAATACATTTTTTTCATAATTGTACATATAATTTAGTGAGAACCTTCTATATACTTTCCTAATGTGGGAATGAGGGACAAGACAGAGTAAACGTAAGAAATATGCAACTTAATTAGCTATTATCATATTCAAAATCATGTTCAGCTCTAATTCATAACCTCACATAATATTATTTTAATCTTTATTTGATTACTTCATCTAACCTGTAAATTATGTCAGGTGAGTTAAAAGCAAAGGCAAAAAGTGTGGTTTGATTTTGACACTCATGTGTGAGGTTGCACAACATGGGCAAATAGATGGATTAGAATTAATAGCTCTTATCCATTTTGTTAACGTAGAGATGGTTTTCCCAAACTGATTCTCGAATTCGTATTCCATTGAACAACAAGAAACATGTGATAATTTCCTTTGTTTTGCTCCTTATTAACTTTTGTTTCCATTTTATTTTATAATGGGTGATTTCATAAATGTACTGTAGATACAAAAGTATGTTAAAATATTTCTATCCATATGCATTGATATATACATACACATATATTATGCAGGTTATAATGATAATGTATAATTTCAGTAAGTGTACAATTTACTAAATTATTAAAACTATCGACAGCTCATGCCTGGCATCCTGGTTACTCGGGAGGCTGAGATCTGACGATCATAGTTTGAAGCCATCCTGGGCAAGAATGTCCAGGATAATCTTATCACCAAACAACCAACAGAAAATCAGAATTGGAACTGTGGTTCAAAGTAGTAGAGTGGTAGCCTTGAGAGAAAAATCTCAGGGACATCATCCAGGTTCTTAGTTTAAGAAGTACAATCTACCCAAATAAAATCTATTTAATTTACACCTGTGTAATTAAAGTATTTCCATCACCCAAATGCACAACCATGCTCATTTGCAAGGTAACTCTGTTTTGTCTGAAGTACCATAAAATATTTTCACTTAAGTTGAAAGCATTGAACCATGGGGTCATTCTATCACTCTAATGCATTTTTCCACTCAAATCTTACAATTATTCCAATTATTTAAAATCATAGCTTTTTACTTTAATACCCAAATATTAGAGTTTGACTTGAGTGTCTTGTGCCCCCTAAATGGTTGTTTTTACCACTTTGTCATTTCCCCAGTCCTAAATTATCCTGATTATTTTTCAGATCCTTGTGTATGACCTTGGGATCAGTCCACGTTATGTTATACTTCCTGGAATTTAGAATAACAGGTGCATGGTATTGTGTACAGATCTTTCTGTCCACTCTGGGCTTTAACCTCTATCCTCACAAGAGTAGACTCCCATGTAGTCAGGATTTTCATAAGTTTGTCATAGCTGATTTTTTTTTAAGTCTTTGCATTTCCTGCAGGTTCTTGACTACTGAATTAATTTGTTTTCTTGGGTTGTTTTGTTTCATTTGAATGTATGTGTTGAGTTGTTCCTCACTTTTCCTTTTATTCCTTTCAATCAAGTTCTTACCTAAAGTGCTGAGAAACCAATTCTTTTTCATGATAGTCAAGGTGTACATGATTTATTCCAAAGCAATTTCAGTAATATTTAAACATCTTCATATCTATGGATGGTACATAAATGATAAGTGCTGCGACGGGTCTTTTTATTTCCACAGCAGTCTTTGTCATGCACAGACAGATCATGAAATATATGAAGGTAATAAAACTACAGATGCAAGCAAAGAGAAGAAAAAACTATTATTAATTTTTTGACAGAGGCTTGAGTTCTAGTGAAAGAAATACGTTGCTTGATGCAAGATTTCACAAAATTGTATTGCTAGGAGGAAGCTAAACAATCATCTAATTCTACAGAATTGAGGGAGAAGAATCAAACTCCTGAATAGTTTACATATGGGTCAAATAAAAGCATGCTTCTAAAAAGAGAGTTGACTTTAGAGAAACATGATGAGTTCTATGTAAATAGGTGCTTAGCTGATTTTGTTAATTTGTAAACTAATACAGGGAAGTAGGGTACAGCATGGTGAAAAATGAACTTCGCATTGAAATACTCATGTGTGTGTGTGTGTGTGTGTGTACATGCACGTGTATACACGCACGTGCATGTGCAAGTGCTCATTTATTCATTCATCATCCCTAAGCTTCTGTGTCCAAGGATAGTGGTTTACCACTTGAGCCATTGTTCCACTTCTGGCTTTTTGGAGATACTCGCATGTATTTTCATGATTGGACTGGCTTTGAATAGTGGTCTTCATATCTCAGCCTCCAGAGTAGCTAGCTAATCTTACTCAGCCTCCAAGTAGCTGGTTAAAATTGGGCCTGTCCTCTATACTTCACTGCTCTTTTATTCTTGTCCTGAGGTGTTTACATGCCTAAGTCATATATATGTCTAGTTGCTTTAAGAAATACTCTGACTGCTTGGCACCAGGGGCTCCCATCTGAACTCTTAACTACTGAGGAAGCTTGAGAACACAACCCAGGCCAATAGTTTAGTGGACTTCCTTCTCAATCTATAGCTGGGTGCATTGGATCATTTCCACCATCCTGCACTATCTACAGGTTAGGATTGGAAGGACTGCCGAATCCAGGACAGCCAAGTTAGGAAGCTAGACAATTTGGTGTGCAACTCTTATGTCATTGATAATGAGAAGTCTAAAAAGTCAGATCAGGTGCATGTTCTTTTGAAAGGGAACCCCTATCCTAAAATTAACTATTGATATGACACCAGTCTAACAAAAACAATACCCAAGTTGAACACAATTTCCCACAACCAAAATAAGCATATATTTAACATGCAAAAACTTAGTACAATCTTCTCTTTGCTCTAAAATCAGCTTCATCTAATTATCATATGATGTGACAGAATAGTTTCTTCATTAAACTGATTATATATTTTTAAAAAAACCTAGAAAATTCTTTCTCACATATTAAATGCAAACTAATGGCAAATTGCCTAAGTTCTTACCTATTTGACTACCACTATAAATTCATCTTATGATTATTATTAATGGTAATATATTCAGATTTATTAATTTACTTTGTAACAGTTATTAAACTTTTGGCTTCTCTGCTGAAGTTGAAGTATTTAAATAGTATCATCAAATTATATTACTTGGGTACTTAGGGTAGTTTTTTTAAAAGTCTTAAACCAATGGTTTCTAGTAATTCTGTTTTTTTTGGGGGGGGAGGGTCCGGTCGTGGGACCTGAATTCTGGGCCTGGGCGCTGTTCCTCAAGGCTAGTTCAAGGCTAGCACTCAACCACTTGATCCACAGCGCCACTTCCAGCTTTTTTTTTCTGTTTATGTGATGCTGAGGAATTGAACCCAGGGCCTCAAATATGCAAAGCAAGAGTTCTACCACTGAGCCACCTTCCTAGCTCTCTATGAATTCTTAATTGGTATATTATTTAGTTGATTTTTAATTTCAATTTAATTTTATTGTAAAGGTAATGTACAGAGGGGATACAGTTAGCTAAATAAAGTAATGAGTACATTTATTATGGAAGGAACATTGTTATCTCTTCCATTGATTTTGCACACTCAAAAAAAAACTACTGATGCTTTTCCTGTCGCTATTGACCAATGGATACTTTTCTTTCTTCATGCATTTTTTATTTTGAAATTGATATACAGAGGGCTTACAGTTATTTAAATCAACTAAAGAATACACTTCATTTTATTTTCTAAATTTCAAATTTTGAACATAATTATTTTCTTTTGTTTCTTTAGGGTAATTCTTTTTTCAGAGTTGTAGGATTAGTTAATTTAGTTTTGCATAATTTTAGCACATGTAAATTATTCAGAGATATATTTTTGCTTTCAAAATAATTAACATGTGACTATTTAAAAATTATTTTCTTAAATTTTATATGGTTGATGAATTTAAATAAATTTATTTTCTTATAGTTCTAAACATATTTGTTCAGGTAATGAATACTGTATTTTCAAGAAGCACATACTTTATTTAAAAAGGCTGCATTACATGGTCACTTTTTGGAAATATTTATACTTGAATTAAAAAAAACTGAGCTGGGCATAGTGATTTGTGGTTTCTATTTTCTAACTATGGTGGGAAGTGTAAATAGGGTTTGTAATTTGGGAGAGACTGAGAAACTATGAGAACTTATCATAAAATTTCCAGAGTGAAATGATTAGAGATATAGCCATGCCTAGCAAGATAAAGAGCACCTGGTTATTATATTCTAAATCTTGAGTTAAAACACCAGTAACATCAATCTTTTGCCAAAATAAAAGGATACATGTTTCAAAATGTTTATTATTTAAAACTTGTTTGCAAATTTCTCATGTCTTTTATTTCTTAATTTTCAATTTACGTAATCAATAAGAATCCAAGTATCTTGTGACTGTTTTATTTCTACTAAACTTTTAAATAGTATGAGCAATATTATAATTTCATATATTAAAATACTTTTACTGTTTGTGATAATTTGCTCTGTTTAATATGATAATAAAAATATTCCAAGTGTGTGTATGTGGTGTGTGTGTGTGTGTGTGTGTGTGTGTGTGTGTGTGTGTGTGTGTGTGTGTGTTTATGTGGGTTTTTTGTGTGTGTGCTTTGTGTGTACTTTGTAATGCTTGGGAGATCACACAATTGCTTCACATATGTTAGGCCAATGTTTTATCACTGAACTATACTGTCTAGTTATAATACAAATAGTGTTTTAAGTTATGACTTCTTAAAAGTTTCATTCCTACTATGCTTTTTCAAAATTATATATGATAAAATGTGATCCATCTTCTATCCACATTAGCAATTGTTAGTTTTATTCTTTCTCTTATTTCTTTGGAAATGAATTATATTCCTATTACAACTTTTTTACATTGTAACATCTCTATACAATGCTTTGTTTTCTATTTTATTTTTTCCATGTTATCTGACTTTCAGTCCAATGAAGGTAACAGATTTTTCAAAAATAAATTCTTAGATTTATGGTCCATAGATTTTGAAAAGGATGCTACGAGATTTTATGAAATAAAAACAGAATCTTAAATGTTTGTATTGGCACTATTGCCTCTCTAGATTTAAAGAATAATCTTAGACTACTACCTCAATCCTTTGTTTGTGTGTATGTATGTTGGTCATCGGGTTTGAACTCTGGGCTTGGGCGTTGTCCATGTGCTCTTCAGCTCAAGGTGAGCACTCTACCGCTTGAGCAACGGCAAAACTTCCGGTTTTCTAGTGGTTTATTGGAGATAAGAGCCTCATGGACTTTCCTACCCGGGATAGCTTTAAACCACCATCCTCAGATCTCACCCTCCTGAGTAGCTAGGATTACAGGCGTGAGCCACCGGCACCTGGCCTACCCAAACCTTATAAAGAATGATTATCAAACTAAATGTGAGATGTAAAAACCGATAAAACATAAATGTAAAAATTCATGACATTGGATCAGTAAAGGTTTCTAAAAATTTGACATGGAAAACATTAGTGGCTAAAGAAAAGCAAGAACTGGATTATATCAAGTGATAACCTTTCATAATTCAAAGGACACTATAACAGAAACAAAACCATATCCAACAGATAGAGGGCATATATTTGTTAATGCTACAATGTTAATGCTACAATGATTCTGAAACTTAAGTATTTTTTGGGAGGGATCCGGTTGTGGGGCCTGAACTCTGGGCCTGGGTGCTGTCCTTCAGCTCTTTAGCTCAAGGCTAGCGCCCTAGCACTTGAGCCACAGAGCAACTTCTGGATTTTTTTTGCTTATGTGGTGCTAAGGAATCGAACCCAGGGCCTCAGGCATGCGAGGCATCGCTCTACCCCTGAGCCACCTTCCCAGCCCCTAAAACATAAGTATTTTTATATCTTCTAATTCTATATAAATTTTTTTCCTGAATAGTATATTTCATTAAATAACATGCAAATTAATAGTCAATAGGAGGAGCATATGAAATAAGCTCCTTTTTAGTGTCTAAGAAATAATAAAAACTCACTAATAAGTCCATAATATAAAAAGAGGACGCAAAATATAGTAATGCATTTGTGGAGAAATTGATGTACTTCTAATAGTGATCGATTTGTATAATACTGCAATCATTTTAGCAAATAAGATTTCAAGTCTTCAAAAGGTGAAAGAGAATTTTATAGGATCCACGCATTACACTTCTATGAATGTATTAAACAGAAGTAAAAAACTTTTTTTGGATAGAGATTGTAGTTAATTGACAGTGAACTTGAATAGTATGTGTGAGACCCTGGAAATGATCCCCAAAAACAAATTTTGAAAACACACACTATAGAGGTTGTATGATGGGCAAATTCCTGTAACTGAATTTTATATCTATTTTTAATGTCTGTTCTAAAATTTACAGCATTTCTATTTGAAGGAATGCAAGTTTGTGAAAATCGGGCTTTGAAAACCTATGAAGGCACAATTCACTTCCAAAGCATTAAAATGTATACAATAAAAGGAGATAATATATTGTAAGTGAATTGCATGTCAGGAAAAAAAAAACTATTGTTAAAACTTCTTCACACAAAATGCAGAATAGATAAAAAGATGTTTTTGGCGTTGGCTAAAAACTCTTTGTAAACTACTGCATTTAAAGGAAAGATGTGATTTCTGTTTATTTTGAGGGTATTTTGTCCGTTTGGGTTTATACAGAGATAACTCAATCCAAAAGTATATGTGATAACTGGAATACCTAGGAATTATGCACCAATTCTAATAATTTTTTATTATTTTTATTGTGAAAATACTGTACAGATGGGTTACAATTACATGGGCAAGATAATGAGTACATTTCTTATCAAGCATTGTAGCCTCCCCCTTTGTTTCCCCTTCCCATCCCTTCCCATCCTCCCCCTGTCCCTCACCCAATACTCCCCGCTACCCGCCCCCCAAAGTTGTAAAGTTCATTTTTCGATATAACGACTTGTACATCTCATTGTTGCAATGGGTCCACCTGTATCCCTAATGTTTTCCCATGGCTTCCCTTATTTGCAATATCTAGTATATGTCTGAGTCAAGCAGAAAAGGTCAGATAAGGTGATGTTAGGGAAATGAACCCTAAGATATGTATTCAAAAGTTTTCTTTTCTTTCATGCAATTGTTTCTAACACATTTATGATTATTTCATTGTTGCTTTGTATTTCCCTCCCCCACAGTATAACCCCTGCTTTCACTGTATTTGATGTTGGTATAATTTGTGGAGGGGAAGGGGTAAAACTTCAAAGTAAATGAGAAACTTTTCTGGAAGAAACTTTTAGCAAATGACGACACAAATCTATGCATCTGCATTTTATGAAAGTCATATGTTACATGCTCAATCCAATTGCTTATCTCTAGTTTTCTAGGAAAAACGTATTCTCAAGATAAGAGCCAAAAGCAGTGAAAAGAACAAAATACACAATCATCTTGATTTATTTGTGAAAGTAACAAATGAAATAAAATAATTCCACTTAAGAGACTCTAATATTAGCCTATGTGAAGATGTTCCTAAATGCCAATATCCATTAAATTTTTGGAATTTTAATTTCTACTAACATAGGAAAACTAGAACAAGAAAACAAATATAGACTTAGAGTGAACCAGCCTTGAAATAATTTTCTTAATTGTTTTGAAATTACAAAAGAATTGATACTCCTTTGCTTTGGAAATCATTTAAAAATATTTATCACTTATGATAATTCAAATACTAAGCAAGAGTAATTTTATATAATCATTATAAATATCATTTTATTACTATTGTAAAATAGAATAAAAAAAACCAGTCCCAATATATGATGTACATATCATTATTCTTAACTTCTAATCATTACCTAAATATCTTAAATAATCTAAACAGTCATGTCTTTAACATAGCCGTAAATATTCTATACTTTTTTACTTAACATTTTCCAGGGGTATGTATTCATGTTTCTAAGAAATGTTCACAGCAGTTAAAAGATGCTTTTGTGAAATTAATGTGATACATTTTTTGTTGTGGGTGTTGTTTTTAGTGGTTAATTGGAGATAAGAATCTAACAAGTACTTTTCTGTCTGGGCTAGTTTCTAAAACAATTCTAAGATCTCAGCACCCAGAATAGCTCTTATTATAAGGGTGAGTTACCGGCACTTTGTTTCATGAAGTATTTTTTAAAATTTTAATTATATGTTAAGTTACTTGTTTCACTATGATGTATATCATTCTACACATGAATTTAGATATATTTATATATTTCTGAGGACAAATAATCTCTAAAAATATACTATTCTACACATAACATTTATATATAGAGAGAGAAGACAAATATATATATAGAGAGAGAGAGAAGACAGACTCGCTCTAAAAATTTTATGCTACTATTTTTGAACTTTTTCATTTCAAAGATATACAGTCTATTTTTCTAAAAGTTTCCTAGAATAAAATAACTAATATTTCAATAGAAAGTAGAGTTTATTACTTTCAAGTGAATTTTAGATATACACATGATATTGTAGTAACATTTACAGTATATTACTTGAAAAGATTCTGCCCAAACTCTTAAATATTTGATTGTAGTTAGGAGGAGAGAGGAAGTTAATTCATAGTGATTAGGAATTTGCAATGCTTCAAAAAATCTATTCCATAATTTGTTATAAACACATAGTCAAACTATCTGATATGGTTTAGGTTTTTTTTTATTTGTTCAAAATTTCAATATGGATTCATGCACAGTGGTAACATTAAAATTATTAATCAAAAGACAAATAATAAAATCATAGACACATATCCGACGTTCAATAGTTAGCACTTATGTTGCTAATAATAATTTTGATGGGGAGGATGATGACCACAGTGTAGCCTGATAATTATGATGTTGTGATTGAAAAGGAAAAAAATACGTAGATATCTTTGAAGCTGGATTTCCCACATTGAATGCATAGTTATAAACAGCGTTAGATTACATACAATAAGAATAACAGGAGGAGGGATGGGAAGGTGGCTCAGTGGCAGAGTGCTGGCCTTGTCTACATGAGGCTCTGGGTTTGATTTCTCAGCACCACATAAGCAGAAAAAGCGGGAAGTGGCACTGTGGCTCAAGTGGTAGAGAGCATTGAGCTGAAGAGCTGAGGGACAATGCCAGGCCAAGAGTCCAGGCCCCACGACGAACCAAACAATACAAAACAAAACAAAACAGAATAACAAGAGGAGAGTTTGAATATCAAGAAATACAATCACGTAAACAGGTACAGACAGTAAAAACCCTAATGTTATTCCAGCAGTCTTTCTAATGTATACTCACTGTTCTTGGTGGTATAATTTTCTTGTAAATAAAATCGTTTATTTCCACATTTTGATGGACTAAGATGTAAGTTTCAACTTAGTGTGATTAGTTCAAATAACATTCTCATATAGATACCATTCAATAAAAGGACACAAGCTGCAGAGCCAGGAGTTAAAATTTATTTTTATTTCTGTATGAAACTATTTCTGACTTTATACCAACAAACTGAATTTGACTCTTCCCTTATTTGTAAGCTAAGTTAGAAAATGTAAGGACTGTTTACTTTCTTTTTCTTTGCTCTAGAAGTCAACAAATATATTCTTCAATATTTCTGGTAGATTACATCCATTAAATGTAAGACCAACATCCAATGTTGTGAGTAAATAATGGTGGTACTCGAATTTTTGTCTGAGTTCTTCACTCTGTGTGCTTACAAGGAGAGTCATTGGGTGAAGGAGAGGACCAATATGAAAAGAGTATGGGGAGAAATGCATACTTAGTAAATAATTGTTTTAGGACTGAGTGAGTGGTGATGAGTATTTGCAATAGGCTGGTGTGTCAGGGTCATAAAAAGGAGTACATAGAAATTACATTAGTGACAGAAACTGAGAAAATCTTGATCATTCATCTTATCTAATGGATGGAGGTAGGGTAAGAGGAAATCTAAAGTTTTTGCACATCTCTGTCTCCTAACTGTGTTAGTTACATTCTTGGTGATAAGGATGGATTTAGATGGATTTATCTTGGTGATAAAGATGGATTTAGAGCAAAAAAAACTCTCTGATAGTTCTAATATTTATATTAAACAGATGCAAAGATAGGTCTGTTTGGACATCATCAAAATATTCATGACCATGAATATGAAAAGTAATAAAATCAGGGACATTATTAAAGGGAAGAGGAAAAGGAAAGTTCTGACGAAAGTGTGAACAATGTGAGTACCAGTGTGGACAAGATTGGAGGAATGTGATAAATAAGGAAACAAAAAAGGAATAAACACAGATTTACAGAAGAAAAGGAAGGAAAGAATTTTCAGGAAGATATTGAATGAAATCTACTATTTGGATTTGAAAAGTAAAAGGACATAGACAAGTTCAATAAGAACAGTGTTTTGGTGAAAGTCATATTGATAAAATGTTGAGATGTGAATGTGAGGACAAAATTCTGGATCGATTAATTCAACAGATCCTGTTGATGCTAAATGTTGGGAACAAATACTTAATCCTGACCTTAGAAATATTATACAGATATAACTGTCATGAACTTTTATTACTGGTATTCTGTGAATATTTTTGAAAACTTTATTTAGCTAGGAGATTATAGATTGAACTACAACACAAAAAAGCCTAATTTGTCCTACAGTTCCAATTAGTGACCCATCTATCCATATCAGTTTGGGATTTTATTGAAATATATTTAGATATGTTTGGATATCTTATCAGCCTACTCATTATAAATGTAGGACAAGTAACACCAAGTGTTAGGTTGAACATACAGCTTTACTGATGTGACTGGAGACTCCTGTAATTGATTCCTCTTTAGAATAGAAAATGCCTCAATAGCAATTGACACATCATAACTGCCATATACACTATTGAAATCTAATTCTTGTTAGGTATATCTCCATACTGAAATAACCCTGTCAACCAACCTGACACAAATTCTTTTTTGTGTGTGTGTGTGTGTATTTCTTATCTTTTATTATATTATAATAAAGGGAAAAATATCACTTACCATATAAATTATAATGAAAACTGGATCATAAATCCTTAGCTTAAGATTGACACTGGAAAACATATGAAAACTCAACTGGCATGAAATATACATGCTTCCAAATACATATGTGTGTTAAGATGAGGGAGTACATAAAATACACAAATTAATATTAAGAGAACACTCATTTAGGTAAAAAGAATGCCCACTAAATCTAACTTCAAGACTTAATTTTTTGTAGGTAAAGAGATTTATGAATAAATAAGCCATCTAAATTCTAACAGTGAACAAAGCTTTCTAATTTTCAGATCTTTTGATATTCACTTTAAACTTTCTGACAAAAATTCTTATATGAAGGAAAATGTTCTTATAAACTTCAAGCTTTTATTGAATGGAAAAATTCAGACATTACTCTCACCACTACGATTAAATGCCTAAAAAGATAAGACATTTTGCTTCAATGCCTTTCTTTCACTTTCTCATACACATTGTCAAGTAGTGAAGGATTCTGATTTAACAATAATACAATCGTGACTTGTATTAACACAACATCTAGGATCTAATGTTAACTTGGACACTTACTAATTAGCTCCAAATTTTGTGGATATTTATATTTCTCCTGGGTAAACTAATGAACTCCAGGAAAATGTCCTTAAGGAGCCTTTCAATTCTAATATCACTGTCTCAAAATTCTTTAATTTCTACATCCTTTAATGTGGGCATAGGGTTATATTGTGGAGCTTTTCTCCTCAGAGAGTATTACCCTATTGCTTAACATGGACAAAATACCTTCATACATAGACTGGACGTGTACAAACAAGAAGTAGTAGTTGGACAATGTTCTTAGCAGTTTGTACAGATAAAATGGAAATAGAGCAACTATGAACTCAAAAAGAATGTGCAAAGAAGACAAAGTCACAAAGTAGAATGTGCCAAGAAAAGCTAAAGTATAATTTCAAATAAGGTGCTCAGGTGTGAGGGTGTGTTCAAAGCAGAGGTTCAGACAATGTAGTTGGATATCTTGGGCGGAAAACTGCTTTAAACTGTTCTGGGATAATTGTACAAGTAGAAGACCCTAATTCTGACTCTAATCAGCCACAACATCATCAACTTACCAAGTGCAAAGTGAGAAAAAGAGGGCTGATCACAGTTAGTGTTGAAACAATGGCAATCACATAACTTTTCTTATAAGTGTTCATTTATTTTGGAGCATTTAAGTAGGGAAAAGCAAAGTAAATATTTTGCATGTACCTAAATTAAGTGGGACGTATTATATTGGTCTCTCTTTAACTTGGAAGTTATAGATTATGACTTTTTTACTCTAACTTGGGACGATGACCTGCTGTCAGTTATTTTCTTCTCTTACCCTTTTTTTGCCCTTCCACTTACATAATTATTATTTAAAGAGACATAATTGAGCTTGCATGTCTAAATTCTTCCAAATTACCTGAACTACTTCATACTTCTGGCAGCCTCCTATATCTTTCTCAAGGGAAACATTTAGAAAATACCATTTTTATCCCACATGATATTGGATATCTTCCTGGCTAATTCCTGCAAGATATATATTAGACTCATCCTATATCTCAACATTTGTACCACCATAAAATACTATTTTACTTAGAAATCATGATATTAGTATATCTGGTGAGGTAGCATCTGTCATTTTTGAATGGCCTAAAGTGATACTTACATGCAATCATGTTTTAAACCAATATGCCACTCAGTAGATGAATGAATTGACAAAATGTGGTTTATATATGTACGGAGTAATTCTATGCTTCCTATTCATAAGGAAATGGAAAAACTTGGAAAAATCCTACTAAAAAAATAAGCAAGACACAAAGAAACAAATTTCATGGTTTCCCTCATTTGTAATAACTAGGAAATATCTAAGATAGTCTTAGCAGATGAGCAGAATGAATCAATATCTATGTATAAATGTCCATATAAAATGATGCTGAGCAAAATAAACTCCTAGATATGGAAAGAGATGTCTTTCTTTGTGGATGTTGTTTTTAATGTACTATGTGATTCCTTTTTTCCTTTGTGTTATCCCATATGGTTTGTCCATTGTTGAACTTGGATTCAGTAGCCTGTGTATGGTATATACATTTATCTTCATTTGGCAAGGGAAGCAGAAAAATAAAATGGTGAGACAAAGGACAAAAGGCAAACCAATGCAATAGCAATAGTCACAGGACAATATGTTGAAAATTTACAATACAACTTGTGAGTGGTATTGGGGTGAAGGAAAAGTGTGAGCAAAATGAGGGAGGGGATAAAAATTTTGATATGCTATGTATTCAATACCTTACAATTAATGCAACCCCTTCTATATATCACCTTGACAATAAAATTAAGTTAAAAAATGAGCTACATAAAATATAATTTCACTGTATTAGTATAGTAAATATTAATATATGTGTATTACCTTTAAAAAATGAACATTTTGGTTGCTAAATTGAATTACCTCTTTCTTTATCAGACATCAACTGGAATGTTATCAAACTATACAATATTTTCAGAATATACTTGCCATTATTTTGAAAAAAATATTATTTTAGTGTTGTCTCATACTAAAACAGAAAACAGTTCAATTCTATGGAAACTCCTAACTTTGAAAACTTACTAATTGTTAAGTGGAGAGAATATATCTGTTCCTCAAAATTCCTATAACTACTAACTACTCATTTTCAAATTCTGAACATCCCATACCAGAGACATTCAAATGAGTACCTGTTTTTATTTTATTTAATTCTGCAGTAGATGCAGTTTTGAATGAGGCATTACATACTTAAAAGTCAACAGAAAAAATAGACACGTTCTTGTAGAGGATAATACTATGAAGTAACTATAATAATTAATTCCTTTTTTTTTTTTTTTTTGGTAAGTCTTGGGGCTTGAACTCTGGGCTTGGGCACTGTCCCTGCGCTCTGCAGCTCAAGATGAGCACTCTACCACTTGAGCCACAGCGCCACTTCCAATAAAAATTCCGTAAGAGTAAACATTTGTTCATCAGAGTAAGCTATTATATCTATGACAATCAATCCCAAGATTTTATGCCGTAAAGTCATCCTAGCCCAACAGTTTCCAAATTGTAAGGTGCACGTTAAAATTCCCTAAATTCACATCATGACTAGTTTATCACTATTGTGAAAAAAATACTACATTTCTGCTAATGTGATGCCCTTCCTCTTGTGGAAAGAATACTACACTTAACTTTGCTACATCATTTTCCCCGCAATGGTATTCTTGAGATCAGAACACTTGCAAATATTATTTATTTTTAATTTAATTTTATTTTTTATTTTACTATATATATTATCTATCATAGATATTCAGGAGATATGGATATCTTAATATTAAGATTTGAAGATTATGGTTGAAAGCCCACCCAGGCAGGAAAGTTCCTTGGATTCTTATCTCAAATAAACTCATAAGGAAAAGTCAGACTCAAGTGGCATTGATGTTCTAGTGGTAGAGCAGTAGCCTTAAGCAAATACAGGCTCAGGGACAGTGCCCAAGCCCAGAGGTTAAGCCCTAGGACAAACAAAACAACAAAAACAAAATTAAAAATCCTCAAACCTAGCATTTTTCTCATTGTATACAGAGGTACATAATTAAGGAAATTACTTCCTGTGTTATGTAAAGGTAGAAAAAAAAAAGATGTCACACAATTACTCTCTTCATACCATGTTACATCAAAGTCTCAAAAGATTGCGCTTTTTCTATATTTATAAATTAATATCATCAATTTTTTGACAATTTGTCTAGATTATTCACATTATCATTTTACTCATGAGCTGTTGGAATTATCTATTAACTATGTTCTTATTGTACCTCACCTGAAAGACTACTCTAGTCAATTAGAATGCCAGAATAATTTGTGAAATTGTAAATTAAATCTTTTATTTGAAAAGCATTTTGTAGTATCCTATAGAATATTAAATTACAAACAAAAATTATCTATTTTAAATCTAAATTCTAATTTAGGCAAGTCTACAAATTCCTATATTAAATGAACTTTCCTATTTTTCCAGGCTTAAACTTTTGTAATTTTTCATCATTTCTTTGGAATCTAACAGAATGATGCTTACTTTTTCAATTTTTGGTTGGGAATCATGAGCTCTTTTGCATCTAGAAATGTTATGTAATTAAGACAACATTTAAAACACAACTGAGGATTATATATGAGTTACATTTCTATGGGAAACTTGAGTTCTCAAAACATAATGACAAAATCAACCCAAATTTCCAACTGTGTTTTCCTTTCTTGTTTATTTTTTATTCCTTTCTTGGTTGGTTTTATTGAGGCAAAATTATAGTCTGCTACTTAGGCAAAGTTTCATATCAACTCAAGTAACTTGGGAGAGGAGTCCATGGAGTCCATTAAATACAAGATCATGTCATCTTCATGATTTTTTTCTTCTGTTTTTTTTTCTTTTTAAAAATTTATTAATTTTCTTGTGAAAATACTGTACAGAGGGGTTAAAATTACCTGCGCAAGACAATGAGTACATTTCTTGTCAAGCATTGTAGCCTCCTACTTTGTCTCTCCTATCCATCCCTTCCCATCCTCCCCCGGCGCCCCCACCCAATCCGCCTCCTCCCACCAAAGTTGCAAAGTTTGATTTCGACATAATGACTAGTACATCTTATTGTTGCAATGGGTCCACCTGTATCACTATTTAAACGATTTGTTTTTGCCCTTCCCCTCCAGAAATTATACCTACATCAAATACAGTTAAAGCAGGGGTTATACCATGGGGGAGGGACCTACAAAGCAACAAAGAAATAATCTTATAAATGTGTTAGAAACAATCCCATGAAAGAAAAAAAAATATTTGAATACACATCTTAAGGTTCATTTCCCTAACATCAACTTATCTGACCTGTTCTGCTTGGCTCAGACATATTCTAGTTATTGAAAATAAAGGAGACCATGGGAGCTATGTTTCTTTGGGTCTGGCTTATTTCACTTACTATATTTTTTTCCAAGTCTTTCCATTTCCTAACAAATGGGGCAATGTCATTCTTCTGATGGAGGAATAGAATTCCATTATGTATATATACCACATTTTCTTGATCTATTCATCTACTGAGGGGCATCAGGGTTGGTTCCATATCTTAGCTAATGTAAATAATGATGCAATAAACAAAGTTGTGCTGGGAGCTTTAGTGTGGTCTTGTTTGTATTTCTTACAGGGACACAATAATTTCAGGACACTGATTTAATTAATAGTTTATTAAGGATGAAAACAATAATATTAATTATATGGAAGCATAATAAATACCCAAGAATTGTTAGGAATGTAGTCTATATAACTGAATAATGGATAGACATCTCTGGCACACTATAAATATATATATTTATATCTGTTCTTATTTTGTCAACCCAAGAGGCTCAATCTCAGGTCCTGGGAAATGCCTGTCAGCTCAGTTTGTCCCAGGATGGCAGGTTGACGCTCAATCATTCATAAATTTGGCCCTGTAGGCCATGAGTTCAGATTCTTGCACTCCCAAACAATGAATCATGGAGTAAAAAACAGATGGTGACACATGTTTTCCTTTTCTGTGAAAGTCCTGCATGTCAGGTATGAAGTGGAATACATATGCAGACCTATATCCTATGTAATCAATGTAATCAATATTCTATGTGCCATAATAGTCAATAAAATAACTGGTTACTACATGAACAAAACAAAAGTTTAAATGAATAACTACACTGAATGCAATATGGAGTCAATATATGTATGTAAATATAAATCATATATTTAAAATGTACACAAATAGGATGTTTGCTAGTGGTGGGGATCGATTTCAGGCCTAAGGAACAGACTTGAATTTCTTGACTTCAAGAAAGCAAGCTTCCCCTTCCTACACAGTGTAACAGAGTTACCCAGACCATGAGATGCAATCCCAGTCCTGGCAGAAAAAAATGGCATCTCTATGCTATGTGACAACCAATTCTTAGGTATTTCATTATTTCTCCTTTTAATGAATGTAATTTTTTAAATGGTTAATAAAGTATTGATTAAAATCAATCAGTATCCTAGAATATAATTGTATATAATTTATAGTAGAATCATTCAAGAAACTGCCCATTCAATCATGACATACATCACACTGCATTGGTATTCATATGGATAAAAATGAGTTTCTTGGGACATCTTCATCCTGCAGTGACCAGACCAGAGACAACCCAGGAAACAAGACTCGGTGTGAGTAGAAGCCTGACGTCCTCACTCCTTCTCAGGGAGCAGAGGAGGGAAGGCCACCTATCCCACCCCCCAGTACCGGAGATCTCCATCTTGGATACCGACAAAGCTTGGCAGAGCTGCTAGTTCCAACTCAGGCCTTGGAATAAAACTAGAGTCATTTAGCAGGTCACAAGAACTTAACCTGACTTTCCAGACTCAGCTACCCCCAGGGAAAAGTCACCCAGCTCGGGTGCCAGCCCTAGGAGTGGCTTTCTTCACTGGGTTATCAGACCCAGAGGCTGCCCCTCCCTTTAGCAGCATTGACAATCAATTGAAATTAAGTAAACAGAAACACTGAGAATGGCTCTAGGCTGGGCTCTGTGAGTTTCTCACAAACTAGCCCACAAACAAGCTACTGCTTGTTGAAATGCCTCAACTCTACCCAGAACCTAGCCTCATCACAGCATCTCCAAACTTGAGGAAAAAGCCATCTCCCTCTTTTGTGATACTCAAAGCTGATACTACTGCCATTGAACTAGCCTGGGAGGAGGATCGCAAAATCCTGGTTAAAGCAGAGCATTTTTCTGCCTGTTCGAACAAACTGACTTAAGAAACCAACCGAGCCACAGGACCACAATCAGAACAGAGACTCTAAAAAGAGGCTGATTACAGACACAAGGGAGTTACAGGATTTTTCCAACCACTCCCAAAAAAAACTTAAAGAACTCTTCTTCTTCTTCTTCTTCCTTCTTCTTCTTCTTCTTCTTCTTCTTCTTCTTCTTCTTCTTCTTCTTCTTCTTCTTCTTCTTCTTCTTCTTCTTCTTCTTCTTCTTCTTCTTCTTCTTCTTCTTCTTCTTCTTCTTCTTCTTCTTCTTCTTCTTCTTCTTCTTCTTCTTCTTTTTGTACCTTTTATAATTTTTTTTTCTTTTCTAAAACTTTTTTTAATCTTTAATTTTTACCTTTTTTGAAAAATATTGTTTTCTAGTAACTTTTTTTCCAATAATAATTTTTATTTTAGGAATACATGTGTATTTGCATTTTTCTTTCTTTGTTTTCTCTTTTTTTTATTTTATTTGTAAACATACTGTACAGAGGGGTTACAATTACATGGGCAGGATAATGCGTACATTTCTTACCAAGCATTGCAGCCTCCTCCTTCGTTTACCCTTCACATCCCTTCCCAGCTTCCCCCTCCCACCCCCAGTCCCAATCCTTTTCCCCCCCTAACCCCCCCCCCCCCCCGCACCGACGTTGTAAAGCTCGTTTTGGACATGAAAACTTGTACTTCTCATTGATGCAACAGATCCACCTGTATCCTTAAACGACTTGTTTTTCCTCATCTCCTCCACAAGTTATATTGACAACAAATATAGTGAAAGCAGGGGTTATACTGTGGGGGAGAGACATACAAAGCAACAAAGAAATAATTTTATAAATGCGTTAGAAACACATGCATGAAAGAAAGAAATATTAAAATACATATCGAAGGGTTCATTTTCCTAACATCACATTATCTGGCCTTTTCCGCTTGACTCATACATATACTAGATATTGCAAATAAGGGAAACCATGGGGCCTATGTTTCTTTGGGCCTGGCTTTCTTCGCTTAATATAATATTTTCCAAGTCTTTCCATTTCCTAACAAATGGGGCAATGTCATTCTTTCTGATGGAGGCATAGAATTCCATTGTGTATATATACCACATTTTCTTGATCCATTCATCTACTGAGGGGCATCAGGGTTGATTCCATATCTTAGCTATGGTAAATAATGCTGCAATAAACGTAGTTGTGCTGGTAGATTTAGTGTGGTCTTGTTTGTAAACATTTGGGTAAATGCCCAAAAGTGGGATTGCTGGGTCATAGGGGAGTTCTATGTGGAGTCTTTTGAGGAACCTCCATAATGCTTTCCAAAGTGGTTGAACAAGTTTACATTACCACCAACAATGAAGTAAGGTTCCCTTGTCCACATCCCCTCCAGCATCTGTTGTTGTTAGAGTTCTTGATTTTTGCCATTCTAACTGGAGTGAGGTGGTATCTCAATGTTGTTTTGATTTGCATTTCTTTTATGGCTAGGGAGGTTGAGCATTTCTTCATGTGTCTATTGGCCATCCTTCTTTCTTCTTCAGAGGAGTTTCTCTTTATGTCTTTCACCCACTTGTTTATTGGGCAGTTGTTTCTTTGAGGATTTGTTGTTGGGGGATTTAATTTTTTGAGTTCCAAGTATATTTTAGATATGAGACCCTTGTCTGTTGTATGGCTGGTAAAGATCTTCTCCTAATTCGTGGGCTTTCTATTGATCTTGCTAGCTATGTCCTTTGCCATGCAGAAGCTCTGCAACTTTATGCAATCCCATTTGTCCAAACTTTCTTTGATTTGTGTTTCTGGGTCTCTATTCAGAAAAATTCGGCCTGAGCCAAGGAGACCTAGGGTTTCTCCTATCCCATCCTGTAATGTTTTCAGAGTGTCTGCTTTGACTTCGAGGTCTTTGATCCATTTGGAGTTGATTCTGGTGCAGGGTGATATATAAGGATCTAGCTTTAGTTTTCTACAAGTAGTTAACCAATTTTGCCAGCACCATTTACTGAAGATGCTGTCTTTGTTGCATTCTATTGTTTTAGCTCCCTTATCGAAGATTAGATGGCTATAGGTCTGTAGGCTAATTTCTTGGTTTTCAATTATATTCCATTGGTCCTGAGGTCTGTTCTTATGCCAATACCAAGCTGTTTTGATTACTATGGCTTTATAGTAGAGTTTGAAATTTGGTATTGATATTCCTCCAACGGTGTTCTTTCCATTGAGGAGCGTTTTTGCTATTTGGTGGTCTTTTATTGTTCCATATGAATTTTTGGATTGCCTGTTCTATTTCCTTGAAGAATGAGGTTGGAATTTTGATAGGTATTGCGTTGAATTTGTAGATAGCCTTGGGAAGTATTGCCATTTTCACTATGTTAATATTTCCAATGCAGGAGCATGGGAGGTTTCGCCATATTTTAAGTTCTGTGTTGATTTCCTTTTTCAAGATTTTAAAGTTTTCATTGTAGAGTTCCTTCACTTCTTTGTTTAAGTTAATTCCTAGGTATTTTATTTTTTGTGGGGCTATAACAAATGGAGTTGCTTTCTTAATTTCAGCCAGATTTTTCTCATGTTGGCATAGAGGAAGGCCATTGATTTTGGGGGGTTAATTTTATACCCTGCTACTTTGCCAAAGTTTTGAATCAGCTTGAGTAATTTGGGAGTGGAGTCTATGGGATTCTTTAAATGCAAGATCATGTCGTCTGCAAAGAGGGAGAATTTTATTTCTTCTTTCCCTATTTGGATCCCCTTTATGTCTGCATCTTGTCTTATTGCTGTAGCTAGGCATTCTAATACTAGATTGAAGAGAAGTGGAGAGAGTGGACATCCTTGTCTTGTTCCTGAGTTAAGATGAAATGGCTTTAGATTTCCACCATTAAGTATAATGCTGGCTGTAGGTTTGTCATATACAGCCTTTATTGTATTGAGGAATGTTCCATGGATTCCTAATTTTTCCAAAACCTTCATCATAAAGGAGTGTTGGATCTTGTCGAATGCTTTTTCTGCATCTATTGAAATAACCATATGGTTCTTATTCTTGCTCCTGTTGATGTGATGAATAATATTAATTGATTTGCATATATTGAACCAGCTTTGCATCACTGAAATGAATCCTGTTTGGTCATGATGTATGATTTTTGAGGTGAATTGTTGAAGTCGGTTGGCCAATATTTTGTTGAGTAGTTTTGCATCAATATTCATCAAAGAAATGGGTCTATAGTTCTCTTTATTTGATGAGTCCCTGCCTGGTTTTGGGATGAAGGATATGATGGCTTCATAGGATGTTTTCGGTAGTGAATTTTCTCTTTCAATTTCATTGAAGAGTTGGAGGAGTATTGGTATGAGCTCTGCTTTGAAGGCCTTGTAGAATTCCGCTGTAAAACCATCTGGTCCTGGGCTTTTCTTAGCTGGAAGGTCTGTTATTGCTGTTTCTATTTCAATGCTTGATATGGGCCAGTTAAGCTGGTTTAACTCATCTCGGTTTTGTTTTGGCATGTCAATATTTTCTAGGAAAAGGTCTATTTCTGTCAAGTTCTCAAACTTATTAGCATAAAGTTTTGAGAAGTATTCCCTTATAATGTTTTGAATCTTGATTGTTTCCCTGGTGATGTTTCCATTCTCGCCTCTGAGTTTATTTATTTGGGTGTGTTCTCTTCTTTTTCTGATAAGATTTGCTAAGGTTCTGTCAATTTTGTTAATTTTTTCGAAGAAGCAACCATCCAGGACAAGTCCAAGAAATATGATAGATCTATTCAACCCTTCGAAGACACCATCAGAAGGCCTAATCTAAGGATAATGGGTGTAGAGGAGAACCTAGAAACAGAAGTTAATGGCCTAGGAATTTTGTTTAACAGGATCCTAGCAGAGAACTTAACCAACATGCAAAAAGATAGGCCTATTCAGATACAAGAAGCTTTTAGAACTCCAAACAGACTAGACCAGAATAGAACATCTCACTGTCACATTATAATCCACACAGGATCATCTCAGACCAAGGAAAAGATCCTTAAAGCTGTCAAGGAGAAAAGATTAATCACCTATAAAGGAAAACCAATTAGAATCAACTCAGATTTCTCAGCAGAGACAATCAAAGCAAGAAAAGCCTGGAATGATGTATGCCATGCCCTAAAAACAAACAACTATCAACCAAGAATACTGTACCCAGCTAAATTCTCCTTCATAACTGAAGGCCAAATAAAAACCTTCCATAGCAAAGAAAAATTGAAACAATATGTCTCCACCAAACCAGCCCTACAAAAGATTCTTAAAGATGTCTTACACATAGAAAACCAACAAGGCCACAATAAAGGTCAAGAAACTACACCCAAACTGAGAATCCAAGAACCATAGGAAGAAACCAGTTTTTGCAACCTCCAAGAAGGTGGATAACATGGCAGGAACTCCAAATACGTCTCAGTCTTTCTCTTAATGTTAACGGACAGAACTCTCCAATTAAGCGACATATACTGTCTAGCTGGATTAAAAAACAAGACTCTTCTTTCTGCTGCCTTCAGGAGAAACATCTTGCCCGTAAAAACAAACACATTTTCAATGTTAAAGGTTGGAACAAAATCTACCAAGCAAACGGCCCCCATAAACAGTCAGGTGTTGCAATCCTAATATCAGATAAAATAGACTTCAAATTAAAATTCGTGAGAAGAGATAAAGAAGGTCTCTACATACTAGTTAAGTGATCTCTCTTTCAGGAGTATATTACAATTCTAAATATCTACTCTCCAAACAATGGAGCACCCAAGTTTATCCAAGAAACACTACTTTCCCTCAAATCCCATATAACTCCAAAGACATTAATTGTTGGGGATTTTAACACACCACTCTCCCCACTAGATAGATCAACTCGGCAAAACTCAACAGAGAAACTGCAGATCTAAACAGCTGCTTAGATCAACTAGATTTAACAGATATCTACCGATCATTTCACCCAGCAGCATGAGAATACCCGTTTTTCTCAGCAGCACATGGAACATTTTCTAAAATACACCACATTTTAGGCCAGAAAGCAAACTTTTCCAAATTCAGAAACATTGAAGTTATACCTTGCATTCTCTCTGACCACAAGGGAATAAAATTAGAACTCAACACCAAAAGCCACCAAAGAAAGTCTGGTATCACAAGGAGGCTGAACAACACACTGCTGAATCACGAGTGGGTCATGGAAGAGATTAGAAAGGAAGTTCAAATGTTCATGCTATTCAACAAAAATGAACACACAAATTTCCAGCTCCTCTGGGACACAGCAAAAGCAGTACTCAGAGGCAAGTTTATAGCTCTGAGCTCCTACATCAACAAATTGGAGAGATCTGAAACCAACAATTTAATGACACATCTAAACCTCCTTGAAAAAGAGCAGCAAGATAAACCCCAATCCAGTAGACGGAAAGAAATAATTAAAATTAAATCAGAATTAAATGAATTAGAATCCAAAACAAACTATAGAAACAATCAACAAAACAAAGATTGGTTCTTCGAAAAAATTAACAAAATTGACAGACCCTTAGCAATTCTTTCTCTTTTTTTAAATTTTCTTTTTGATTTTGTTTAGCTCTACTGAACTTCTGATCTTTTTTTCTTCCTTTCTTATCCTTTTCACCTTCTCTTCTCTTTCGTCTTGTTTTTGTGACTTAATTGTTGTCCTGAACATGCTCAGTTAAACCCGTATTTGATTATTAGACCCTATCCCCCATTGTGTACACACTTAATCCACAAATTTATTACTCAATTCAAAACCTCTGAGACTTAAATTCCTTAATAGCAGTACTACCTCTTTATACCTATATAATATTTTAAGCATTTTTATTGTTAAGTTTTTCACATCTCCTTTATATCCCTTCCCTTCTCTCATTATATTCATGTTCTTCTCTGAATAGTTTGTTTTGGAATCTACATAATATTATTAATTATTATTTTCTATTTTTTCTGGTCCCTTTTCTTTTCCCTTGCTCTTTCTTCTTTTTCTCTCTCTCTCTACTTCCATCCTATCCAACCTATTTCCTGCTTTGAGATTAGGACTTAGTTAACTCTACCTGTGCCTTCCCACATCACTCTATTCCTATTTTTTACCCACATCTCTCCCTAACCCTAATAATTTCTGGTTTTCCAAATTCATCTTTGCGATGTGTAGTCCATTAATATATAGTTGTTTGATGTTGAATAGATGTAGCTGTTGAACTAGATTGTATCTGCAGACTATTGACTGTGCAAATTCAGATTTTGGTTGATGCTTGCCTTAAGTAAGTGTTCTAGCACAAAACTGGTGCTATTTGCATCCCAAATGGGCAGAGTAAGCTGGAAAAACACAAGAAAAATGGCAAGTCCAGGTATCTCAACTCCCACTCTTGATAATCAGGGGACAGAAGAGATAATGAATAATCCAGAGCAAAGTTCCCAAATAGCTCTACAAACAGTTCTGGCAAACATGATAAATGAAAAGTTTGAAAACATACAATGGACTCTGTATGTGTGTGATGGGGAGAGAAAGGAAGCAAACAAAAGGTCAATGCAGGAAAATATTGAAAACCTACAAAGGACTCTGTATGAGCGTGATAGGGAGAGAGAGGAGGCAATCTAAAAGTTTATACAGGAACATCATGAGCGTGAGGAAGCTACTCAAAAACTGATACAGGATTTGTGTGAGCAGCTTGAGAATACTCAAAGAGAAAGGCAGGAATGGCGTTAAGAGGCTGAGAACACCCAAAGAGAACTACAGGAATGGCAGGAATGGGACTGGGAGGAACCTAAGGAAAGAGTAATACAGGACTTGAGAGAGCAGGTTAAGAATACACAAAGATCACTAAAGGCATTCCTGGGATCCATTAACAAAGAGTTGAAGGAAGTCAGGGAGACCATAAAGGGAATCCTGAATGGAACCCAACAGAAGGAATGGGAGTCCAAGGAAACCATAACCAATCAACTAAGTGATTTGAGAATAAACAGTGAAAACCAAATTAAGGAAGTAAAGAAGTTCATACAAGATCTAAAACAAAGCTTCAACAAAGAATTTGAAGCCATCAAAGCTGACCAATTAGAAGGAAAAGAAATAAAAAATAATGTAGAAAGTCTTGACCGCAGGTTAGACCATGCAGAAGATCAAATCTCAGGGATTGAAGACAGCCCATATATTATAGAGAAAGAGCATACAACCATCCAAGACAAGTCCAAGAAATATGATAGATCTATCCAAAACTTGGAAGACACCATCAGAAGGCATAATCTACGGATAATGGGTATAGAAGAGAACCCAGAAACAGAAGTTAATGGTCTAGGAAACTTGTTTAACAGGATCCTAGCAGAGAACTTCCCAAACATGCAAAAAGATAGGCCTATTCAGATAAAAGAATCTTTCAGAACTCCAAATAGACCAGACAAAAATAGGACATCCTACTGTCACATTATAATCCACAAAGGATTAATTCAGACCAAGGAAAAGATCTTTAAAGCTGTCAGGGAGAAAAGATTCATCACCTATAAAGGGAAACCAACTAGAATCACCTCAGATTTCTCAGCAGAGACAATCCCACAAGAGTCTGATATGATGTATGCCATGCCCTAAAATCAAAAAACTATCAAGCAAGAATACTGTACCCAGCTAAACTCTCCTTTATAACTGAAGGCCACATAAAAAACTTCCATTGGAAAGAAAAATTGAAACAATACATCTCCACCAAACCAGCCCTACAAAGGTTCTTACAGATGTCCTGCACATAGAAAAACAACAATACCACAATAAAGGCCAATAAAGTGCACCCAAACTTAGAATCCAAGAACCATATGAAGAACCCAGTTTTCCCAACCCCCAAGAAGGTGGATAACATGGCAGGAACTCCCAAATACCACTCAATCCTATCTATCAACATTAACACACTTAGCTCTCCAATTAAGCGACATAGACTGCCTAGTTGGATTAAAAATCAAGATCCTTCTCTCTGCTGCCTTCAGGAGCAACATGTTGCCCGTAAAAACAAACACATTTTCAATGTTAAAGGCTGGAGCAAATTCTACCAAGCAAACGGCCCCCATAACCAGGCGGGAGCTGCAATCCTAATATCAGATAAAATAGACTTCAAATTAAAATTCGTGAGAAGAGATAAATAAGGTCACTACATACTAATTATGGGATCTCTCTTTCAGGCGGATATTACCATTCTAAATATCTACTCGCCAAACAATGGAGCACCCAAGTTTATCCAAGAAACACTACTTTCCTTCAAATCCCACACAGATCCAAAGACATTAATTGTTGGGGATTTTAACACACCACTCGCACCACTAGAGAGATCAACTCGGCAAAAGCTCAACAGAGAAACCGCAGATCTAAACAGCTGCATAGATCAACTAGGTTAAAGAGACATCTACAGAATATTTTACCCAGCAGCATCAGAATATATGTTTTTCTCAGCAGCCCATGGAACATTTTCTAAAATAGACCACATTTTAGGCCAGAAAGCAAACTTGTCTAAATTCAGAAACATTGAAGTTATCCCTTGCATTCTACCTGACCACAAGGGAACAAAATTAGAACTCAACAGCAAAAGCCACCAAAAAGTCCAGTAACACATGGAGGCTGAACAACACACTGCTGAATCACAAGCGGGTCATGGAAGAAATTAGAAAGGAAATTCAAATGTTCATGCTATTCAACAAAAATGAGCACACAAATTTCCAGCTCCTCTGGAACACAGCAAAGGCATTAGTCAGAGGCAAGTTTATAGCTCTGAGCTCCTACATCAACAAATTGGAGAGATCTGAAACTAACAATTTAATGACACATCTAAACCTCCTTGAAAAAGAGCAGCAAGATAAACCCCAATCCAGTAGACGGAAAGAAATAATTAATTCTGATTTATCAGATTTAAATGAATTAGAATCCAAAAAAACTATAGAAACAATCAACAAAACAAAGAGTTGGTTCTTCGAAAAAATTAAAAAAATTGACAGAACCTTAGCAAATCTTATCAGATAAAGAAGAGAATGCACCCAAATAAATAAACTCAGAGATGAGAATGGAAACATGACCAGGGAAACAACCAAGATTCAGAACGCAATAAGTGAATACTTCTCAAAACTTTATGCTAGTAAGTTTGAGAAATTGGCAGAAATGGACATTTTTCTAGCAAATACTGAGATGCCAAAACTAAACCAAGATGAGTTAAACCATCTTAAGGGGCCAATATCAAGCATTGAAATAGAAACAACAGTAAGAGACCTCTCAGCTAAGAAAACTCCAGGACCAGATGGTTTTACAGCGGAATTCTACAAGGCCTTCAAAGCAGAGCTCACACCAATACTCCTACAACTCTTCAATGAAATTGAAAGGGAAAGTTCACAACCGAACACAATCTAGGAAGCCATCATAACCCTCATGGCCAAACCAGGCAGGGACTCATCAAAGAAAAAAAACTATAGACCCATTTCTTGATGAATGTTGATGCAAAACTTCTCAAGAAAATTTTAGCCAATCGACTTCAGCAAATCATCCAAAAATCATGCACCACGATCAAACAGGATTCATTTCAGAGATGCAAATCTGGTTCAATATATGCAAGTCAATTAATATTATTCATCACATAATCAGGTGCAAGAATAAGAACCACATGGTTATCTCAATAGATGCAGAAAAAGCATTCGACAAGATCCAACACTCCTTTATGATGAAGTTTTTGGAAAAATTAGGAATCCATGGAACATTCCTCAATACAATAAAGGCTGTATATGACAAACCTACAGCATTATACTTAATGGTGAAAAACTAACACCATTTCTTCTTAAATCAGGAACAAGACAAGGATGTCCCTCTCTCCACTTCTCTTCAATCTAGTATTAGAATGCCTAGCTACAGCATTAATAAAAGATGCAAACATAAAGGGGATACAAATAGAGAAAGAAGAAATAACTCTCCCTCTTTGCAGATGGCATGATCTTGTATTTAAAGAATCCCATAGACTCCACTCCCAAATTACTCAAGCTGATTCAAAACTTTGGCAAAGTAGCAGGGTATAAAATTAACCCCCCATAACCAATGGCTTTTCTGTATGCCAACAATGAGAAAAGTGTGGCTGAAATTTGGAAATCAATCATTTGTTATAGCCCCACAAAAAATAAAATACCTAGGAATTAACTTAACTGAAGAAGTGAAGGACCTCTATGATGAAATTTTTAAAAAATTGAAAAAGGAAATTAAAACAGAACTTAGAAAATGGCAAAACCTCCCATGATCCTGGATTGGAAAGATTAACATCATGAAAATTGCAATACTTCCCAAGGCTATCTACAAATTCAATGTGATACCTATCAATATTCCAACATCATGCCTCAAGGAAATAGAAGAGGCAATCCAAAAATTCATATGGAACAATAAAAGACCTCGAATAGCTAAAATGCTCCTCAACGGAAAGAACACTGCTGGAGGAATATCAATATCAAATTTCAAACTCTACTATAAAGCCATAGTAATCAAAACAGCTTGGTACTCACATAAGAACAGACCTCAGGATCAATGGAATAGATTTGAAAACCCAGAAATGAACCTACAGACGTATAGCCATGTAATCTTGGATAAGGGAGCAAAAACAATAGAATGGAAGAAAGACAGCCTCTTCAGTAAATGTTGCTGGCAAAATTGGTTAACTACTTGTAGAAAACTAAAGCTAGATCCTTATATATCACCCTGCACCAGAATCAACTCCAAATGGATCAAAGACCTCGGAGACAAAGCAGACACTCTGAAAACATTACAGAATGGAATAGGAGAAACCCTAGATCTCCTTGGCCCAAGCCGAAATTTTCTTAATAGAGACCCGGAAACATAACAATTAAAAGAAAAGTTGGACAAATGGGATTGTATCAAGTTGCAGAGCTTCTGCATGGCAAAGGACATAGCTAGCAAGATCAATAAAAAGCCTACGGATTGGGAGAAGATCTTCACTAGCCATACAATGGACAAAGGTCTCATATCTAAAATATGCTTGGAACTCAAAAAATTATATCCCCCAACAACAAATCCTCAAAGAAACAACTGCCCAATAAATTAGTGGGCTAAAGACTTAAAGAGAAACTCCTCTGAAGAAGAAAGAAGGATGGCCAATAGACACAGGAAGAAATGCTCAACCTCCCTAGCCATAAAGAAATGCAAATCAAATCAACATTGAGATACCACCTCACCCCAGTTAGAATGGCAAAAATCAAGAACTCTAACAACAGCAGATGCTGGAGGGGATGTGGACAGAAGCGAAACTTCCTGCATTGTTGGTGGGAGTGTAAACTTGTTCAACCACTTTGGAAATCAGTATCGTGGTTCCTCAAAAGACTTCACATAGAGCTCCCCTACGACCCAGCAATCCCACTTTTGAGCATTTCCCCAAAGGTTTACACACAAGACCACACTAAATCTACCAGCACAACTATGTGTATTGCAGCATTATTTACCATAGCTAAGATCTGGAACCAACCCAGATGCCCCTCAATAGATGAATGGATCAAGAAAATGTGGTATATATACACAACGGAATTCTATGCCTCCATCAGAAAGAATGACATTGCCCCATTTGTTAGTAAATGGAAAGGCTTGGAAAAACTTATATTAAGGGAAGTAAGCCAAGCCCAAACAAACATAGGTCCCATGGTTTCCCTTATTTGCAATATCTAGTATGTGTATGAGTCAAGCAGAAAATGTCAAATAATGTGATGTTAGGAAAATGAACCCTTAGACATATATTTTAATGTTTTTTCTTTCATACATTTGTTTCTAACACATTTATAAGATTATTTCTTTGTTGCTTTGTATGTAGCTGCCCCACACTATAACCCTTGCTTTCACTATATTTGATGTAGGTATAATTTCTGGAGGAGATGGGGAAAAAGAATTCGTTTAAGGATACAGGTGGACTTGTTGCAACAATGAGAAGTACAAGTTGTCATGTCGAAAACGAACTTTACAACTTTGGTGAGGGGGAGGTGGGAAGGATTGGTTGTGGGGGTGGTGGAAAGGCTGGGAAGGGATGTGAAGGGTAAACAAAGGAGGAGGCTGCAATGCTTGATACGAAATGTACTCATTATCTTGCCCATGTAATTGTAACCCCTCTGTACAGTATGTTCACAAAAAATAAAAATTAAAATTAAAAAAGAAAGATTCATATGGCGCCTTTCCTAGGAAAAAAATGAGTTTCTTAGGATTTCCTGCCATTTGAAGGTGGCAGGAGCAGGATTCGAATTGTGGGCTCCAGCTCCCACCACTTAAACCCGAAGATAGGGAATTCACCAGTCTGTCCAAGAATATCAGCAAGACCAATGATTAAGTAGGCACCAGTGGCTTTCAGCAGTCCTCCATGATACTTATAAAGCTGTGAAAGGAGATTCATGGTCATGGTCACCGTAGGCTGCAAAGTACTTGAGACGCCTATCCAACTTCAGTGTCAACAAAGCCAGAAGTAGACCCATGTGGCTCCAGTGGTAGAGGGGTATCTTTGAGCAAAAGCAGCTCATGAATTGTGCCTAGGTCCTGAGTTCAATGTCCGGGACTGGCAACAAACAGACATACACAACAATCTGTGTAGCCATCCGGCTCTCTGTTGGTTGACAACACTACCAGACGTTGCAGAAGGTAGAGGTAACTGAGTGGTAAGCAAGAGTGTCGAGGCGAATTTGGAGTACAATAGGAAATTGGCGACCTAGTCAGTGAGTGGGAGAATAGAGGATTTCCCAGAGCCTGGGAATGTGGCCAGCCCAACTTTCCCATCCAAGCGCTCAGATGTCTGAAATAACAAGACTCTGAGACAGAGCTGCAGGCAACAAACTACTGCCAGAACACCAGCAGAAGAATCCTCCCGTCAGACCTTCAACATTCAAGAAAACAAAGAACACAAAAAAAGGGAAGGATTCCAAAGACAAACACCACTGGGGAGGGTGATTCAATGGAGGGTCTGGCCAAAGGTGATGCCTATCACAGGCCTCCCCTGCCTTTGGACACAGTCACAGCCACCAGGGTCCAGAGTGTCAAGGGTCCAGATACCACCAAGAATCTGCAGAGGTGCTACCGACATGTGGTGCCTTCCTTGGACTGCAGCAAAAGAAGAAACCAGGTGCTCTGTGCCAAGATCCAACCACTGAAGCAGGAAAAGACAGACCTGCAGGATTGACAAGCGAAAGAGGAGAAGGTAGCCCAAGTGCACAAAGCACCGAAAACAGAGCTAGACATGCACAAGCTACCCATACAGTGGTTGGTTTTGGCAGAAAGTGATTTACAATCGGCACCAGCCCACATGCAGCTTATGGCCGATGACAGAGAAATGAAGCACGAAGCTCTCACCAGCTGCCTACAGGCTTCAGAGCAGTGCATGGGGGAGCTGGAGATGGTGGCTTCTGTGGTTGCTACTTACAGAAGGATACTGAAATGTTGTTTGAACAGCTGAATGATGTAACACTTCAGCTCAAGGAAAAGACCAGAAGCTTCTATGACATGGAGCAAGTGAACACAGAGTTTTCAGAGAAACTGGAAGCACTCTGGACATAGAGGAGCAACAGGAAGAATAGAATCTGCAAGTTCCAACAAGTGTTGCAGAGGCGTGATGTACTGAAGAGGCTACAGGACAACCTGAGCTGAATGGTGACCACAGCAAATCTGGAGACAGACACTTTCTCCCAGAACCTGAGTATTGAGAGGTCCACGCCAAAGAAGGAGGCCTGGTGGCTGACTGAGCAGGTAAACCAACTGACAGAGGAGAAGGAGTGAGGATCGAGGTAGGTGCTGCACCTAGAGAATAGTTGGGGGAACTGAGAACGAAGCTGGCAGAGCCATGCCCCCCCGAGGGTCCATCTCAGGATGAACAGCAATTGCAGGCCCACACCTACTGCATGCAGATGGGGTTGAGAAACCTGGAGAAACAACTTCACATCTAGGTCCAGTAAAACCAGAGGCTCCATCTCCATATTGCAGAGCAGCGGGAGTAACTGGGAAGACTAGAGGAGGAAACCAGGGATCCGCAGGAGATCCCCGAGACTCCACGATGTGCATGTATGTGCAACCCACAGCTGGAGGAACAGCTGGCCTTGCTGCGGGATGCTATCTGCAGGGTGAGCAGTGAGAAGGAGGATCTCACCAGCATCGTGGACTCAGAGTAGCAGGTGAAGAAACATCTGCGGGAACAGTTGGACTGCTCAGAGGAGAAGATAGAGGAATGGAAAGAGGTGGCTGAGAGAGAGAGAGCCAAGCAGCTCAGAAGCTGCAGGAGCAGCAGGAGCAGTCCCTGGCCTAGCTGCAGGAGCTCAGAGACACCTGTGAGCAGCACATCACTTCAAATGAGCAGCTGTGCTCCAAGTAGTAGGTCCTGCAGTAGCACCTGCAGAAGCAGACCCAGCTGTTGGAGCAGCTGAAACAAGTGCAGGGTGAGACCAAATGGGGGGACTAGGAGGTGACCCCAAATTGGCAGGACAGTTTCAAGTGCCTGGAAGTGACCAGTCCACAGAAGGAACACCTGCAGGCCCAGCTGAGCTTCCTGGCTGTCCCTGGGGAAGGGGAAGCTGTGAACCCTGGAGAAGCAAAAGCTGAAGAAGCGACTCTCCTCAATGTGCCCATGGCAGAGGATGGAGATGTCCCCCACACTGAGAGGGATGTGGCTCTGTTAGCACTCTCAGAGGCTGAGATCCACAGGGGGATACTCCTGCCGGACTGCTGCAGGCACTCCCCCTTCCCCGGACAGCTCAGTACCAGATAGAGCCGGAACCACAGGTCCCCCGCCCCGTGTGCTGCCACCACAATATGTGAGAGAATGAGAAGTGGGACATGTGGGCATCCGAGAAGAAAATCTGCTTCATCCACAACCTGCCTGATGAGGTGGACTTCCAGAGTCCTACAGATGAGCTCCACCATCGATGCAACCAGCTGTCGGCACATATCTGCACTGTCCAGGAATCCCTCCTGGCAAAGGACAGATGTTCATTCTGGATCAGCTGTGTCAGGAGAAAGCCGAGTGCATGTGCCAGCTGTCCCAGGAGAGCATGAAGAGTAGATAGCTGCAAGAGCTGCTGTCGCTCCTACACGGAGCCCCAGATGCCAACACAGGCTGAGCTCCCCACCAGTGCAGCTGCTTCAGAGGCCACAGGCTCCTGGGTGGGCAAAATGAGGAAGGCACAGTAAGGTTTTGAAGAATTGCTACTTCAGGATAGTGTGGAAACTGCAAGAGGAGAAGTCAGGGTTCACTGCCCCATACAGGACTCCCCCACAGAGCATATCCTGCTGCAGATCCCCACATCCAGAACTACCCACAGCTGGTGAACTCAGGCTTGCAGTGCTCCGTCCCTTTTCTCGGTAGACTGATGGGGATGATGACTCCCTATGTGACATACTGAGTTCCCAAATCCTCAGCAGCCACCAGAACTAGGTGGCCAGGTGGGGTTCTCTAGGCCTCCATCTGCCTGGTGATAGGAAGGGTAACCTGCGGGCCGAGTAGAGCAGAGGCTGCTGGGAGGAGGCCCAAATTCCAGGGACATCTAATGGCCCAGTGGTGGCCAGGGAAGAGGCCCATGTTATGCTTATCACAAAGCATAAATTGTTTCCAAAGGGAAAATAAAGCATCCACAAAGATTTGTTCTTCCAGTTATGGGGCTTGAACTCAGGGCCTGGCCACTGTCCTTGAGTTCTATTTGATCAAGACTGGTGGTCTACAAGTTGAGCCCCACCTCCCCTTCCAGCTTTATCTTTGTAGAATCAAACACAGGGCTTCAGACTTGCTAGGCGACCAATCTATCACTGATCCACATTCTCAGCTAGGATTATCCCTCTCCCCAAACCCATATGACCAATCCTCAGATAAATAGGAATTAGGGGCTAGGATGAATATGAAGCACAAGTCTGGTTCACACGTAAATACTTCCCTGCCCCTTCTTTGACACCCTTATTTAAGGTTTCTCTTTTACTATTGAGGGATGAGAGAGCGAGAGGGACGTCCGAGAGAGGAGTACCAAGAACAGTGCCCCCCTGAGTCCCACAGCCTCCTCCACACAAGTGGTCCTACAGATTCCCATCTTACCTGACTCAATGTTGTATCTACACTGTCTCCCTACCCCTGCAAGGCTCAGAATGAAATAAATGTCAGCCCTGGCTTCAGCCCACACCCAGAGTAGAAGCTCCTAGTCCCAGGCTGACTTCCACCTCTTGCAATTAGTCTGGGATTTTTGTCCTTGGAGCCTTGCCATCAAGCCAGAGCCATCCTGACCTGAAGCACGGCCAAGGCCAGGGATTGGACAAGATAGAGGAGCATGGGACTAAAGGAGGTACTGATTTATCTTGGCACTCTTGAAATTTCCAATATTTGGCCCATGCCAATCCCAAAGCCAATATGCAATGCCTCTCCTTGTTGTTGTTGTCCATGAGCATTGTCCCTGAGCTCTTTTTCTCAAGGCTCACACTCTACCACTTGAGCCACAGGGACACATCTTATTTTCTGATGGTTCTTTGAGGATAAGAGTCTCGCACACTTTCCTACCCAAGCTGGCTTGGAAGCCAGATCTCACCTTCCTGAGTAGCTAGGATGACAGGCGTGAGCCACCAGTGCCCAGCATGTGATGCCTCTTTAAAGGATCTTGGCAAGTCTGTAAAAGGAATCCCAAAGGGTCTGGATAGACCATTACCCAATCAAGGAGCTGGGATTGGGGAAAGCTGATGTTATAGCCAGTCTGTTCCCCAAAATTATAGATGTCAGGTGATGTTGGATGCATAGAACTCCTTGGCCAACAACCACCAGACTTAGTTGGGAAAAAGGTAGAGAATACCCAAAGGTTACAGTGTAAAAATCTCTGATTTTCCATGCACATGATGTGTGTGTGTGTGTGTGTGTGTGTGTGTGTGTGTGTGTGTGTGTGTGTGTGTGTGTGTGTGTGTGTTTACCAAGGCTTGAAAAGCCTAGGTGGTAACCTTTAGCTTGTTTGCACAAGTTTGGTGCTCTAACATTTGAATTATAATATTTCTTCTTCCCAGCTTTTTGGTGATTCTTTGGAGATAAGAGTATGCCCAGGCTAGCTTTGAATCTTGATTGATCCTCCAGTGTCAGCCTTGAGTAGCTAGGATTATAGGCATGAGCCACTGGCATGCAGCTGCACGGATGGCTTTTCATACTTTCTGTTCTAACAGCTGTCTACTTTCCCTGGCCTAGATCTCTGACCTCTACATCAACTCCCAGCAGCCCCTGACTCTGTGGAGAACATAGTGCTCAAACCTGTCAGTGCATCTTATTTCTTTGTCCTCTGGAGAGTATGTTTCCTCTGAAGCCTGGAGGGTTAGGGGAAGGGGAAGGAGGGATAGCTGTAGATGGGTGCTCAGCTAGGAAATAGGTATTCTGTTTTATCCAAGAAGGAAAGCGTGGTCAGATGCTAATGGCTCATACTCTCATATTCCTAGCTCCCTCAACACGCTGAGATAGGAGGACTAACATTCAGATGCAGCCCAACAAGAAATGTCTGTGAGACTCTCCTCTCCCAAGAACCACCTGAAAGCTCGAAGAAAAGCTGTGACTCAAGTGGTAGAGGGCTATCCTTGAATGAAAAAACTGAGGGACAGAGCACGGGCCCTGAATTCAAGCCCTACTACCAAGATGCACTCATGCACATGTGCACGCAAGCACACACACACACGCACACGCACACACATGCACATGCACACACACACACACACACACACACACACACATATATGTCACTACTGTGGCTTGATCACAAGTCCTCAGAACTTCCTGGTAGTAGCTCAGTTTTCTGGAGGCTGGTGGGCTAAGACTGTGACCCCATTTATGGATTGGGCATTGTAGGCTGTGAGTTGAAATCCCAACATGGCCAATAATTTATTCATGGAGTAAGAAGCCAATTTTGTCCCATTTTTTTCCCTCTATGTGAAAGTCCTGGGTCTCAGTATATGTGATATGATGTAATAAAATAAATGTTTTATGTGTAATAATACTAAAAAAATAAGGGTAATAAATGTCATATGGAATAAACCCATGTATGTAAATAGATCTCATATATGAGTATCATTATTTTCAGTACTGGAACTTCAGTTCAGGCCCTTGGAACTTTTCTGATCTTCTTGTCTTCTAGGACGGTGATGTTCCCCTTCACCCACAGTGCCGCAGAGTTACCTAGACCTTGAGTTTAAATGCCAGGCCTGCCAATAAAATGGTGCTAATTCCACGCCAGGGCCTTATTATTATTATTGTTATTGTTGTTGTTGTTATTTGGTTGTAGTCCAAGTACCGGGCTTGAACTCAATTCTTGGCATCTCTGCTAAAGACGATCCTGGGATCCTAGGTCCTTAGTTCAAATCTCAGGACTGGAAAAAAAATAAAAAATAAAAAGGAAAAGGATAAAACTGAGAAGTTCAATAAGGTGGTTTTACTTTTTTTTCCCTTTGTATTGTACCATCCTGGCTCTAAATAACAATGCCCAGACAATGTACATGACCTTATATTGCTGATGTTTGGCGGGATATTAGGGAAGCCAAGCTGAAATCAGCAACTTAGGCCTGAATGTTGAATCCCGGGACTCCCAATAATGAATGGCTGGCAGGAGATTCTAAGAAACGCTTTCCAGGGCTGTGAAGGTGGCTCATTGGTACAGCGCTTGCATTGCATAATAGAGGCCCTGAGTTCGATTCCTCAGCACAACATAAGCAAAAAGAAAAAAGCCACAAGTGGCGCTGTGGCTCAAGTGGTAGAGCGCTAGCCTTGAGCTGAAGAGCTGAGAGACAGCGACCAGGCCAGGGTTCAGCACCCACGACCGGACCCCAAAAAACAAATTAAAACAAATTAAAATTAAAAAAAGAAACGCTTTCCAATAGGCATCTGTAGAAATAGAATGTTGTAAAAGTAACAATTACATTAGTAGTGTACGATTATATTATGAAATTATACACAACAATTATACTACATTGACTAATTTTCAATTAATACTTTATTATGTATTTAATCATGATACTTAAAAAAGGAAGGAATAATTTAATTGGCAATATTTGATAGAAATATCATATATGCAATTTCATAATTTACAGACATCTCTCATTAAATATATCTACATCTATCTATCTATCTATCTATCTATCTATCTATCTATCTGTCTGTCTGTCTGTCTGTCTGTCTGTCTGTCTGTCTGTCTGTCTGTCTGTCTGTCTGTCTGACTGTCTGTCTGTCTGTCTGTCTGTGTGTGTATCTACCAATCTACATATTTCTCTGTTTATACACTTGTCACTACTGGGGCTCAGTGGTAGAGTGTTCGCCTAGTAAGTACGTAGCCCTTGGTTCAATTCGTCACTACCATGTGCATAGAAAAATCCAGAAGTTGTGCTGTAGCTCAAACATTCGAGCACTAGCTTTGAGCATAAAGGCTTAGGAACTGTGTCTAGACCCTTACTCAAAACCGAGGACTGGCAACAAAAAAAAAAAAAAAAAAAGGAAAATAAAGAATGTTCTGACTGCAACTATATAAAAAAAAAAAGGAAAATAAAGAATGTTCTGACTGCAACTATATAAGGATAGGGCTGCAAATACCTCATCACAGAGCAAGCTGGGAGTCTAGTGCTGACATTTGCCATCTAACCTGAATTAGCCAGAGGTAAACTGCTGCAACCCAGTTCCATGAACTAGATGCGGCTGGCTTGCTCATCCTGTCATCCAAGATACTCGGGGGCTGAGATCTGACACTGGTGGGTTTAAAACCCAGCCCTGGCAGGAAGTCTGTAAAACACTGAGCTGTGGCTTAAAGTGTTAGAGTTTTAGTCTGATCAAAAGACCTTAGGACAGTACCCCCAACATTTCAGTGCAATCCCTGTGCCTGACTCCCCCCCCCCAAAAAAAAACCTCACCCCTCTAAAATTTAAATTTGGACTTGGAAAGCAGTATGGAGGTTCCTCAAAAGACTCCACATAGAGCTCCCCAACGACCCAGCAATCCCACTTTTGGGCATTTACCCAAATGATCACAAACAAGGCCACACTAAAGCTACCAGCACAACTATGTTTATTGCAGCATTATTTACCATAGCTAAGACATGGAACCAACCCAGATGCCCCTCAGTAGATGAATGGATCAAGAAGATGTGGTATATATACACAATGGAATTCTATGCCTCCATCAGAAAGAATGACATTTCCCCATTTGTTAGGAAATGGAAAGGCTTGGAAAAAATTATATTAAGTGAAGTAAGCCAGGCCCAAAGAAACATAGGTCCCATGGTTTCCCTTATTTGCAATATCTAGTATAGGTATGAGTCAAGCGGAAAAAGTCAGATAATGTGATGTTAGGAAAACGAAACCTCAAATATGTATTTTAATGTTTTTGTTTCTTTCATGCATGTGTTTCTAACGCATTTATAAGATTATTTCTTTGTTGCTTTGTATGTCCCTTCCCCACAGTGTAACCCCCGCTTTCACTATATTTGATGTCAGTATAACTTGTGGAGGAGATGGGGACAAACAAGTCGTTTAAGGATTCAGGTGGACCTGTTGCAACAATGAGAAGTACAAAATGTCATGTCAAAACCAGCTTTACAGTGTCGGTGGGGGGGGGGGCGGAGGGGGGTTATGATTGGGTGGGAGGGAGGGGGGAGGCTGGGAAGGGAGGTGAAGGGTAAACAAAGGAGGAGGCTGCAATGCTTGGCAAGAAATGTATGCATTATCCTGCCCATGTAATTGTAACCCCTCTGTACAGTATGTTCTCAAATAAAATAAAAAAAAATTTAAAAAAAAAAAAAATTTGGACTGTATGTGGCGTGTTTCTGAAAGAATGGTGATACTGATAAAAGCACCCTAATTCTAATGACATTATGTGGGTTACAGCTATGTGATGAGTCTTTCATGAGTTGTTGTGTGCTGAGTCATTCATGGGGTGCAATTTTTCATTTTTTCATCTGGTTCTTGTAAGAGCTACACAAGTAAGATGATTGTGCAGATGAGAAACTTGTGGCTAAGATATGTCCTCATGTCAGGGCCAAAATTATGTATGTACCTAACTCTAGTGAATTGTCTCCTGCAGACAATTGTTTTGGTTTATGTTTCTTGATCATGAACCTTGAACTCAGGGCCTAGCCACTGACACTTACCAGTGGGGATCATGGGTAGCGCCTTACCATGTGGAGCCAAGGACCCCCTTGCAACAGAGTGTTACAGTCTATTCATGTAGTAGCTGAGGTCTGTCATCCTGCCTACTCAGGAAACTGAGATCTGACGATCTGGGTTCAAAACTATCCCAGACACAAAAGGTCCCATGAGACTATTATCTCCTATTCACCACTTAGAAACTTGAAGTGGAAGCTAGTCACTGCTGACTCGTGCCTGTCATCCTAGGTTCTCAGGATGCTGAGTGCTGAGGATCACGGTCCAAAGCCAGCCTGGGCAGGAAATTCCTTGAGACGCTTCTCTCCAGTGACCCAACAAAAACCTGAATGTGTGCTGTTGCTCAAGTGGTAGAGCGATTGGCTTTTGCTAAAGAGCTCAAGGATAACACACAGGCCTAGATTTAAATTCCTCCAATTTCCAACAAAAGAAAGAGAGAAACCTGAAGTAGAGTGCTGGGAATATGTCTTAGGAGTACAGTGCTTTGCATGTATGAATCCCTAGGTTTGATTCCATAGTACCACATCACTAGAAAAAGCCTGAAGTGGCTGTGTGCCTCAAGTGGAAGAGTGCTATCCTTGTACAGGAGAAACTCAGGTACAGTGATCAGGTCCTGAGTTGAAGCTCCAGGACAAGTATATGAACACACATACATGCACATGCACATACACACACAGATACCAGAAGTGAAGCTGTGACACCAAATGATAATGAACTGAGCTTCTGCAATGAGCTCATGGTCAGTACCCAGGTCCCGTGTTCAACCCTGAAACACAGCCATCCAGGGCCCAACTAGGAGGGGTCAAAATTTCAAAATCTGATGAGTTTCACCAGCCCTAGATGACAGGAAGCATAGTGATATTACACATGTGCTTTGATTTAGCAAGCTTCTGAAAACGCAGGGAGGATCATTGCCAATAATGAATCATTTCATTAGGTTCAGCTCCCTAGTTGTCTGCCAGAAGGACCCTTGAATTAATTGCAGCAGGTTATTTCAACACTGGAACATATTCTAACAAAGACAGGATAAGTGCAGGGAACATGGACATGGGAGGTGCACAAATGAAGTCTTCCTGTCAGAACAGAGCTCTCGGCAGAGAGATAGCTTGAGGTACATAGAGACCTTTTTCTCCTGGCCTTCAGAGCCCACCCACACTCCTCACTAATTGGCCTAGAAGGAGTTTTTTTTTTTTTTTAATCACTCCGCTGTACAGGAGTGAGGCCTGTTCCAACAACGAGGAAGACTTCTTCCAGCAGTCCCTGATGTGGAGAAAACCTCAGGCTACAATGGGAACAGTGAGAGGAGCCCTGGAAGATGCACTGTCTTGAAAACTCTCTCTGTTCTATGAAATCATTCTATTCAAAGTAAATTTCCTAGCTGGATACTTTTCATCATAGGAACTCTAGACCTTCACCAATAGAAATACATGCATACATACAGAGGATGACATGTTGTTACTGGCTTTTTTTTTATTGGCAGTTCCGGGGGTTTTACTATGAGCCTAGGCAATGTTCCTGAGCTCCTTTTGCTCAAGGGTAGCGCTTTGCCCTTGAGTCATAGCCACATTCATGGGATTTTTTTTATTCCTGTAATCCCTCAGAAATAAGAGTGTGGTGGGATTTCCTGTCCTGGCTGAATTCAAAATGGCATTCTCTACCTCTCAGCCTCCTGAAGAGCTAGGATTACAGGTAGGATTCACTGACACTTGGCTTTCTTTTCTTCTCATTCTTTTCTTTCATCATGACCATCTGAAATCTTGACAGTGTCATTCCAATGGTTTGCATTTTGAAGTAAAATACCCAGGCCTGGAATAGAAGTGCCTGGACTGCCACCTACAAATGGAGGGAGATCTTGAGAAATCATTCTATCCATGGTAATGCCTAATGGAATGTTTTAAAAGTAACAATTAAATCTGCAGTTAGTTCATGATTCTCTTATAGAATGCCACACAAAAAGTATTGGATAATGTCTTCCATTCTAGCACCATGGTATGATACTCCCAGTCAAGGAATACTGACTACTTTTACATTAATGATTTAATAAGTATTCAACCATGATACTTCATTTCATTCAAAGGAGGCATAATTTAATAACTAATAATCCATAATATGTATAATTTAATATCTTCACATTCTCTCTCATATACATAGCAAACTACACATCTATCTATCTATCTATCTATCTATCTATCTATCTATCTATCTATCTATCTATCTATCTATCTGTCTGTCTGTCTGTCTGTCTGTCTGTCTGTCTGTCTGTCTGTCTGTCTGTCTGTCTGTCTGTCTGTCTGTCTGTCTATCTATCTATCTATCTATCTATCTATCTATCCGCCACTACTATTGCTTGATCACAGATCCTCAGAAGTGGCTGGCAGTTCAGTTTGCCAAAGGCTTTTGTTTTACAACTGGCCCATTCATGATTTGTGCATTGTGGGCTGTGAGTTCAAATCCCAAAAGTTTAAATGTGGAGTCAGAAGCCAATTTTTACCCATTTTTTCCCTTCTCTGTGAAAGTCCTGGGTCTCTGTATGATGTATGATCTATATGCAAATAAATCCATGTCACAACATGTAATAAGTGAAATAAATGTTATACATGTAAGAAAACTAAATAAAATAAATAAAAAATAAATAAGAGTAATAAATGTCATATGGAGTAAACACATGTATGTAAATAGATCTCATGTATGAATATTATTTTTTCCAGTACTGGGGTTTGAATTCAGTCCCTGGAAACTGGTCTGAAATTCTTGTCTTCAATGATGGTGGGTTTCCCATCCCCCACAGTACCAGAGAGTTAATCAGACCCTGAGTTGAAATCCCAGGACTGGCAGAAAAATGGTGCAAATTCCAAGCCACGGTCTTAAATTTTTTTTTGACTAGGAACATGCACTGTCTTGAAAGCACTCTCTGTGCTATGACATCATTCTATTCAAAGCAAATTTGTTAGGTGGGTGCTATTGTTCATAACGACTATGGATGTTCACTGATAGAAATACATGCATTTATACACAGACACATGCAATTACTGGCTTTTTTTTTTTAGTGCAGATCCTGAGGCTTGAACTATGAGCCTAGAAATTGTCCCAGAGCTCCATTTACACAAGGAAGCACTTTATTGTGCCTTAATCCATGATACTTCATTAATTGGAGGCATAATTTAATACCCAATAATTATTAGTAATATATTACATGTAATTTAATAATATATAGACATCTCACATTCTATAAATATATTGATATTTAAATGTACAGTGGAATATACATATACATTTTTCTCTTTCTCTCACTATATATACTTATATACACGTATTTGCAGCAATTTACACATCTATCTATTTATATATTGGACACTCCTGGGGCCAGAACTCAGGTCCTGAGAACTGCCTGGCATTGAATTTATTTGAGGCTGCTGTCCTTAAACTGACCCCTTGATGAATTAGACATTCCAGGCCCTGAGTTCAAATCCCAGGGGTGCTGAAGTCAATAGGTAGAGTAAGAAGCCAATGTTGACCTGATTTCCTTTATGTGGAAATATTGTGCCCTAGATACAATATGTAATGTCTATGCAAATACATATATATGATATATATTATACATGTATATAAATATTATTTTTTGCCATTTGTAGGGCTGGAGTTCACACACTGGGAAATGCTCCAGATTTTTTTTTCTTCTAGGAGGTTAGCTTTCATTTCACCCAGAGCACAATAATGTTACGCAGTCCCTGAGTTCAAATACCAGGTATGGCAGATAAAATGGCCCAAACTCCTAGCCACGACCTTAACTTTTTTGGGAGGGCAGTCACGGGGCTTGAACTCAGGTCGCCACAACTCTGCCTCAGCCTTGATTACCCTAGGCTGGGGTGCAGCTTTTGCATCCACAGATGATCCAGGGATCCTACGACCTGAGTTCAACTCCCAGCTCTGGCAAAAAAAATAAACCAACCAAGATGGAGGAGGAAAAACCAGGAAGATTTAGACAACAGTTCTACCTTTGTTTCCTTTGCACGGTGACCATCCTGGCTCTCAAAGCCTCGGCTTGAAAATTGTACATATCCATGCATGGCCGAAGGCTGGTGGGCTGTCAGTGAAGCCTGAGCCCAACCAAGACACCTAGGCCCTCAGTTTGATCCTGGGACTTTCACCTACTCGTTCCTATCTATAGGAACAATAATAGAATCTTTGTAATGTACCAATTGAACTACTAATTAGCTAGTCATTGTAGTATAAGATTGTACACAATAAATATAGGTCATTGATTAATTTAATTAATACTTTATTAAGTCTCCTACCGTGATTAATTAATGGAGGCATTATTTTAGACCAAATAATTCATAGTAATAGAATATATAAAAATAAAATATAGGTCATCATTCTTTATATAGAGTTACACACTAGAATCTACATAAATGTCTATCTGTCTCTCTATATAACTTTATTTATAGATTCATATACATATGTAAATACACACACACACAAGCTTCAATCTACACATCTATCTGTTTATATATTGGCCACGCCTAGGGCTTCATCTCAGGTCCTCAAATTTGCCCGACAACTTCACTTGCGTCAGACTGGTGGGCTAACATTGACCCATTCATGAAGTGGGCCTTCTAGGCCCAGAGTTCAAATCACAGAACTGCCAAAAACTTAATCCTGGTGGAAGAAGGCAAGTGACCCACTTGTTTTCCTTATCAGTGAACGTCCTGGATCTCAGGAATGATGTATAATACATAGGCAAATCTATGTTCTGTGTAATAGGATGTAAAAAAACGTTATGCAGGTAATCATACTCTCTAAAATATATAATGAATAAATAAAAAACAAAATAAAATGAATAACTACAATATGCAGTAAACATGTGTATGTAAGTATAAATCATGTATTTAAAATGTATACAAATATTATTTTTGCAAGTGCTAAGAACAGACCTGTCTTTCTTATCTTCCAGCACTGTGAGCTTTCCCTTCCCCCACAGTACTGCAGATTTACCCAGACCCTGAGTTCAAATCCAAGGCCTGGCAGAAAAAATGGCGGAACTCCAAGTAGCCTAATACTTGCTAAATATTTTTAATGTATATATGTACGTATGCATGTATGTATTACGTATTTTTATTTCAAGCACAGGGCTTGAACTCAGGGCATGGCAACTCTGCCTCAGCTTTGATCACTCTAGGCTGGGTTGCAGCCACTGGACCCACAGCCGAACCTAGGTTCCTGGGCCTCAAAGGTTGACAGGAAAAATAAATAAATGAAAAGACACAGAAAAAAAAACCCCCAGTAACTTGCAGATGGCTGCCGCTTTTACATTTGTTTTCTTTTCAAGGTGACCATCCTGGGTTTAAAGGACAGGGCTGAAAAGTGTTGGTAACCTGGCATTGCTGAAGGCTGTCATTCTTCCAGAGAAGCCATGGGCCAACATCACAACACAGGCCATGTGTTTGAAGCCGGGTCCTGACCCCTACAAATGGAGCGAGATCCTAGGATTCTCGTTCCTATTCATAGGAATACCGATGGAAAGTTATGAATGTCAAGGTTGTATTTTGTTCCTGAATGATACTAGCATAAAATTAGAGAGTGATTTTAGGAGGCCGATGGATTTTAATGAATATTTTTGACACATTAAAAGAATACTATTGGGGCTGGGAAGTTGGCTCAGTGGTAGAGCGCTTGCCTTGCATGCATGAAGCCCTGGGTTCGATTCCTCAGCACCACATAAGAAAAAAGCCGGAAGTGGCGCTGTGGCTCAAGTGGTAGAGTGCCAGCCTTGAGCTGAAGAGCTGAGGGACAGCGCCCAGGCCCAGAGTTCAGGCCCCACGACTGGACCCAAAAAAAGAAAAAGAAAAAAAAAAGAATACTATTAATTACATGGACACAACAGTTTCGGGTCAGTGGTCGATATAATTAATAATTCATTAAGGATGAAAACAGTAATATTAATTACATGGAGGCATAATAAATATACAAGAATTGGTAGGAATGTAGCCTATATAACTAAATAATATATAGACATCTCTGGTACTCTATAAAGATCTATATTTATTTGTGTACTACCATCTGCATGTCCATCTGTTCTTGTTTTGTCAACCCCTGGGGCTAAATCTCAGGTGCTGGGAACTGTTTGTCGGCTCCATATGCCCCAGGCTGGCGTGCTGACACTCACCCATTCATGAATTGGGCCTTGTAGGCTGTGAGTTCAGATTCCAGCACTAACAAAAATTGAATCATGCAATAGGACACAGGGTGACACATGTTTTCTTTTTCTGTGAAAGTCCTGGGTATCAGGTGTGAAGTTTCATACCTATGCAATTCTATATCCTATGTAAGAAATGTAGTAAATATTCCATGTGTTATAGCAGTAAATAAAATAAATGGTAAATGAATAAAAAAGTAAAATGAATAACTACTCTAAGCACAATTTGGATTCAACATACAGGGCTCAATCTCAGGGCCTGGGCAGTGCCAGGCAGCTGAATTGGCTAGTGGCTGCTGTGCTGGCAGTCACCCATTCATGAACTGAGCCTTATTTGCCCGGATTTTAGATCCCAGCACTCCCAAAAATGTAATCTTGGAGTGAGAAGCTGAGCATGACACATGTTTTCCTTCTCTTTGAAAGTGCTCGGTGTCAGGTAGGATGTATAATTTGGATGCAAATCTATATGCTATGTAATAGAATGTAATAAAGTTAAAAAACATTATAGGTAGAAGAGTTACCACTACAGTAAATGATAAACATTGAATTAGTAGTGAATCATTCTAGGATAACATTACATGCAATAAGTGTAGGATGTGCACTAAGTTTAATTAATATTTTATTAAGCATTAACAAAATAAAAATTACAAGGAGACAATATTAAACAACTAATAATTGGGAGTAGCACATGATGCATAATTTAATAATATATAGACATTGGTCTCATTCTATGAAATATCGAATTATATGTATGGATATATGTATATATATATATATATATATATATATGATAAACAGTTATGAGATATTGAGTAATTATTAATTAATGCTTTATTAATTGTTAACTGGGACACATAATTAAATGGGGACATAATTTAATACCTAAGTATTGGTAGCAATATTATCTATAATTTAATATTATGCAGAAATCTCTTTTTGTGTATATAGTATTTATATACAGCAGTCTCTATCTATTTATACCTCGTTCACTCCTGAGGCTTGGTGGTTGAGTGCTCATAGTAAGCACAAAGCCCTGGGTTCAATTCCTCTGTGCCACAAAACAGAAAACTCAGAAGTTCTGTTGTCTTTCAATCGAGTGCTAGCCTTGAGCACAAACGTTTAGGGACAGTTTCTAAGCTCTTACTCAAGCCCCAGGTATGATGCCAAAAAATTGTAGGATATTCTAACTGAAATTATGGAAGGACAGAACTTCAAATACCTCATTACAGAGCAAGCTAGGAGTCTAGTGCTGACAGCTGCCACCTAACCTGACTTAGCCACATGTAAACTGCTGCAACCCTGCTCCATGGGTTACCCATGTCATCCTGGCTTATGCCCGTCATCCTAGCTGCTCAGCGGCTTTAAAACCCAGTCCTGGCAGGAAGTCTGAGAGACACCTCAAAATGTGGCTCCAAGTAGTAGAGGTTTGAGTTCAAGCCCCATGGCTAACACGCCCTCCCCAGAAAAACACCCCACTAAACCATTAAATGTGAACTTGTATGGTTTGTAAATTTTCCTCAAAGAATGGTGATACTGATGAAAGCACCCTAATTCTAATGACAGTTTGTGGAATGGAGCTGTGTTGAGTCCTCCATTGGGTGCTCCGTTCGGAGTCCTGCACAGGGTGCTTTGTGCTGAGTCTTTCGTAGGATGCAGTGTGCTGAGTCCTGCATTGGGTGCTGGGTGCTGAATCTTTCACAAGATGTTGTGTGCTGAGTAGTGCAAAGAGTGCCATGTGCTATGTCCTTAACCGGGTGCATTCTTACATCTTGTCTATGTAAGAGCTCCACAACTTAGATGATTATACAGACAAGAATATTGAGGCTCAGATAGGCCCCCATGTCAGGGACAAAATTATGTATTACTGGAGACTCGTGAGTTGTCTACAGCACACAATGGTTTGGTTTTTTTCTTGGTCATGAACCTTGAACTCGGGGCTGAGGCACTGACCCTTACCTCTTGGGCTCATGGCTAGCACTCCACCACGTGGAGCCATGGACCCCCTTGCAGCAGAGGCTATGGCCAAGGGGTCAGTAGCCTTCTCGGGAAGCTGAGTTCTAAAGATCTGGGTTCCAAACTATCTCAGACACAAAAGGTACTATGAGACTATTATCTATAATTCACTACCAAGAACCTGAAGGGGAAGCTGGGTGCTTGAGCTCATGTTGGTTATCCTACCTACTCAGCAGGATGAGATCTGAGGATCATGGTTCAAAGATAGCCTAGGCAGGAAAGTCCTTGAGAAACAGCACCAATGAACCACCAGAAAACCGGAAGTAGCTCTGTGGCTCAAGTGGTGGAGCACAAGACTTGAGCTGAAGGGGTCAGGGCCAGCACCCACGCCAAGACTTCAACTCCTTCAATTGAAAACAACAACAATAAAAAAGACAGAAATAAACTAACAAAGCTGAAGTAGAGGGCTGGGAATGTGCCTTAGTGGTAGAATACTTTGCATCTATAAAATCCTGGGCTTCATTTCTCAGGACCATATCACTAGGACAAAGCCTGAAGTGGCTCTGTGGCTCAAGTGGGATAGGGATATCATTGTACAAGAAAAACTAGGTACAGTGCTCAGGTCCTGAGGTCAAGCTTCAGGACTCATGTATATGTGTGCATGCACACACACACACACACGCACACACACACCGTGGTGTGCACACAAACACACCCACACATACACTCACAGACCAGAAGAGATGTTGTTAAACAAAATGGGAAAGCACTGGGCTTCTGCACTGAGCTCAGGGTCAGCACCCAGGCCCTATGTTCAACCCCAAAACCTGGCCACCCAGGGACCAACTAGGAGAAGTCAAAGGTTTCAAAACCTGATGAGCTTCACCAGTCCTAGATGAAAGGAAGCTTTGTGATATCCAGCATGTGCTTTGATTTCCCAAGCTTCTGGAAACATAGGAAAGGCATCATAGGCCCAACATTGCCTGCAATGAATCATTTCATTATGTTCAGTGCCTTAGTTGTCTGTCTGAATGACTCCTGAATTATATTGAGCACTGTAACTGAACAACAGTATATAGTCTCACAAAGGCAGGATAAGTGCACAGAACTTGGCCTGTCATGAGAGGTGGCACAAATGAAGGTCTCCTGTTAAAACAGAGCACTGGGGAGAGAGATAGCTAAGGGTACAAAGAGGCCTTTTTTTCCTGACCTTCAGAGCCCCCTCGCACTCATCCTCACTAACTGGCCCAGATGGAGTTGTTTGTTACCCAGCTGTACAGGAGTGAGGACTTTTGTGTGCCTGTCCAGACAATGAGAGTGCCTTCCTCCAGCAGGCCTGTGATGCAGAGAAACCCTCAGGTTACACTGTGAACAGTGAGGGGAGCCCCAGAACATGCACTATCTTGAAAGAAGTCTCTCTGTTATGAACTCATTGTACTGAATACAAATTTCCTAGGTTGGTGCCATTCAGTATAGCTACTCGGGAATTTCAACTATAAGAAGACAATACATAGACAAAGACATGGAAGTACAGGTTCTTTTTGAGGGGGCAGGTCCTGGGGTGGATATACGAGCCTATGCATGGTCCCTGGGCTCCTTTTGCTCAAGGGTACTGCATTAAGCTTGAGTCACAGCACCACTTCTGGGTATTTCTGTGATCTCTTAGAAATAACTGTGTCATGGACTTTCCTACACTGGCTGGATTCAAACTAAGTTTCTCTACATCTCAGCCTCCTGAGGTCCTGGAATTACAGACAGCAGCCACTGGCACCTTATTTCTTCTTTTCTTCATTTTTTAATCTGGACAATCTGACTTTTTAACAGGGTCATTCCCGAGGTTTTAATTTATAAGTAAACTACCTAATGTTCTTTATAGCTGCTTTCCCTGAGAAGGATTTTCTCTCCTCATCTTCCCCTCTGGTCACAGGTTTGAGGCCAACAGTGAGAAATGCGTGTCACAGGATTTGGGAGCAAATATCCACAGTACATGCCAGTTCTGTCACTTAGCATTGAGCTGCTGTGAATTTACTGTCTCAGGATATGAGGACCGAAAGCTGGAGTGATCCTCATACAGTCTGCATTGCTCCTTTTGCCTATAAAATGATCTAATAATTATGAGTGTTTTGTTTCTCCAACGTTAAGTGTCTAGAACAAACTAGTAGCATCTTCATGTCAAGGGTTAAAGTTTTGAGGCAGTGACCACTTGTTGCTTGTTTCTAGCAGAGCAACACATGGTGGTAATCCAAACACCTGGTTGGTTGTGTGCCTTTATAAACCCTGCAAAACTTTAGCTCTGGGTTCTCCTCCTAGGCTCCGCTGTGTTGGAGTGTAGGATGAGACCCGAGCTGCAGCCCATTTAAATAAAACCTAAAGCAGCTGTAAGTCTGACTCTTGATTGTCTTCTTGGTGTGGATCCTGCGACCTGGGTATAACATATTAGTGAGGGCTTGTCCAGGATCCCCCCAAAGACCCCCGAGATCTCAGACTCCAAAGGTAAAACAGAGCTGTCTTTGTTAATTTGTCTTGTCCTGTCATTTGTCTGTTTTACTTTCGTTTTCCTTTGTGAAGATGGCCACTCCGATTCGTAAAGGATTGTTGAAGCAGATGTGCTTGCACCACAACCCTGGAGGAACTGGGAGATGTCCAAGATCCTCTTGTGGGGCGGGGGTCCTTGGAATCCCACTGTGTGGGGTGGGGGGGGCAGTCCTTGGAACACCGCCATGTGAATTGTGGGGTGGGGGTCGGTTCAGTGTTGGGCCGGAACTGACCAAGAGGGCCTCCTAACAGAGGCCCAACTCACCCACTGTGGCTCTGCTCTTTCTGCTGTGTGGCATTTGTGTGGAACCCCACCGTGACTGTAGTCAGTGGAACAATTTGGGAGATCTCCACTTTGTAAGGTTTTTTTTTGTAACTGTCAAGACTGCGTGTGTTTTGTTTGTATTGTTTATTGTTTTTTGGACTGTACGTCTGATGGGACTGGAAACGATAGGCACCACTCCATCTAGCCCCCTGAGGCAGAGGGAAAAAAAAGGTACCTCCCGGTTTTTCAGGGAGATAAATTGGAAGAAGAAAGGTTTCGTCCCCCATACTCTCTTTTCTAGGTTCCTTTTCAGAACCTGAGAAGGATCAAGAGGAGGAGGGAGCTATAGAACACTCAGCACCTGCCCTTAAAGTTTCTGAGGGGCCAGTCACTCGACGATGCAGTGGGATCAACCCCCCTTCTAATGCTGCTGTTTTTCCCTAACACGCCATAGGTCCTGTGGATGTGGATGGTCAACAGCAACTGCAATATTGGCAATTTTCTACCAGTGATCTATACAATTGGCACACCCAAAATGCGCCCTTTTCTGAGAAACCCCAGGATTTAATTCGTTTGCTTGAAATTATTCTCTTTACTCATCAGCCAACTTGGGATGATTTTAGTCAGCTTTTACAGGTCCTTTTTACCACTGAAGAGAGAGACTGTATGCAAGAGGAAGCCCGGAAACGTATCACTGGTCCCACAGGAGCACCTATCATGGATCCTGCCCTGATCACTGCCTATTTTCCTGAGATCCGACCAACATGGGACTACAATACATTTGAAAGTAGGGAGAGACTCCTTTACTATCGCCAAGCTCTGTTAGCAAGTCCAAGGCAGCGGCTTGCCAACCTACTAATATGGCCAAAGTTTATGATGTTGGACAGGGAGGAACTGAAAGTCCGGCAGCATATCTTGAGCAGCTCATGGAAGCTTTTAGTCAATATACCTGTATGAACTTGAGACCCAGGAGTCGGCTCAGATGATTATGTTTGCCTATATAAAGAATGCAGCACCAGACACAAAGTGAAAGTTGCAAGCTCTAGACAGACTTGGTGAAAAGTCTATTAGGGATGTAGTAGTTGCGGTGGAAAAGGTTTACAATAAGAGAGAGACAGAGTAGCAAAGACAGGAAAGGAAAGACAGAGAACGTGAAATTGAGTGTGAAAAGAGCAACAAGGCCAAAGAAAAGAGGCCAGACTTGTTGGACTCGCCACTATCGCATGCCGAGCATACCTGATTCACAGATGGCAGCGTTTCATTTGAGATGGAAAAAGGTATGCCGGTGCAGCAGTCACCATGGACACTGAGATAGTGTGGGCAGAAGCACTCCCCGAGGGAACTTCTGCACAAAGAGAAGAAATAGTAACACTAACAAAAGCCCTACAGATGGGAAAAGGGAAGAGACTAAACATTTACACGGACAGTCGGTATGCTTTTGCCACTGTGCATGTCCATGGAGCCATTACCAAGAGAGGGGGCTGTTGACAGCTGTGGGAAAGGCTATTAAAAACGAACAAGAAATTTTAAGCATCATCCGGGCCTTATGGGAACCAGCAAATATTGCCATTATGCATTATCCTGGCCATCAAAAGGTAACTAATTCAATAACCAAAGGAAATAATTTCACCAATCAGTCAGCTAAGGATGTGGAACTCCAGCCCAAAGCAGAAGTAGATGCAGGGCCGCAATCTTTGTCTCCTGAGCCTCAGTACTCCCAAGAAGACTTGGAGTGGATAAAGAAAATTTCCATGGTCTATAAGCCCCCAAACACAGAGAGAAATAAAGACTGGAGGCAAACTGGTGAGGGGAAACTTATGTTGCCATAAAAATTGTTCAAGACAAATCTTATGAGAATCCATTGGGTCTCTCACATCGGAACCCGAAGAATGCAGGACCTGGTCTGACACTCGGAAGTAAAAATCAGGCAAGGAAATCAACTCATTGAGGACATTGTTAAAAATTTTAAAGCCTGTCAGCTCACCAATGCCCCTAATCAACTGGTTACAAAAGGAGCTCGCCTCCATGGAGATAGGCCAGGTGTGTATTGGGAAGTAGACTTCACAGAAATTAAAACTGGAAAATTTGGATATAAATATTTGCTAGTTTTTGCATACAACTTTTCCGGATAGGTTAAAGCCTACCCAACAAAGCATGAGACTGCAAACGTCATATCTAAGAAGATCCTGGAAGAAATCCTACCTTGGTATGGCTTCTCATCCACCATCGGGTAGGACAATGGACCAGCCTTCGTCTCAAAAGTAAGTCAGGGAATAGCCGTGGCACTGGGGATGGATTGGGAATTGCACTGTGCTTATAGACCCCAGAGTTCAGGGCAGGTAGAAAGAATGAATCCGACTCTAAAAGAGACTTTAACTAAATTGGCCTTGGAGACTGGTGCAGACTGGGTATTGCTGCTTCCTTTTGCCCTGTTTAGAGTAGGAAATTCACCCTATCATCTTGGCTTTACTCCTTTGGAAATAATGTATGGACACCCTCCACCCATTATCCCTATCCTTCAGACTGAATTGCTTGTTGATTTGGATGATATTGAATTTCTGTGTAAGCTTGACTATTTACAGCTGGTGCATAAGAGGATGTGGCCCCAGCTTAGAGCATTATATGATTCTGCTTCTATTCCCACCCCCCCCCATTTGTTTAAACCAGCGGACTGGGTGTTTGTTCGAAGGCACAACCTGAGATCTCTGAAACCACGGTGGAAGGGACCTTACATGGTGCTACTGGCTACACCTACTGCCCTTAAAGTGGATGGCTTTTCTGCTTGGATCCACTGCTCCCATGCCAGACCGGCTGATCCCTTTGCCCTGGACAACCGTGGGGAAACATGGGAAGTCTCCAAGCATCCTACACAACCACTCTGCATACAACTCAAGAAAAGAAAAGTGAACTGATTGTTATTGGTACTGTTGTTTAATAGAATGGCTAAGGTCAGTTAGGGACCATACCCGTTCAAGATCAAGAGCTGTTGGAGTTTAGTTTGAGGCTGGAGCCACAAGATTGTGTCTCAGGACCATAAGTCAAGAGGGGAATGAAGATTTAAAGTTTTAAGGTAGTGAACACTTGTTGCTTGTTTCTAGCAGAGCAACACGTGGTGGTAATCCAAACACCTGGTTGGTGGTGTGCCTTTATAAACCCTGCAAATCTTTACTTTGGGGCTCTCCTCCTAGGTGCTGCTGTGTCGGAGTGTAGGACAAGGCCCGAGCTGCAGCCCGTTTAAATAAAACCTTAAAACAGCTGTAAAGTCTGACTCTTGGTGGTCTTTTTGGTGGGGGTCCTGAGACTGGAGTATAACAATGTTTCCATTTTTCTCTAGTACTCCTCGAGATTTACACTAAGGGTTTGTGTGGAACGGCTGCTCGGTGAATCCCTGAGGAAACCACTTGAAGCCTCCTCAGGAGAACGCCATTCAAGCCAGCTGAGCAGGAGAGTCTCTGAGACTATTTTCTCCAATAAACCACCAGAGAACCAGAAGTGGAGCAGTGGCCCAGAGGGTAGAGCTCCAGCTTTGAGAGACAAAACTGAGCAACAGATACAATACAGACCAGGCAGGAAAGCCTCGGAATTGCTTATGTCCAGTTAACTACTAGCTGGCAAGAAGTGGAGCTGTGGTGGTGGTAGAGCCTCAGCCTTGAGCAAAGCAGCTCAGGAACACAATGGGCCCTAGTTTAAGCCCTTGGATGGCCACAAAAAAAATTCAAAAAGAGAAGGCCAAGTTTATGTATCAGTGCCCTACCTACTTATGTGTGTATGTATATTACCTCCCATAGTGCAAACTCTGCTTTTATTTACTAGTTTATTTTTCAGATATGCTAGTTGTGCATACTGCATCATTCTCTTCATTTCAGGCCCATTGCTTTTCTCTTCTAGGGTTCTAGGCCTGTGTCTTTATATGATGCACAGTGAAGCTCTCAGCAGCCTTTCTTTACATTTTATTATGAGGACAACGCAGGAACAATCTCAAATCAGGCAGGGTAAGAGAAGATCATGTTGCTTAGAAGTAACCGTTATTCAGAAAATTAAACTTGAGAACATAAAATGGCAGCATACTTATGTAAAAACTACTATTAAGAAAAAAATGAAGGGGGTGGGAATATGGCTTAATGAGAGAGTGCTTGCTTGGCATGCAAGAAGTCCTGGGTTCGATTCCTCAGGCACCCGTACACAGACAAAGCCAGAATATGTGCTGTGGCTCAAGTAGCAGAATGCTAGAGACAGTGCCCAGGCCTTGAGTTCAACCAAACTACTGGCAAGAGATAGCTACCTAGGTAGAAAGGTAGGAAGAAAGAAAGAAAGAGAGAGAGAAAGAAAGAAAGAGAAACAGAGAGAGATAGAAAGAAAGAAAGAAAGAAAGAAAGAAAGAAAGAAAGAAAGAAAGAAAGAAAGAAAGAAAGAAAGAAAGAAAGAAAGAAAGGAAGGAAGGAAGGAAGGAAGGAAGGAAGGAAGAAAGAAAGAAAGAAAGAAAGAAAGAAAGAAAGAAAGAAAGAAAGAAAGAAAGAAAGAAAGAAAGAAAGAAAGAAAGAAAGAAAGAAAGAAAGAAAGAAAGGAAGGAAGGAAGGAAGGAAGTTGATAAATGAATCTGTTTTTGATGTCAGAAGGAAAGAGGGGAACACTTCCCCGTCATGAGGATTTCTGCAGTGTGCCAGGACACCAGCATTGCCTTCACACAAACGCAGAGCAGGATGACTGTCTCTCTCCCACTTCTCAGGCAGCCAAGAGCCCCAGAGTCAAGAGGGCAGAGCCAGGTTCTAACTCAGGTGCTTGGAGACAGAAGAGAAATGGCCCTGTCCCTCCTTGGACTGGGGATTTGCATTAATGATGTGGAGAATGAAGTAAGGAGAATGGACTGGCAGAGAAAGAAGGGCCTTTAAACCTGACAAATGGAGAGTCAAAATCCCACTCCCTAAGCCCAGAGAGCAGGGTTTTTCTACTCTGTTCCTCCCCTCTCCCCCACTATACTGGCTCTCTATTGGTAACGTAAAGATAACCGGAGGCACCCTTCACCTGAGGGAGGAAGGTTAATTAGTCATCGTTTGAAGAGACTGAGAAAAGCCTGACCCTGCTGTAACTCTAACAAATGTTTCAGGTTTCCCCCGTTGTTGGCTGTGCCTGGAATGAATCAAGTGGTTTTGCAGCTCACATCCCTGTTGAGTGTGTACATTCTGCCTCCTAATCCTGCAGGCTTAGTTCTCTGCACCTAGCCTGGCTTTTGAAACTGTTTTCTGTCCTTCAAATACAGTGTTACACTGGAGTTCTTCCTGCTAACAGAGCTAGGGCTTGGATCCTGAGAACTTCATTTGAACCCCGGATGGGTCAATAATATTTCTTTCCTTCTTCTGTAGCTCAAGAACTCCAAGAACATTTAGAGTGCAAGTAACTTCTCATCACCAAGGGAAACACAGGAATTTCTTGAGCATCTGGCCTTTCAGAACAGGAAGTCAGAATGTCCTAGACTTCCCTGCCTTGGCTGGTTTAACCCTGAGATAGAGACCTCAGGCTCCTGAGCTAGGGTGATGGGCATGAGCTATTGGTTCTCTGCTAGGGTCAGAACTGTAGTAACATTGACAATACAAGTCAACTGCTTATCACAAAGGGCTTGGGGAGCATATTAAGCCTTTTAACAATGTGCCTTTCAGAACCCTGTAGGACACGTTTAGAATGCTTGAATCTGAGAGGCTGGGCTTATGGATGTGCTACACTTGAACCTTGAGGTCTGACTCCAATTCTGGTGTACATCAGCATTCATTTTCCAAAAAATATTCTCATAAATAACAAATAGGAAAATTACTTTGATTATCCCTCACTCTTTTTCCAGTTGTGTGTCTCAAACTGAAGCCTGGGCGCTGTCCCTGAGCCCTTCAGTTCAAGGCAAACACTGTACCAGTTGACGCACAGTGCCACATGGGGTTTTTTGATGGTTCATTGGAGGTAAGTGTCTAACAGGCTTTCCTTCCCTAGGCTGTCTTCAAACTGCGATCTTCAGATCTCACCTCCTGTGAAAGTAGGTTTCCAGAGCCACTGGAAACTGGCGTATTGTTTTTGCCAGACTTGGGGCTTGAAATTAGGGCCTGGGTACTGTCTTTGAACTTCTTTTTCTCAAGGCTAGCACTCTACCACTTGAGCCACACCACAGCTTCTGGCTTTTTCTGAGTATGTGGCACTGAGGATTCAAACCCTGGCATTCATGCATGCTGAGCAAGCTCTCTACCATTGAGCCATATTCCCAGCCCCAAACTTAAGATTTTCTCCCTAAACTTGCCTATCCATAAGAAAAGGCTTCTGAGTATAAATCATTTTAACAAATCCCTATAGACAAAGCTCATACTAGGCAGACTCTAACCTTGTGATGACTTGACAAATGCCTCCACTTAATTATGTATCATGTTTCAACACTTAATAAAGTATTAATGAAAATAAGTCAATGTACTGAATTATTGTGTATAATTTTATAATATATGTGCACAACAAGAAATATTATGTGTATAATAATACTAAGTTCAATAAACAATAAAATGAATAAAATAAAAATTAAATACAAAATCAATAATAATAGTCATAATATAAAATAAACATACATATGTACCTATATATCTTGTATTACACATGTATACAAATTTTTTTCTATTGCAGGCCTTAATTCAGGCACTGGGAACTCTAGCTTGAAAATCTTTTCCTCAAGATCAGGGAGCTTTGCCTTCACACAAGGTGCAAAAGAGTTACTTGGAGAGTGAGCTCAAATCCCAGCAATGGCAGAAATACTGGCCCCAGTTCCAAGACAGTGACTTAATATTTGTAACAGAAACAGTTATGTTTATTCAGTTCCATACTGAACACTGAAAAAAATCATTGTAGAACTTTGTACAGCTATTCAGACATCCATCCCTTACCCCAAAAGTGCTTCTTGAGCACTACATAATTTTTGGTACATTTTTTATTTTAAAAATGTTGTACAGAGTGGTCACAGTTACATGAGCAAAGTAATGAGTACATTTCCTATTGAGCATTGTTGCCTTCTCATTTGTGTTTCCCTTTCCATCCCTTCCCTCCCATCTTCACAACTAACTTCCCTGCTGAGGTCAGTGACTTAAATATTTATTTTTGGATTGGCATGGGGTTTGAACTCAAGTAATGGCAACTCTGCACCTTCCGTCACATTGCTACGGATTCATCAAGACTCTGAGTTCAAATCCCAGGCTAGGAAAGAAAACTGGCAGAAATTCCAAACCAAGGAGCTTTATTATTTCAATTTAGATAGTTAATTAATGAATTAATTAGTTAATTAATTTTGCCAACCACGGGACTTGAACTCAGGTCATGGCAACTCTGGCTCAGCTTCACTCTCCCTAGGTTGGGATGCAGCCTCGGGACCCAAAGCTGATTCTGGGACCCTAGGCCCAGAGGGCTTTCAGGAAGAAAAAAACAAGCAGAACAGCACAAAAAGTGGGGAGCTGTAGAGGGCTCAGGGTTTTACAAATTTTTCATTGCATGGTGACCATCCTGGGTCTGAATGACATGGTTTCATATTGGACCTGTCCTGCCATTGCTGATGGATGGCAGACTATCAGGGAAGCCATAAGCCAACATGTCAATATAGGCCCTGGGTTCAAATCCTAATCCTTACACTTACCAATGGCAGGCGATCACAAGAGACTCGTTCCTATGCATAAGAATACAGACTGAAAAAGTAGTTCATGCATTTGTCTAATCTAAAATTGGATGCAATAATCCTAGGATGCTGATTGACCTTAATTAATAGTTTATTAAGCATGAAAAGAATAATATTGTTTCAATGGAGATATAATAAATACCTAAGAGTTGGTAGGAACATAGTAGATGTCATTCAGTCATAAATAGACAGCTCTGGAACTCTTTAACAATATATATTTATTTGTATACCACCCTCTGCCTATCCATATATTGCTGTTTGGCCAAACTTGGGGCTTGATCTCAGTGCCTGGGAACCACCTGACAGCCTCATTGGCTAGAGGCTTCTGAGCTCATACTCACCCAATCATGAATTGAGTCTGCTAGGCCCTGAGTTCAGATCCCAGCACTGCCAAAAATTTAATCTTTGAGTAAGAAGCCGAGTGTGACACATGTTTTTCTTCTCTGGGAGAGTCCAGGGTGTCAGGAATGATGGAGAACATATCTACAAATCTAGATGGTATGTGATATGATGTAAACAATATAATAAATGGTATAAGTGTCATCAAAATCAATAAAATAAATGCTAAATAAATGAATGAAAAAAGAAATAAAATGAATAACCACACTAAACGTGATATGGACTGAACATCTCTATGGAAGTATAAATTCTATCACACAAAACACGGTATCTACTGAACATCTGTATGAAAGTTTAAATCCTATCTTTAAAATGTATATAAGGAGTATGTTTTCCATGCCTGAGGCTTGAATTCAGCCTACCCCCATGAGAAAGCAATAGCGGGAAATCCTGAGATACTGGTTTCTGAACCAGGAAAAGTCATACAATGCAATCGATCTGATCAAATGAGTAGTTCATGCATGATGTGACTAGGAAATGATAGGCAAGACTCATGGGGTATCACTTAGTTGCAAAGCAGTGTTGATTAAGTGTGACAATAATCATCACAGTCATGAAATGAAGGCATCTGGAAAGATCCAAATATCAGTAGACACATGGTAGATTGGATTCCATCACAGGTTATCGTCTCTCCTACTCTATACAAATGTGTACTTATTTGCATACTACCGTCAACTTATGAATGGATGACTGCTGTGTGCCGTCCCCCCACACCCCCACCTGGGGGTCCATCTCAGGTCCTGGGAACGGCCTTACTCCTTAGTGGCTCACAGGCTGGTGTGCTCACATGGACCCATTCATCAATTGGGACTGCTGGTCCCCAAGTTCGGATCCCAGCATCGTCAAAAGATTCATCCTGATGTCAGAAGGCAATTGTTGCACCTGTTTTCCTTTCCTGTGCAAGTCCTGGGTCTCTGCTAGGATGAAGAATGCATGGGCCACCCTGTGGCCATGGGAATAGGTTGTTATCATGTGAGCCCAGTTATACCTGTCATCATATACTGAAGAAAATACACAATACATCCATGAATAGCATACAAAATAGAATAACTACACTAAATGCACAATGCAGTCCACACACGGAATTGAATATCCATCCCATGTTTAAATGATGCATTCAGGACAATTGTGGCCTCCCTGGTGCTCGATCTCTGTTTCTGGGAAACGCCCAGCTCCTTAGTGGCTCGCAGTCTGGTGTGATCACGTAGACCCATTGGGAAGTTGGGCCTCCTAGGCCCAAAGTTCAAATCCCAGCACTGACAAAATTCACCCTGATGTGAGAAACCAGTCATTGCACAAGTTTTCCTGTGCTGTGCAAGTCCTGGGTCTCAGCTGGGATGGAGAATGCATAGGCAACTCTATACTCATGGGAATAGGTTTTCATCCAGGTCACCACAGTTATATCTGTCATCCTATACTCAAAAAAATACACAATACATCATTGAATAAGACACAAAATAAAGAGAATGACCACACTGAATGCAAGATGCTGCCCATCCATGTATGGAAATATAGATCCTCTGTTTAAATGATGAATTTATGACTATATTGGACCCCACCAGGGCTCGATCTCAGGTCCTTGGGATGGCCTAGCTCCTTAGTGGCTCACAGGCTGGTGTGTTCACCATGACCCATTCACCAATTGGGCCTGCTAGGCCTTGAGTTCAAATCCCAGCAGTGCCAAAAGATTCACCTTGATTTGAGAAGCCAATCAATCCACCTGTTTTCCTGTCCTGTGAAAGTCCTGGGTCTCAGCGAGGATGGAGAATTCTATATAGGCAACTCTAAAGCCATTCGAATAGGTTGTTATTCATGTCAGCATAGTTATATCTATCACCATACTCAATAAAATACACAATACATCCATAAATAAGGCACAAAATAAAAAGAATAACTACACTGAATGCAAGATGCATACCACACTTGTAGGTAATGAGAGATCCTATATTTTAAAAAGGCAGGCTTGTTATTTTGTCCAGTGCTGGGGCTTCAAATCAGGCCCTGGACCAGGCCTGACATTCCAGTCTTCAAGGATATTGAGATTTCCCTTCCCCCAACGTGCAACAGAGCTACCCAGACCTCAGTTCAAATCCCAGCACTGACAAAAGATTCCTTCTGTTGTCAGAAGCCAGTCGTTGAACATGAAATTCCCGGGCTCCCACTAGGATGTAGAATGCATAGGCAACCCTATAACTATGGGAACAGGTTGTCATCCATGTCAGCACAGTTATAACTGTCACCATACTCAGTAAAAAACAATAACTCCATGAATTAGACACAAATTAAGGAGAAGTGCACCGAATATAAGATGCTGTCCACACATGTATGTAAATATAGATCCTATGTTTAAATTATGAATTTATGACTATCTCGACCTCCCTGAGACTCGATGTCAGGTCCTGGGAATGGCCTATCTCCTTCGTTGCTCACAGGCTGGTTTCCTCACCTTGACCCTTTCCCCAATTGGGCCTGATAGGCTCTGAGTTCAAATCCCAACACTGTCAAAGGATGAATCCTGATGTGAGAAGCCAGTTGATTCACCTGTTTTCCTGTCCTGTGAAAGTCCTGAGTCTCAGCTTGGATGAAGAATGCATAGAAAACCCTATAGCCAGGGCAATAAGTTGTCTTCCATGTAACCACTGTTATATCTGTTACCTTACTTAGTAAATTACACAATACTTACATAAGACAGAAAATAAAGAGAAAAAGTACTCCAAAGGCAAGATGCTGTCCACACACATATGTAAATATAGATACTATGTTTAAATTATTAATTTATGACTATCATGGCGCACCCTGAGGATCAATGTCAGATCCTGGGAATGGCCTAACTCCTTTGTTGCTCACAGGCTGGTGTGGTAACCTTGAGCTATTCACCAATTGGTCCTGTTAGGCCCTGAGTTCAGATCCCAGCACTACCAATAATTGGATCATGCAGTAAGAAGCCAAGTGTGAAAGTTTTTTCTTATTCTCTGAAAGTCCTGGGTGTCAGGCATGATGGAGAACACGTCTACACATTTAGAGTCCATGTGATAGGATATCATCAATGTAATAAAGGGAATGGGTGTCATCATAATAAAATCAATGGTAAATAAATGAATAAAACAAAAAGTACAAGGAAAAACCACATCAAACGTGTATGGACTGAACATCCATAGGTAAGTACAAATCCTGTATTTACAATGTATATAAATATTATGTTTTCCAAGTCCGGGACTTGAATTTTGGGTTACACTACAGGCCTGACTTTCTTATCTTCAAGTACAGTGAGCTTCCCCTTCTTCCACAGTGCTGCAGGTTTACCCAGACTCTGAGTTCAAATCCAAAGCCTGGCAGAATAACAGGGGTGAATTGCAAGCCAGGGCGCTAATCTCTTTTAATTATTTTTTGCTCAGCAGGGGGCTTGAACACAGGTTGTGGTAACTGTGCCTCAACTTCGATCACCTTATGCTGGGGTACAGCCACTGGACCCACAGTAGATCCTGGGATCCTAGATCCCCAGGCCTTGTGTGGCAAAAATGTACAGAAAAAATGCAGCGAGATGGCCTTTTTATGTTTTCTTCCTTTGCACGGTGACCCTCCTGGGTATGAATGACACTGTTGCAAAGGGTACTTCACCTTGAGGGAGTCATAGGTCCACATGGCAATGTAGGCCCTGATTTTGAATCCTAGTCCTGACAACAATCAATGGCAGGAGATACTAAGAGACTCATTCCCATCCATGGGAATAACAAGGTAATATTATCAATGTCACTGTTGAATGAGTTGATGGTGAATGATGTTCCTATAAAATTAGACAGCATCATTACAGGAGACTGATTTTATTTAATATTTATGAAGCATTAAAAGAATACTATTACTTACAGGAATGCAACAATTTCAGGATATTGATTGATTTATTTAATAGTTGGTTAGGAATGAAAACAATAACATTAATTACATGGAGGCATTATAAATATCAAAGAATTGGTAAGAATGTAGTCTATATAACTGAATAATATATAGACATCTCTGGCAATCTATAAAGGTATATATTTATTAGTATACTACCATCTGCATGTCAATCTGTTCTTATTTTGTCAACCCCTGGGGCTCGATCTCAGGTACTCGGAACTGCCTGTCAGCTCAATTTGCCACAGGATGGCAGGCTGACACTCACCCATTCATGAATTGGGCCTTGTAGGCTGAGTTCAGATGCCAGCACTCCCCAAAAATGAATCGTGTAGTAAGAAGCTGATGGTGACACATGTTTTCCTTTTCTGTGAAAGTCCTGGGTGTCAGGAAGGACGTGCAATACATATGCAAAACTATATCCTATGTAATAAATGTAATCACTGTTCTATGTGTCATAATAGTCAATAAAATGAGTAGTCAATACATGAATAAAACAAAAAATAAAATAAATAACTACACTGAATGAAATATGGAATCAACATATGTATATAATTATATATCATATATTTAAAATGTACACAAATAGGAGGTTTTCTAGTGGTGGGCATCGATTTCAAGCCTAAGGAACAGACTTGAATTTCTTGAATACAAGGAGGCAAGCTTCCCCTTCCCATACAGTGCAACAGCAGGGTTACCTAGACTATGAGTTCAAATCCCAGTCCTGCAGAAAAGAAAATGGCATCTACATGCTATGTGATGCCCAATTAGTAGGTATTTCATTTGGCCTCCATTCAATGAATGTGATTGTTTAAATGCTTCATAAAATAATTAATACCGAGTGTCCTATAATGTAATTGTGCATAATTTTATCCTCGAATCATTCACGTACTGCCCATTAAATCATGACATACATCACATTCCTTTGGCAATCCTATGAATAAGAATGAGTTTCATAGGATCTCCTGCCATTTGTTGGTGGCAGGACCAGGATTCAAATTGTGGGCTCCAGCTCCTACCACTTAAACCTGAAGAAAGGGAACTCACAGGTTTGTCCACGAACATCAGCAAAACCAATGATTAGCCAGGCATCAGTGGCTCTCAGCAGTCCTCCTTAAAACTTAAAAGGCTGTGAAAGGAGTATCATGGTCAAAGTCACCCTAGCCAGGAAAGTCCTTGAGACTCCTCTCCAACTTGTGCCAACAAAGCCAGAAGTAAAGCTGTGTGGCTCCAGTGGTAGAGAGCTATCCTTGATCAAAAGCAACTCACAGATTGTGCCCAGATCCTGAGTTCAAGGTCTGGGAACATCAGACATACACAACAATCTGGGCAGCCATCCAGCTAAAGCAGGTCACCCTCTTGTCCCCAACTGGATTGGATAGAATTCCCTTGGAAAGGGGCTGCAATCCTTTTGACTCCACCCATTCTGCCTGCATCACAAGATTCTAGCCACACCTCAATTGTTTCATGGTTCTTTCTGACCAATGGGATACAAGAATGGTTGCCACGCCCACATTCCATGCTGCCCAGTATCACCATGATTCCTTCTGTTTGTTGACACCACTACCAGCAGTTGAGGAAGGTAGAGGTGGCTGAGTGGTGAGCAAGAGACTCGAGGCCTAGGAGGAGAGGCCTTTCTCAGGCCCACCATGTGCCTGCCTGAGCCCCGGCCCCCTCCCCCCATTCCCCATGGAGCAGCATTTCAAACCTGGTGCTGCTGCCTCTGACCCATGGTTTCCTCAGGCAATGAGGCAATGGTTTGCCACGAGCCAGCTTGGGGCCCTGACCTGGTCCTGGCTCCCCTGAACTCTGCTCATGGCCTGAGTGTCTGTCATGCCTTTGCTATTGCTGCTTGCCCCACCTGGAGCACCTGCCAACAGCTTCTGCCAGAAACACATGTGAATGGCTGCCACACAGCCCCGCACCCTGCGACCCCATATCCCCTCCCCTCCGACCCAGACCCGAGCCTCTCCTGTACCCCACAGTCTGGCCCATGCCCTGCCACAAATGTGCCCCAGGGGTTGGGGTGGGTGTTGACCCAAGGATCCCACCCCCATCCCCAGCAGCTAGTGTCCCAGGAAATGGGGAGATGCAGGGTTGGGTGAGGAGTGGGTGCCACAGATCCCCTGACCTGGAGCAGTGAGAGCCACAGAGCTGTACATCTGCACCCTGCCTCTCTCTGGTGGGAACCCGGTGGCTTTAGTCAGAGGTGGGGAGCATCATGTCTACACCTGCTTTCTGGGGTCTTTTCCTTTTTTTCTGGGGATGGGAGGTGTTGGATGCAGAAGATAGACACCCTTGCAGTGTGAGCCCTTGTCTTCTGTGCTCGGTCAACCTTTCACCTGAAGACAGAGAGACAGAGAGAAAGAGAGAGATTATCTTTTTCCTTGTACAGCCTGAATGTGCTCAGGTGAGTGATCAGTTGGCAAATTGCAGGTGCTGCATGGATGAGTATTCTGTCAACGGTCTGGATGTTTGTGTGTGTGTGTGTGTGTGTATGTGTGTGTGTGTGTATAGGTGGGTTGTAACAAGGAGGCTGAATGCTTTGGTAACTTCTACCTGCTATCTTTGGGGCATGTATGGGCTTCACAGCTGAGGTCTTGGGCTTGGAAGGGAGAGAGGCTTGAAGCGGACACAGCACTGTTAAATTACAAGAACAAGGGATCTGTGTGCAATGGAGCTGTGTACTCCCTTGGGGCTGGTTGGTGGGAGTGGGAGCTTGGGAGGACCTGGGGGTAAGGCCTTCAGGGGGCAGGCTTCCCAGGGGGACAGAGAGCATGGCCAGCACTTAATAAGCATATGAATTCTGCTAGTACCGAGCGCAACAGCATAGGTCAGACTCTGGGTCTTCTCATCATGACGTCTGATGGGTGAGGCCAACCCTATTTTAAATCTTGAGCTGTAATCTTCAGATCTCAGCCTTCTGAGTACGTAGGATTATAGGTATGAGCCTCTGGCACCGGGACTCCAGTTCTTTTTGGTATATTAGTGTTTGACCTCAAGTCCTTAGGCTTGCCAGTGAGCTCTTCTACCATGCGAGTCAAGCTTTTCTGTCTTGGGCATTTCTGAGATGGAGAATTAACATGCTCAGCCTGGGCTGGATCATGGCCCTCCTATCTGTGACAGGCATGAGCCACCAGGCGCGGTCTTCTGTAGTTGGGATTGTAGACATGTAGCACAACACTCAGTCATTGGTTTAGATGGATTGTCCCAAACTCAGTCCATGGCAGCCGATTCTAGACCAGAGGTGAAGCTCTGGATTGGGCCTCAACCATTAGACTTCAATATCATCATGAGACAGTTGTGAGGAAACAAGGGATTAATACAGAGGGATCTCTGGAGCAGGGACAGGCACAGAGGGAGGGGCCATCTGATACTGTTCTTGGCAATTCTGTGAGCATATGATACCCAGAAAGATCTCAGATGGTGTCTGTTATTAATGGTGCAACAGGTATGGGATTAAGAAACAAAACATGGCTCACTTTATTATCCTATCCCCATGAGTATCCAGATCCTTCACTTTGTTCAGTTTTGAAGCTGGGGAAACTGAGGCACAGAGAAGCCAGTTGACCTACTAATGACTCCTAGCTGACAGGAAGGTCAGCCTGACTTCTCTGCCATGCTCCCTAGGGCAATGGGTGCTATTCAGTCCACTTCTTGTGGTGGGAAGTCCACTTCTTTTCAGTCATGGGGCTTGAACTTTGGGCCTGGGGCAGCTCCCTGATCTCCTCAGCTCAAAGCTAGCACTCTACCACTTGAGTCACAGCACCACTTCCAGTTTTCTGGTGGTATTTTAGGGATAAGAGTCTCACAGGTGTTCCTGCCCGGGCTGGCTATAAACCATGATCTTCATATCTCAGCCTCCATTGTACTTAGGATTATAGGCCTGAGCCACTGACACCTGGCTTAAGTGTAACTCTGACCTTCTTCCTTTCTCTTTCTCTCTTAGGAACTGATTCAATTGGGTGCTGGAGGAGGTGGCCCAGCATCCCCATGTGGTTGGAACCAAGGTGGCCCTCTCATTCAGGAGGTAGTCTGTGGGTCAGGAACTGTCTCACTCAGTCTGTTGTACCAGCTCCATGAGGTAAGTCCCTTTGTGCCCTGGCTACACTGTGACAGTTATCCATTGCCCATCTAGCCTTACTGGACTCAGTACTGTGTCCAATGCTCTTTTCTAGCAAAAATTTCTGGCTAAAATTATGATACATAGTTACAGAATTAAAATGTAATGCCAGCTTAAGAAAGTAATTTAGGGTTCTGGGAATGTGGCTTCATGGTATGGTGATTGTGTACCTTGCATGAAACCCTGGGTTCAATTCCTCAGTACCACATAAATTGAAAAGGAAACACTGGAAGTGGTCCTGTGCCTCAAGTAGTGGAAGGTTAGCTTTGAGGAAAAAACCAAAAAGCTGAGGAATAATTCCCAAGCGCTGAGTTTCAGCCCCAGGACTGCCAAAACAACAACAGCAGCAACAACAACAATGAACATTTAGATAGTAAATGCAAAATAAAGAACCCATACTTGGAATATATAATTCCTCCTTCCCTACTGATACCTGACAATAGTTCCTAATTCATGTACTTTACCTATGTTAGGATACTGTGTTGAAAATATGTTTTGTTCATTAGATCACAGCAATTAATGCCAGCAATGTGCTTAGATGTCAGGTGAAGATTAATTCTGGAAATTCAAAGATTCCAGGCTTTTGAGTGGGGTCACTGCTTATCACAATGAGAAGGGTAGTCTAAGTGAGATTTGGAAACTATTTTGGCCAGTCATTGCTCCAAAAAGGCAGAGGCTAATTAACAGTTGTGACAGAAGAGAAGGACTAACTCCAGATGGAAAGAAAAAATGATAATAACTAAGGTATAGCAGAAACTGTTCTAGGGAACCATTCTTGGTTATTGAAGAACTAGTTATCAACTAGGCTTATTCCTCATTGCCTTTAGCATTCAAAATCTCCAAGGCTAGTTCTTAATCTCTGTGTGATAAATGTATCTCCTTCTATGCTGATCTTTCATACCTGATCTCCTTTGCTTTATAAAAATCTGTCTTTCTGACTTGGAAAATATTATATTAAGCGAAGTAAACCAGGCCCAAAGAAACATAGGCCCCATGGTTTCCCTTATTTGCAATAGCTAGTATATGTATGAGTCAAGCGGAAAAGTTCAGATAATATGATGTTAGGAAAATAAACCCTTAGATATGTATTTTAATGTTTTTTCTTTCATGCATGTGTTTCTAACGCATTTATAAGATTATTTCTTTGTTGCTTTGTATGTCCCTTCCCCACAGTATAACCCCTGCTTTCACTATATTTGATGTCAGTATAACTTGTGGAGGAGTTGGGGAAAAACAAGTCGTTTAAGGATACAGGTGGACCTGTTGCAACAGTGAGAAGTACAAGTTGTCATGTCAAAAACGAGCTTTACAACGTAGGTGGGGGGGGAGAAGGATTGGGACTGTGGGGGAGGGGGAAGGCTTGGAAGGGATGTGAAGGGTAAACAAAGGAGGAGGCTGCAATGCTTGGTAAGAAATGTACGCATTATCCTGCCCATGTAATTGTAACCCCTCTGTACAGTATGTTCACAAATAAAATAAAATAAATAAAATAAAAATCTGTCTTTCTTTATTTCTCTATGAACATTTCCTGATACTAAATACAACTACAAAGATGAAAGAGGATGCTAATGCAAGAGTTCTCTAGCTCATGAGTCATTAATGCAACAAAATGGAAAAGGAGGACATATTTATTGCTACCTCAATTATTCTGAAAAGTTGCAATGTCAAATCATTTGGTTCAGATTTTCATTCTTTGTCTACATAGTGCCATTAAGTGCACATAAATGCAAATATGAGTCAGGTGCTGGTGGCTCATGCCTGTAATCCTATCTACTCAGGAGGTTGAGACCAGAGGATTGTAGTTCAAAGCCAGCCTGGTCAGGAAAGTCCATGAAACATTTATCTTCAATTAACCCCAGAAATCTGGAAGTGGTGCTGCAGCTAAAGTGGTAGAGTGCTCAAGTTGTGCTGAAGAGCTGAGAAACAGTGCCCAGGATCAATGTTCAATCCCCACAACCAACAAAAAAGTGCAAATATAGCTTTAAATTTCCCCCAAAGGAATGATGAAGTCAATAGTAATCTTCCCAAATGATTTAGTAATACACCTATTTTTGCTAACTCATTTTTTATGGCTTCTTTGCTAAACATATTCTCTTCTTTAAAAATTGTCAAATATTAGCTTTATAATAAACTTCATCTAAAATTTCTTGGTTCAAAAGAGAAGTTCATACAGTTGATGTCGCTTAGCTTTCTTACTGTCTTAGTTCAAAGTCAACCCAGGCAAGAGAGTCTGTCAAACTGTTATGTGTAATTAAACACCAAAAAAGCCAGAAGTGGAGTTTTGGCTCAAGCAGTGGAATATTAGGTTTGGGCCAGGTGGGAAAGAAAGACAACTGTTCAGGGACAGGGGCCAGTCTCTAAGTTCAAGTCCCAGAACCAGCACAAACTAAACAAACAAGCACACTAAACAAACCCTGGGTATTTCTTTGGGACTCTCCTTAAAATAGTGGTGTTCTGAGAAGTGGCTGCTTTTGCTGATCATACTCACTAGATCCTGCTTTTTTGGAATCCTTATTGCTATGGAAAACTCAGGACCAGACTAAAGGAATTGATAACTGATTCCCGCAACAAGAGAATCATCTCAGGAGTGAAACATCCATCCATAAGACGCTTTAAAACCTCCATATCTTTGCTTCTTTGCAGTAGAACACTTTTAAAACAAACTTACTTCCTTTTGTTCTATGCTGGCCTTCAAATGGCATATTGTTTCCTTTTCTAATACTCTCAACCAGAAGTTTACAGACAAGTTTTATATGAGTAAAAGACACACTCAAAAAAGTCAGGGACAGAGTTTCCTTCCAGCCTTGGATACTTTTCTCGTACAGTAAAAAGGAAAGCAATAGTTAATTTGAACTTTGTAATTTCTCTACATTCAGTTCCTCTCCTGGGATCAGTTTACACTTCCAGTAACAGTTACTTCCACTTACTTCCAGTAAGAATCTATGGTGCTGCTCAAAAAAAAAAAGGATGTTTTCTGGTTTCATTGAAATAGCACAAGGACACATTTGTACATGAGGTAATACGTGTTTCAGAGACAACTAAGTAAAGAGAAATGAAATTTAAATTGCTTATAAATACATTATCCATTAGAACATTTTTTCAAACTTCTTATGTGCTCTGTAAATTAAAGTGAATTTTAAATGTGAAGAAGGTTCTCAGATCATTTATTGTGAGTCTATGTGTTGTGCATTAGTTTCCCAAGTGTGCATGAGTTAAGAGAAACAATAGCAATTATAGGAGAAAAAGAAGTTCTGTGTTTATTTATGTGTGAAATACAATATAGAGGACTCTACAAATAAGAAAACATTGAAACAATAAAGCCAAGTCCAGTATGTAGATTTATGGGATGATATAGAGAAAGCATTACTCCTAAGTGGAACATGAAGCATGAGGCCACTCCCTTTCTAAATCACGCTTGCTAATCACGTAAATGTGCAAAAAGGAGAATGGAAGAATGATTCTGTTTCCAATTCAAGTCAGATATGGGAGAATAGACTTAACTGGAAAAACGAGTCCATCTTGAGAGAACAGGAATTATACTAGCAATGAACCTGGTGGATAAGATCACATTTCTTTTTCTTTCCATTTCTTATATTCTTTTTGTTGTTGTTGTTGTTGTTCATGGCACTTGAAATATGGGACAGGGCACTGTCCCTCTGAAATGCAGCTCAAGGCTAGTGCTCTTCCACTTGAGCCACAGTGCCACTTCCAGTTTTCTGGTAATTATTGGAGAAAAGAGTCTCCAGGACTTTCCTACCCATGCTGGCTTTAAACCCCAATCCCAGATCTCACAACAACTTGGTTTATGATCACATTTCTAACAGTGTACACTCAGGATATGTAAGGTATATGTTCATCTATCTTTATATGAATTCTTGAGTTAAAAATCTGGGCTACAGGTTAGCCTTTACACTCACAAAGTGTTTGAAGTTTAAAAGTTGATACTCCTGGAAAAATAAAACCTAAGAATGTAAAGGAGTCTGGGAAGTTCAATTTGCATCCAACTTGGACAGTATAGGCTTTGAGACACTACCTATAATTAACCAGCCAAAAGCTTGAATACCAGTCACGAGCAAGATTGCTGAATAACAGATTTAGGTTTTTGCATACATACATACAAACATAAACATACACACAGAGACACTTATAGGTGCACACAAAAATACACAAATGAAACAACTCTCAGAATATGTGGAATAGTTAGAAAACAATAGAAAATAGGTCCTGAGTAAGACTAGAATCAAGTGAAAATTTTTAATATTGGAAAGCCCTCTAGTGAACTTTCCCCCAGAAATTGAGAATATTACATCGGTAGGGACCAGAGATAATAAGAGAGTCAAGCAATCATTATTAACGGGATAGAATCAATAGTGGAATGAATCAGTGAACCCTGCAGGTGCATCTGAAAATGTTCATATCCTGTGTAAAATGTTAAAACATCTTTGAAAATAGTACATAAACAGTCTGAGCAGTCAGTCTGTGGATAAGATCACAGGAGAAATTAAGAATTGCTAGTCTGTTTCTAGATTAAATAAACAAACTATGGCAGGGCAATGTGATACAAGTCTGGAATTCTAGAACTCAGACAGGAGATTAGAGAGTGGAATTACGTAACGATAGATTCCCTGGACCAGGTAGAATAATTTTGTCTCAGTAAAACAAACCAAGCAACAAGAAAGGAATACACAGTGGGAAGTTTGGGCTAATTTTGTAATTATGTTTTGAGAAATGAAGATTCCTATTGAATGCATCTCATATATTTCCTCACTTGTGGTTTAAATTCTCTCATCATTACAGAACATTCCTAAATGCAAAATAGCTCATGATTCCCATCCAAAAGTTTGCAAAAGTAAGTAAGCCTCATTGTGTTGGATTCCAAATAAATTTTGAAGGTTTACAAAAGCTTAAGTCTGGAGAAATAGCAAAGTTCGTCTAATGTAGGACTTTGCAGACCTCGTTAAATTAGAATTTCGATTTAAAATATATTTTTTGATTTTGTTTGTAATTTCATATTCTATAGGATACTACAAAATTCTTTTTAAGCAGAGGGATTAATTGAAAAATTCACAAATGATTCTGGCATTCTATTTGCCTAGATACTCTTTAAAGAGAGTTAAAATTAGAACATAGTTAATAGATAATTCCCACAGTTCATGTGTACCATGTTAATGTGAATAATCTAGACAGAGTTGCCAACAAATGGATGACATTAATTTACACATTTAGAAAAACCAATTTTTTAGGGGTTTGTTTTAATGTGGTATGAAGAGAGTAATTGTGTGACATCTTCTTTCTTTTACCTATATATAACACAGGAAGCCATTTCCTTATTTACATGCCTCTGTATACATGGAGAAAAATGCTAGGTTTCGAGTTTGTTTTCTATTTTGTTTTTGTTTGATTGGTTCATCCTAGAGCTTGAACTCTTGGCCTGGGCAGTGTCTCTGAGCCTGTTTATACTCAAGGCTCGTGCCCTACCACTTCACCCTCAGTGCCACTTGAGTCTGTCTTTTGTGGAGAAGTTTTTTGGAGATAAGATTCTAAGAAACCTTCCTGCCTGGGTGGACTTTGAACCATAATTTTCCTATCTTAGCATCCTGAATATCTATGATAGTTAAAAAAGTATAAATATAAATAATATTTGCAAGTGTTCTGATCTCAAGAATTCCAGTGGAGGAAAAATGATGCAGCTCAGTTTATTGTGGTGTTCTTTTCAGAACAAGGAGGGCGTCACATTTGCAGAGGTGTAGTATTTTTTCAAAATAGAGATAAGGTATTCATGATGTGAATTAAGGAATTTTAAGGTGCCACTTACAAGTTGGAAACTGTTGGGCTAGGATGACTTTATGGCATAAATCTTGGGAATGATGGTCATAGAAATAATAGCTTACTCTGATAATTGCTTACTCTTGAAGAATTAATTATTACATATGCTTCATAGTTTTATCCTCTACCAGAATGTGGCTATTTTTCTGTTGACCTCTCAATCTGTAACACCCCATTGGAAACTGCATCTATTGCAGAATTGCATAACATGCAAACATGTACTGTTTTGAATTTCTCAGGAATGTTGAGAATTTAAAAATGAGTAGTTATTAGTCATATGAATTTTGAAGAACACATATATTCTGTCCTCTTCACAACTAGCTTACTTTTAAAAGTTATGGGTTTCTGTAGCATTAAACTGTTTTCTGTTTTAGAATGAGAAAGTACTAAATTTATTCTTTTTTGAAAAATTTGGCATGTATATTGTGAAAATATTGTCTAGTTGGATAACATTCAAGTTGATGACTCTCTGATAAAGAAAGGGTAATTAATTCAAATTAGATGCCAAATAGTATTAATTTTTAAAATATTACTACATAAAGAATATTATTTACTGGGCCAATACAGTGAAATTATATTTTACGCAGCTTATTTTTCAATTTTATTATCAAAGTGATGTACAGTGGGGTTATAGTAATTGTTAGGTATTAAATCATAACTTTTCAAATTTGTTAACCTTCTCTCATTTTCTCACAGTTTTCCTTCACCCCTTCATCCCTCACATTTCCAATATATTGTCTTGTGAGTATTGCTATTGCATTGGTTTGCCTTTTGTCCTTTGTCTCACCATGATGCTTTTCCTCTTCCCTTCGCTAATTAAGGTAAATGTATATACAATACAAAATGATATCCTGGAAGGATAAACCATAGGGGGAAAACCCAAAGAAAACAGAAATCACATAGTTCATCAAAAACAACAACCACAAATGAAAAAATCTGGTTATATATCTTGGAATTAATTTTGCTTAGCATCAGCTAATATGGTTATATATACACATAACAAAGCCACTGGAATATAATAGCTGCATGGATACTATATCATGAAAACAGCATGTTAACTTTTTGATGGTAAAGGTGGAATTAGGATTGGTGAATTCACGGTTGTGATAAAGGATTTTCAAGAGTTTTAAAGTAATGACAGTTAAATTTTAATTGTTCAAAATTTTTAACAACTTAGCCTATTAAAAAATTTTAAATTTCCTGGAAGAATAGGCTTTCATGCAAAGAAATCCAAAGAAACTTAGTAGAGAGGGAGCATTGTGGATGAAGATGGATCTTTTTCACACTAAACAAACAAACCTGAGAAACCTTGCTGTAAATCCTGTAGGTTCCCTTGGATTTGTCCTTACCCAGGAACTATATTCTCACTGTTTGAAACAAAGTTGTATTGGAATTTAAATTCAAAGTTCTTAAAAAAGTAAGGCATCAAAATTTGTGAATTTACCTTTAATTACCAAACAGTAATTCTCTGAAAAAGATAATTTGAGTCAAAATATTTAGGGAGAAAATGCCCTCCACAATGAAAGACGGTGTTGGGATTACACATTTCTGTTGGTAACACTTTCCACAATGTATTTGGATGTGAAGCAGTGAAACAGAAAAAAAATCTGATTGGATACTTCATACCAATTATTTCACATTTCTAAGTGTCTCACATAAAATAATATCCTTATTAATATGAGATAGTGAAGACTTCTGTTATTACATATGCCAAAAAGTTCAGAAAAGAATTGAGCAAACGAAAAAGTTAATAAAGAATAGTTTTCTTAGAAGACTTAGCTAAGCGTATTGTCTACAGCAGTGAAGGGAGGCCGAAACTTTTTGATATAAATTGTGTTAGTATTTTTACTCCCTAAAGTGATTTTACAGAGCCCATTTGGCTCACTACAATGCAAGACATGAAAATAAATTCCACATCCAATGAGGCAACTTGAAGAGTTTTAAAAGATAAATAATGAAGATGTAGCAGTGGTGGAGCCCGTATAGTCCTTCAGCTTCACTAGACTTGAAGCCAAGAAGCTGTGATTAATTGGAACTCTGTCAAGAGCTCAGAGGAGGACATAGAAGTGGGACATAGAAGCATTGTCCTTTTGTAACAGACACTGTCTTCCAAGGTATGGGTGATTTAAATCTATTCTCCTCCATACATCTTGGTGAAGAAATGCAAGACCAAGAGAAAAATAATCTATTGAAATAATTTTGTATAGAATAACTTCACTGTTCCTGATACGGTATGTAAGGAGAATCTTAAGAGAGAAGATAAAAGTGCATTATTTTTTGGTTTCCTCTAAGCATCATGTTAGCAAAATATATCTTTGAGGTTAGAAAATTCTGATTGAACCAATAAGTGATGGAGTACTTATTTTTGTGGGCACTTTAGACACAAGAAGTCTTTCAAGGTAAAAGAAAAAAATATAGCCATATATTTGTGAGCACAGCTTCTTGGACTGGAGACAAAGTTTTACATTAGATTTCTCAGCATTAACATAGATGTTGTTTCATGGCGACCAAATGCAAGAGGGAAGGTTAATGTACTCACTTGGCCAATTAAACAGCATGAAAGAAGAAAATGGCAAATAATATTTAATGAATTACTTTGAACAATTACTTTGACAGAAGAAAGAAGGAAAAATATAATTCAAAATCAATTGACTTCAAAGTATGAAGAAAGAGTAGTGAAGAGAGATTAGAGAAAATATAGAGGATTGTTTTCTCTCCAGTGGAGTAATGGGTTCTTGATCTTGTTTCTTCCATTCTATCCTCACAAGCTACCAAGTGTGTCTCAGAACTGGATTATCCAGTTCAGACAGAAAACTCGTAGAAGAAAGATACTATTTGCAGCAGATGTAGGTGATTTATAACCTTAGACAATCTATTTAATTCTGTTCAAAATTCTCCCCTATCCCAAACTTCCCTCTTTGAACAGCTTTGCTTGCTTTCCCAAGACTGCCATTCATTAACTGATTAAAATTTTGAGAGGTCATATTCATACTCTCTAGAGATTGCTGTTTGGTTGTGATTTTTGTGTGTTTTTGTTTCTTTTCGTGTTTTTTAACTGAATTTTAAAAGGTTGTGCAATTGTGTTACAATTAAATATATCCATCTAATTATCCAATGCTCCTAGATCAGAGTCACTCCTTCCATCATTCTCAACCAATCCTTTCTCCAAGACTTATTTCCAATTTACCACTTCCTTTATCATATGTGTACATTGACTATTCTAGCTTTATTGCCCCTTGTTCATTTTTCATTCATTCTATGTCTTTAGTATATTTCCATTCTGGTTTCAACTTCCTTATAGTCATACTGTTAAACTGTCTATTAATACTTTGAAAGGTTTATATACATTCCATGGACTTTAAATCCTGCATATTCTTGAACTGATGTCAGCTTATATTTCCATAATTCATTCATCGGCAGCAACAATTTGCAAGACTGGAGACGTGAGGCACCTAAACATGATTTTATTCTCATCCATTTGGAAGATTAACCTTTAGTCAAAAAGAAAGTTAAAAAATGGCTTAGAATGTATTCCTAACTATGAATTTTTATGAATGGCTTTGTACAATGGTGTGATTCTTTTATTTTACATGGAATAATATTTTCTACTATCTATAAGTTTTGGAAATAGAAGAAAATTAAAATTTATACCTAGAGAGGAATACTATAGATATAGAAGAAAGATATTAGTTTTGTCATATCTCTGATGAGTACCCATATTCAAGACTTAAAGTCATTTCTTACTATGTTAGACAGAGAGAAAACATAAAATAACATATGATAAGGCAACTATTTGTGACTTTTTAAAATATACCTTATTAAATGATGAAATTTATTAGCTTATGTTTGGGTTTGATATTTAGGAGGCTGATCTATTTAACACATTTCTGGAAGGCCCTTACTGAAAAACACAAATTTTGGGTGATACTATTTCTACACTTTAATGAATGGTTGAACGTGTTTGGCATTAGTGCTGTGTAAATAATTCAACTCTATTGTAACTTGCTCTCTACACTTGAAAAACTTGTAAGTCACTAAATATCATCAACTTGTCAAATGTTATTTTGGCGAATGTGATTTTAAAAAGTTTATTTGAAAAGGAATACACTTTCAGGAGATTAAATGTAGATTATCATTGGTTTGAGAGTGACATTTTTATAGCACAGAACCATGTTGTACTGAAGTCTCAGTGTTTTGAAGCACTCCTTAGTGCTTCAAATGTTTTTTTCTGAATTACATTTGACCTCTAAGTAAAGTTTTCCGGGCTTTGGTAGACCAATTATCGATCTATCCTTCCAGGAACTATTTTTTGGCCCACTTATATTGGAATAAAATCTTTCATTAATCATAGGGGAGGGGTATTAAAAATAATCTTATGACACTTTGTGAACTTGTTCACTCATATTGGCTGGTCATCTGTAAGTTGAATGTTTGAATTACAGTACTTTCTCTCAAATTTTGTGCTCATCCTTCATTTTAAGTTGCCTTGCATTTCACAATTGCTTACTGCTAATTCCTGGATCTCAAGGAATTGGGGCCCAGAAACATAGGAAATGAGAAATTGAGATGGGTCTTCAATTACTTTGTGTTGACATGTTACATGGGCCTGGGTGAGAAGTATTGCCCTTGTTATCTGATGATGCAAGTAACTGGGACCTGGGATCCTAGGAACCATGGGTACTGCAGAAGAATAATATTTTTTAGACATCTTAGCAAAATTTGGGCATAATCAGTAGGAATTCTTCAGAAATATGGAGAAAGACAGTTTGGGACAAGCGAGTTAAAACAATAAACAGAACAGCAGACTAAAATCCATTATAGATTAGCGGAAAACATTGCTTTTTTTACCATGTGGATTCAGAAGACCAAGAACAGTTGGAATGTATCACAAGTTTATACTAAAGACATTGCATTGATACTTTTTATATTCTAATATATATTTTAAACCTAATTATTTATATTCTAATTCTATTTATTGGAATAAATAAATATCAATTTATTTGTCAAATTATCAACTAATTCCAGTAAGTTTCACTGTGTGAAATATAAGATCAGCACATATAAATATAAAATATATAACTATATATAATATAATTAAAAGGCACACGTTTTGCATTGTTCTGTTGTAGTGACTGTATCAAAGGCAACTCTGTTTTAAAGTATTATTCCATTATCTCTACCTCAGTGTTTGATATAGTTAGACCTAAAGCTTTACCATTTGTAGATTTACAGCATGGAGGCAAGAGGAAACACTGTGATTAAAACATTATGAATTTAATGCCTAATAACGAGGAGAAACACATGGACTTCTCCTGCAACTATGAAAATATTTGGTGATAAAAAGGCAGTAGTGTAAGTTCCTGTCCAGTTGGGTGGTAGATAGGCCAGGACATTAAGTAATCATGCATACTAACAATTTTTTCACCTTCTTGGCTTTAGCTACTTTTGAAATGGAAGATATAATAAACAATTATAATTTGATAAAATACCTTCTAGTCTGAACAGTTCTGTTTGAACTGTTCAGCTCTCTATGATCCCTTGTAACCAAGATGAGTTTTGTTCCAGTAAGACAATCTATGCTGTCAGTGTAAGATATTCTGGTTGGTCTGTTCCCACATGGAAGAAGGGTAAAGGCTCAGGTAGACATTTGTACCAGTAACACCTCATTTGGGAAAATGTCAGCTGAAGAAGTTTAGAAGTAGCTCTTAAGCAACGCTTACTTTGAATCCATTAGGTCCACAAAGCTAATTCAGTTGGATAAATAAGTACTTGAAAAAGCCATCACCTTTGGACCTATCTATAAATAATTGAGAGTACGATCAAATTCCAAATAAAAAGACTTAAGATAGTCATTGACCAAAAAAAATTGCAAATGTGAGCAATCGACTGATCAATATAATTTTTTCCACTATTCACAGAATTTTAGGGAAATAAGATCGATAGCATTGTTAGGAACAATAAGGTTTCCTTGTTACAGGTAGGCACCCATAGATATAAGCCTGTATAAAGATTGCATCATTAACTACTTAAATTTAGAGGATACTACATGCTTCAGCAGTACGTATACTCAAATTACACTACAGAGGTTAACATGGCACTTGCACAAGGATAATATGAAAATTTGAGAAGTATTCCATATTTTTCACTCTTCAGATGCAAGAAATGAAAAACAGTTATTAAAAAGTTGATTACAAAATTACAAGTGTAACAATACAAGTAATTCATATAATTCCATTTAGTTTGATATCAGTGTATTAAATCTTCACCTCAGAAAGGCGTTTACATAGCATAAACTTTACAAAACTTTTCAAATTAGACAACATTGTCATTTTATCCCAAAGAAAAATAATATTAAGACCTAGAAAAAAAAAGGAATCAAACTGTTTCTATATGGAATGCAATCGGAAAGGACACATTAATGACCCTATATATTATAAAATAATGTAGAATTCAAAGTATATCTAGTAGACAATAAAATAAATTATGAACATTATGCAAACATAGAATATAGAATATTTTAAAATATATTTTTTCAGACAAGCACCAGAAATCTTGTAGTTCCTGTACTACTCATTTCAACAGGTAAGTTAAAATTATTTCTGATTAAAAAATCACAAACACTGAAGAAATCATTATACATGAGTACAAAAACTATTGAATACTTTTTGACATCCAATGCAGGCAATTCGCTTGGAAGAATTCCGCAGAATCCATGAATTTTTACAGTAAAATATTGGTGTTGCCGGGCACTGGTGGCTCATGCCTATAATCCTAGCTACACAGGAGCCTGAGATCTGAGGATCATGGTTCAAAGCCAGCCTGAGAAGGAAAGTCTATGCTACTCTAATCTCCAATAAACCACTAGAAAACTGGAAGTGGAGCTGTGGCTCAAGTGGTAGACTCCTCACCTTGAGTTGAAGAGCACAGGGATACCTCCCAGGCCCAGAGTTCAAGCCCCATGACCGATCAAAAATAAAAAGATATTTCTCATATTTGGATTGTGAAAATATTTTGTAGGGACACAAAAGATGGACTCGCATTTTTGAAATTTAAGAAACTTAACCCAACCATTAGTATTTAGGTGAACAATTTGTACAGCCTTCCACAACTTCATAGACGTAGTGATACATAGTTATCCTTTTGGCAATATCAAATGCAGTTTCTTCTATGTTGTTCTTCAGGCCTGGTTGTATATAATGGTTCAACAGAAGGAGATCCAGTGTATCTTTTCTATCTCAATTCTCAGCAGCAAGATATAAGGGGGTCAAGAGGCCTTTAGTTTGGGCATTGGTATCTGTATCGTGATGAAATAAGAAAGAAAACATTCTGGTATTATTCCACGTATATGCACTGTGCAGGGGTGTTCAGTCATCTACAGTTATTGCATGTGACGCTTGAGACACCAACTCACTGACAATGTCCACTGTAGGCTTCTCGATGAAGTGGCGTATACTCATCGTCATCCCTACTATTCACATGAGTGGCCTTTTGGGAAAGAATTCTCCGCACTGTAGTAAGCTGAATATTTTTGGCAGCCCAATGAAGAAATTTGCTGGGATCCTTCTCCATTGCATTTGCAATTGATACCATTCCTTACTTTTTCATCTTTTTCCTCATATTCCTAAGAATTGCCTAACCAGATACTTTGAGAGCCAGTGGGAATGAGGTGTCCATGTATTTCCTAATAGTTCACATTGGTTTTACTGGTCAGAAATATCCGGTGAATTTTCTGGATCTGTTTATTCACCATGATTTATTTTCTATTTTTCCGATTTTCCAATTCGAAATTATTCTAATTGGAGAGTAAGGAATTGATGGAGAGCAGAGGAAAGATGTTCCTCCGTATTCAAATGTACACACTGAAAATGAGAACCAGTGATGTCTTCATGTGCAGCTTATTCTAAGAATGAGAAAATAGGAAATAATGCCTTCTATATAAATGATTTGGAAAATGGCAGAGCAAAAAATAAAATGATGCAACCAAAAATATAAAAGCAAAACAAATTAGGATAATTATGGGCAATCATATTATCTATGAGAACCTAGAAAGGGAGAGAGAAAGAGACAGATGTGCAATGACCTAGCTAGCCACAAAATCCATGCCTCTGATCAATTTATAGAGCAAACAAAATTTTAATTTTTAAAAAAGATGGAAATAGAATTTATGTATTTACTTGAAATTAGTAAATACATTTTTAGTAGCCTACATAAAGAGACATACCTTTGACCAAATTACAGACAATAAACTAATTCCTTGATAATTCTAGTAACAGATCTGACTGAAATCAGTTGAATCATACTTTTGCTGCACAATGAAGGAGTAAGAAGGTAGTAAAGCAGCTAGAGAAGGCAGGGAGATTGTATCTGTGACAAAACTTTGTGGAAATTGATATTGAGGATTTCTTCCTGGTGATCCACTTGCACTGGAAGCATGATTCTGAACTATTGTTGGCTGATACTGAACTATTGATTTGATCATTATATTCTACAAGAAGAAAAATGAGAATTGATAGTTAAGGACTACTAATACATTTTGACCTTCTCACTAAGCACTTTCAATCATCAAAATCACATGAAGACAATAGACAGGCCTCCTTTTTAGATGAAAGGAAGTGTCTTTAAAAAAAAAAGGAATGTATGTAGTCATGCAAAAGACTTCTATTTTACCAATGCCTCATACATTTTTCTAATTTTGGGTACCAATAAATAATGGATCTATTAGAAAGCTCTTAAGGCTCATATGTTCAATAGTGAATTCTCTTACACGATATCATGGTATTTTTTGTGTATGGTCTTAAGAATAAATTTACATTACTAACTTGAATTTCTGACAGGACAGTATCATCACTGTACATCTTGCTTCTATACTCTCATTTTTAAATTACTATCTAAGTATGTGCATTAGATAACTCTAGAGGAAAAAGTAGAAGCCACACTGATGGCTTATGTCTTTAGTAGTAGTTAAGCAGAAAGATGAAATCTGAGGATTGTGGTTTGAAAGCAGACCAAGAAAAAAGTCCATTAGATTCTGATTTGATAGTAACCAGCAAATGGAGCTGTGGTACAAGCAGTAAAATGCTAGCCTTGAGAAAACTGAAACAAAAAATAAATTCTGGGACAAAGCCAGGCCGTGAGTTCAAGCCCTAATATTAGCACCAAACAAATGAATTAATTAATAAGGTAATTAATTAATTAAAAATAAATGAAGTGGTCACATGTAGAGAGGCAGGTAAAATGTAACATGCGTGGTGATGGTTTATGTATTATTTTGTAATAAGGCATATTATCATTTGTCCTAATCACTAATACTTTATTTGAATTTTTTTTGTACAATAAACCATGAATTTAGCATGCATGTATATGTGTGTGTACATGTGTGAACATGTGTGTATGTGTATATGTGTGTGTGTGCTGTTGCAATGTTGCTTGCCAATGTGGACAGGGTGAGGCTGCAAAGAGCTAACTGTGTTGCAATGTTTTATTTATCAGTGTTCTGTCATGTCATTTCAGTGAAACCACCCTTCTGTAAATTTTATTTGTCTAATAATAATGCCATCATAATTAAAGCATTTACAACATTAAGTTAGATAAAGAGACCGTTTCAGCTCTTACTGTATGTTAGGTAAGAAGATACAGACATAATTAGGTAGTAAGTTATTGCTGTAAGATGATTGTCAGTACAAAATAGGTATTTGACCTCTTAAATTGGTTATATTTGTAAGATACACTAATGGAGTGATTTGGACCGACTTGACCAAACAGGTATTTCTCTCTGGTTATTCCTGTGAAACACAAGTTGGATAAACTCCGGATTTCTGTTGAAAATAACTTTCTTTGCAAGATCATATCTATTCTCACTAAGAGATAATCAAACCCATATTACGTTTGAATATCCCATCTTATTGACTGAAAATAAGTATTGTGGATATGCTTGTTAGATATTCCTTTCAAAAACGAACAAACAAAAAGCATGTGTCATGTCTAGATTGTGGATGCGTTTGAAGGTGTTTTGTATATGCACAGGGATCTTTACTAATTGCTCTTTTGTGGGAGTAACTACGGCAAATAACAAATAAGGGTTTTTGAATATCTTTTCCAGTATACATAACATCCCAGAGCAAGTCTTACAATTTCATAAAATCTTTTGAATATTTTAGTATTATTTCAGTACATTGACTATAGTGCTAAAATTTCTGAAATAAATATTGTTAAGATCTGAAAATGTAAGTGGATATATAGGCTTTTTATGCGTCATTTTATGAAAACCCAGTTTTTATGAAAGTAAATGGAATAGAATAAAAGAATGTAAGTGAATTGGGTAAGCTAATTATTAGTATAACTTTGTTTTCTATTAACAGTCCATTGAATGTACATGATGCAGTAAAATTATTTCCTTTGTGCCTCTAAACTTCAGTTAGTTTTAGAATCTTTATAGTTATGAGTGAACTTTTAGTATAAATAATGTTCTTTTAAAATGATTAGGAATAACCTTGTGTTTTGTGTCCTACTCCCAAGAACATGAGTTATTTTTAAGTGTTAATAGTTTATCATTATCATTATCATAGGGAATCATTATTATCATAGGGAATTAAAAGTGAAGTAGTATTGATGTCTTTTTAAACCAATTGTATTCACAAGTTGGAGAGTCTTTAATTCATACTTAGGTCTTGGTGTCTATGATTTTTAATCGCTCGTTCCTAACATTAGTGATAATTCAGACTGCAGTTTTGGATATATGAAAGGTCAAATATTTATCTGGGGTCAAAAGTGATTTTTATATCAGTCTTTCTTTAATAACATTTTAAAGTAGTACATTTCTCTCAAAATGTTGGGTATGAAAAGCAATCAAAATACTTCTAATGGTCAACAATTTAGGTGAGCTGCAGTGTGGAAATGATTGCTCCAAAAGACCTGCAGTCTGTTTCCATCAGGAATTGGGCAGGTCCTTCTTTCAGTAAGACTGTGTTAACCAGAGATGGGGTCCCCAGGCAGTGCAGTGTTGAGTGAAGGGATAAAATATGATTTCTACTATTTTGAGGTAGAAATCAAGAATGTTATAGTTTAGTAGTTCCTTTCTCCAGGGAGGTATCAATTGATTATGAACTTGGAGTTTTTATATTACAGTTACATATTTTCTTTTTGTTGTTGTTGTTGGTCATGGGGCTTGAACTCTGGGCTCGTGTGCTGTCCCTGCGCTCTTCCACTCAAGGCTATCGCTCTACCACTTGGACCACAGTGCCATTTCCAGTTTACTAGTGGTTTATTAGAGATAAGAGTCTCACCGTCTGTCCTGCCCGAGCTGGCTTTGAATCACAATCCTCAGATCTCAGCCTCCTGAGTAGCTAACATTATAGGCGTGAGCCACGGGTGTCCGGCTTAGTTACCTCTTTTCTAACAAAGATAAAGTGAAATATTATTAAGTGTGCACAATAAGTTGGGAAATTTTACTAGAATTAGTAGACTGAGTGATGGTATTTAGTTATAAAATAGAATGAGGTTATTTGATATGGTGGGAATGGAATGCAGGCTAACACTTACCATGTGTGCAATATTGTACTAGTAATTCCAACTCTGAAGACTTAAATAACATAATCTTAGAATTAAAAATAGAGATAGTTCCACTTTATGGGATTATTGTTAGGATTAAATTAGATACCAAAGGAAAAGTACTTGGAAAAACAATCAGAGTTTGATATTTTCTACCTGTTATTTTATCATGTGATATATTCTAATATTTTTACTGTGATTTTTATATTGTGTCTATTTAGGATATGCAAAGTGATGTATTGAAATTCATTGCGTTGTTCAATTTTCTGTCAGTGAGAAGAAAATACCTGCAAAGACAATTTCTGAGAAGGAAATTATCATATTGACTCATGGTTTAAGATCAGATGTCTCCATTTTTTAAATTATATTTTTATTAAATAGTTGCACAAAGGGTTTTCCATTCAACGAATCAGTTTATAAGTACAATGGATCTTTACATAACTTTCTCACATCCTTCCAAACCTCACCCCACTTTCATTTTTTCTAGTTTCATGCTATCTGCATTGAATATTATAGCTTCACTCTCTACTTCCATAAGTCTCTTTATTCCTTCCATTTGTCTTCCCCTCACATTTTCCAAGTGATAGTTTCCTGGTATTCATTTTGTTGGATTAAAAGTTCAATTTTATAAGAAATTACACCTTTTAAATACTCCTCTGCAAATAGCATGCTTTGATTAATACTGTTGTTTAACTTGCATAAAATTCTGGCTTCCAAATACGCATCCTTTGTATGTCTGGCTCTGACTTCTTTTACTTAACATAATTTTATATCTATCCATTTCTTTGCAAATGCTGTAACAGTCTTTATAATGTATGGGTGCAATCCAATTGTGTATATGAGCAACACTTTCTCCAACCATCCCTCCGATAAAGGGCATCTGGGCTCCATAATTTCTCGACAGTGGATTTTAGTTCTTGAACTAAGACTCAGAGATATCACCCAGACTCTTAGTTCAAGAACTAAAATCCACCCCAAAAAAGTATTTAATTTACACCTGTGGAAGTAAAGTATTTCCTTCACCCCAATACACATCCATTCATTTGCAAGGTAACTCTGTTATGTCTGGAGTAGCACATAATATTATCACTTAAGTAGAAAACATTGCAACGTGGGTAAACTCTATCTCTCTCATGAATTTTTCTCCACTCAAATATTCAAATCTTGCAATTATTCTCATTATTTAAAGTCATAGCTTTTTTTCTTTAATACCCATAATATTAGAGTTTGAATTGAGTGTCTTGTGTCTCCTAAATGGATGTTCTTACCACTTTGGAATGCCCCCAGCCCTAAAGTATCCTGATTACCTTTCAGATAGAATCTGGCTTCCTACTTGTGTATGATAGTGGGCTCAATCTACTTTATGTTATTCTTCCTGGAATTTAGAATAACAGGTGCCTGGCATTGTGTACAGTTCTTTCTGTCCAGTCTGAGCTTTAACCATTATCCTCACAACAGTAGACTCCCATGTAGTCAGGATTTTCATAAGCTTATCATAGCTATTTTTTAAAAATCTTTGCATTTCCTGCAGGTTCTTGATTACTGAGTTAATTTGTGTTTTCATGGGTTGTTTTGTTTCTTTTGAATGTATGTGTTGAGTTGTTCTTCATTTTTCCTTTCATTTGTTTCACTCAAGTTCTTACCAATAGTGCTGAGAAACCAATTTTTCTTTCTCAAGATAGTCAGGGTGAGCATTATTTATTCCAATACAATTCCAGTAATATTTAAACACCTTCAGGAATTTCAAGAAGATGGCAGAGGAGAACCTGGTGGCTAAACAAGCTCTCACATAGAAAGCAATTCTAGTGTACCAGTGAACACCCCTAGGCACTCCAAGTGTGCCATCACAGTATAGAGAGTTTGGCCAGAGAAGGAAAGTACAGGTAAGGTGACAGATCTGAACATTTTCCAGCAGTCATGGCTGTGGTGGCTGTGGCGGCTGTGGTGGCATGCATAGCCACCATACCTACAAGCCAGAGAGTCTGGGACAAATGTGCCAGATGCAGCGGGCAAGCAGATTTTACTCAACACCAGCAAGACCTGACAAGTAGCAGATATCTTCATCCGGCAGATAGCACACCAGAGGCTACCCAGGAACCAAAACTCCAGCGTGAGTACAAAACTGACATCCTCACTCCTTCTCAAAGGGAGCAGAGGAGGGAAGGCCACCCCTTCCCCCAACACCGGAGATATCCATCTTTGATACAGACAAAGGCCTGGCTAAGCAGCTAGCTCCAACTCAGTCCTTTGATGAAAACAAAAGAGTCATTTAGCTAGTCACAAATACCTACCCTGACCTGCCATTCTCAACTCTACCCATGGGAAAGTCACCACAACCAGGCAGAGAAAGCTACACCCCCGAAAGAGTGGCTTTCTTCACTGGGTAAACAGAGCCAGAGGCTGTCCCTCCCTACAACAGCCCTGACAATCAATTGAAACTCAGTAAACATAAACCCTGAGAATGGCTCCAGGCTGGGCTCTGTGAATGTCTCAGAAGCTAGACCCTCAGGGAAAAGCTACTGTTTGCTGAAAGGCCTCAACTTTACCCAGAACCCAGCCTTATCATAGCAACTCCAAACTAGAGGAAACAACCATTTCCCTCTTTTGTGATACTCAAAGCAGATCTCCCTCCCACTGAACTAGCCTGGGAGGAGCAACACAAACTTCTGGGTAAACTAACAGATGTTTTTTCTGCCTGCCCAAACAAACTGACTTAAGAAACCAATCTAGCCACAGAAAACCAAACACCACAAGAAAACCAGAGATTCCACAAAGACACTGGTCACTGTCACAAGGGAGATACAGGATCTTCCCATCAACCCCCCAAAAACAAAACAAAAGAAGTCTTTTTTGTGTATCTTTTCTAAATTTTTCCTTTTACTTATAAAAAATTGTTTTTATTAATCGTTTTTTCCTCCTCTTATAACTTTTATTTTAGGTATATATATGTATGTGTGTGTGTGTGTGTGTGTGTGTGTGTGTGTGTGTGTGTGTGTGTGTGTGTGTGTGTGCTTTTTAAAAAAATCTCTACTGACCTTTGGTCTTTTTTATTCTTCCTTTTTCTCATTCGTTTTACTTTTTCATCTTTTGTTCTTTTTGCATGAATTATTTGTTGTTCTGCTCACCTCATATATACCTGTCATTGATTATAAGACCTTATCCCCCAATTGCGTACATAGTTAATCCAAAAATGTATTACTCAATTCAAAACCTCTTAGGATTAAATTCCATAATAGCAGAAATATCTATTTATACCTATACAATATTTGAAGTATTTTTATTTTTTAGTTTTTCAGGTCTCCTTTGTATCTCTCCCTCCCTCTCATCCTATCCTATCCTATTCATCTCTCAATATTACTTCTTTAAATTTTCATTACTTTTAAGAGTTTCACTTTTTAAATTTAAATATTTGTCTTTCCATTTTTTTCTTGTCTCTTTTTTCATTTTTTTTCTTCTCTCTCTCCTATCATTCTTTCCGTTCCATTTCCCTCTGTGAGATTAGGACTTGGTTAATTTCATTCTCCTTTTACCTTTCCATATCCCTCTAACCCTATTTTTCCCCAGCATTCTCCCTAAACATAATAATTCCTGGTGTGTCAAATTCTTCTTTGCTATTCTTAGCCCATTAATACATAGTTGTTTAATGTTGAATAGACTGTATCTGTTGAACTAGATTGTATCTACAGACTTTTGGCTATGCAATTACAGGACTTTGGTTGATGCTTTCCTTAAAATGGTGGTCTCGAACAAAACTGGCAATACTTTCATCCCAAATGGGCAGAACAAGCCAGAAAAACACATGGAAAATGGCAAGTCCAGGTATCTCAATTCCCACTCAAGAAAATGAGGTGACAGAACAGATAATGAATAATCCAGAGAGTTCTCAAAAAGCTCTACAAATACTACTGTTAAACATGGTGAATGAAAAGATTGAAACCCTGCAAAGGACTCAGTGTGAGCGTGATAGGGAGAGAGAGGAGGCAAACCAAAGATCAAAACAGGAAACTCATGGGCTTGAGGAAGCTACTCAAAGATTGATACTGGAATTGCATGAGCAGGTTGAGAACACTCAAAGAGAAATAAAGGAATTCGTGAGCAGGCTGAGATCAGCCAAAGTGAACTACAGAAGTTGCATGAACGTGAGAAATCTAATCAAAGAGTAATACAAGAATTGCAAGAGAGGGATGAGAATAGACAAAGGTCAATAGAGACATTAAGGGAATCCATAAAGAGACACTTGAAAGGAATCAGGGAGACCACAAAGGGAATGCTGAATGGAGCCCAACAGAAGGAATCGGAGTCCAAGGAAACCATAACGAATCAACTAAGTGATTTGAGAATAAACACTGAACACCAAATGAAGGAAGTAAAGAATTTCATACAAGATCTAAAACCAAGCTCCAACAAAGAATTTGAAGCCAAAAAAGCTGACCAATTAGAAGGAAAAGAAATGAAAAATAAAGTAGAAAGTCATGACAGTAGGTTAGACCATGCAGAAGATTGAATCTCCGGCATTAAAGAGAGCCTAGGTATTATAGAGAAAGAACATACAACTATCCAAGACAAATTCAAGAAATAAGATAGATCTATTCAACACTTGGAAGACACCATCAGAAGGCCTTATATAAGGGAAAGGTGTGTAGAGGAGCACATAGAGACAGAAGTTAATGGTCTAGAAAATTTGTTTAACAGGATCCCAGCAGAGAACTTCCCAACACGCAAAAAGATAGGCATATTCAGATACAAGAAGCTTTTAGAACTCCACATAGACGAGACAAGAACAGGACAGCCCATCGTCACATTATAAACCACACAGGATCAATTCAGACCAAGGAAAAGATCCTTAAAGCTGTCAAGGGGAAAAGATCAGCCACTTATAAAGGAAAACCAATTAGAACCACCTCAAATTTCTCAACAGAGACAATTAAAGCAAGAAGAGCATGGAATGATATATGTCATGCCCTAAAAACAAACAACTATCAACCAAGAATAGTTTACCCAGCTAAACACTCCTTCATAATGGAAGGTCAAATAAAAATCTTCCATAGGAAAGAAAAACAAACAATATATCTCCACCAAATCAGCTCTAAAAAGATACTTAAAGATGTCCTACATAGAGAAAACCAACTAGACCACAATAAAGATCAAGAAACCACACCCAAACAAAATCGAAGAACCATAGGAAGAACCCAGTAGGCGTAGCCCCCAGAAGTTGGATAAAATGTCAGGAACATGCAAATACGTCTCAGTCCTATCTCTCAATATTAACGGATGTAACTCTCCAATTAAGCGACATAGACTGTCTAGTTGGTTTAAAATGCAAGATTCTTCTATCTGCTACCTTCAGGAATCACAACTTGCCCATAAAAAACAAAAACATTTTGAAAGTGAAAGGCTGGAACAAAATCTACCAAGCAAACGGCCCCCATAAACAGGCAGGAGTTGCAATCCTAATATCAGATAAAATAGACTTCAAATTAAAATTATTGAGAAGAGATAAAGAAGGTTACTACATACTAATTAAGGGATCAATCCTTCAGGAGGATATTAAAATTCTATATATTTGCCAAACAATAGTGTACCCAAATTTATCCAAGAAATACTACTTTAAATCTTACATAGATCCAAAGACATTAATTGTTGCGTACATTAACACACCACTATCCCCACTTAATAGATCATCTCTGCAAAAACTCAACAGAGAAACCGCCGATCTAAACAAGTGCTTACATCAACTGATTTAGCAAACATCTAGCGAATATTCATCCAGCAGCATCAGAGTACACTTTTTACTCAGCAGCACATGGAACATTTTCCAAAATACACCACATTTTAGGTCACAAATCAAACTTGTCAAAATTCAGAAACATTGAATTCATATCTTGCATTCTCTCAGACCAAAAGGGAATATAATTAGAACTCAACACAAAAAAACACCAAAGAAAATTCAGTAACACACGGAGGCTGAAAAACACACTGTTGAATCACCAGTAGGTCATAGAAGAGCTTAGAAACGAAGATCAAATGTTCATGATATTCAACAAAAATTAGCACAGAGATTATCTGCTCCTCTGGGACACAGCAAAGGCACGATTCAGAGACAAGTTTATAGCTCTGATTTCCTACATCAACAAATTGGAGAGATCTAAAACCAACAATTGATGAGATCTGACACTCCTTGAAAAAGAGCATCAAGATAAACCCAATCCAGTTGATGGAAAGAAATAATTAAAATTCAATCAGAATTAAATGAATTAGAATCCAAAAAAAAACCATAGGAGGAATCAACAAAATGAGAAGTTTCTTTGAAAAAAATTAACAAAATTGACAGTCCCTTAAAAAATCTTATCAGAAAAAGAAGAGAACAGACCCAAATAAATAAATTCAGTGATGAGAATGGCAACATCACTACAGAAACAACGAAGATTCAGAACATTATAAAGGAATACTGCTCAAAACTTTATGCTAATATGTTTGAGAACTTGGCAGAAATGGACGTTTTCCTGGCAAATACTGACATGCCGAAACTAAACCATGATGAGTTAAACCATTTTAACAGGTCCATATCAAGCAGTGAAATAGAAACAGCAATAAAAGACCTCCCATCTAAGAAAAGCCCAGGAACAGATGGTTTTACAGAAGAATTCTACAAGGCCTTCAAAGCAGAGCTCACATCAATACTCCTCCAACTCTTCAATGAAATTGAAAGAGAAATTTGACTACCGAACACTTTCTATGAAGCCATCATAACCCTTATCCCAAAACCCTCATCAAAGAAAGAGCACTATAGACCCATTTCTTTGATGAACATTGATGCAAAGCCTCTCAACAAAATTTTGGCTAATCGACTTCAACAATTCATCCAAAAAATCATACACCACGAGCAAACAGGATTCATTTCAGGGATGGAAAGATGCTTCAATATATGCAAATAAATTAACATTATTCATCACATCAACAAGAACCACATGATTATCTCAATAGACGCAGAAAAAAGCCTTTGACAAGATCCAACACCCCTTTATGGTGAAGGTCCTGGAAAAATTAGGAATCCATGGAACATTCCTCAATACAATAAAGCCTGTGTATGACAAAACTACATTAAGGATTATACTCAATGGTGAAACACTAAAGCTTTTTCCTCTAAACTCAAGAACGAGACAAGGATGCCCACTCTCTCTAATGCTCTTCAATCTAGTATTAGAATGCCTATCTACAGCAATAAGACAAGATGCAAGCATAAAGGGAATCCCAACAGGGAAAGGAGAAGTAAAACTCTCCCTCTTTGCAGATGACATGATCTTGTATTTAAAGACTCCGCTCCCAAGTTACTCAACATGACTCAGAACTTTGGCAAAGTAGCAAGGTATAAAATTAACCCTCAAAAATAAATGGCTTTTCTGTATGCCTAAAATGAGAAAATTGTGGCTGAAATTAGGAAAGCAACTCCATTTGTAATAGCTCCACAAAAAATAAAATACCTAGGAATTAACTTAACCAAAGGAGTGAAGGACCTCTATGATGAAAACTTTAAATACCTGAAAAAGGAAATCAAAACAGACTTAGAAAGCGGCAAAAACTCCCATCTTCCTAGATTGGAAAGATCAACATCATGAAAATGGCAATACTTCCCAACACTATCTACAAAGTGAATGTGATACCTATCAATATTCCAACCTCATTCTTCAAGGAAATAGAAAAGGCAATCCAAAATTTCATATGGGACAATAAAAGACCCCGAATAGCAAAAACGATCCTTAACAGAAAGAAAAGTGCTGGAGGAAAATCAATACCAAATTTCAAACTCTTCTACAAAGCCATAGTAATCAAAACAGCTTGGTACTGGACAAGAACAGACCTCAGGACCAATGGAATAGAATTGAAAACCCATAAATGAACCTAAAGACCTAAAGCGATCTAATCTTTGATAAGGGAGATAAAAAAATAAAATGGAAGAAAGAGAGCCTCTTCAGTAAATGATGCTCTCAAAATTGGTTAACTACTTGTAGAAAACTAAAGCTAGATCCTTATATATCACCCTGTACCAGGTTAAACTCCAAATGGATCAAAGACCTCAGAGTCATGAAGACATTCTGAAAACATTACTGGATGGAATAGGAGAAACCATAGATCTCATTGGCACAGGCTGAAACTTTCTTAATAGAGACCCAGAAACACAACAAATCAAAGAAAGGTTGGACAAATGGAATTGCATGGAATTGCAGAGCTTCTGCATGGCAAAGGACATAGCTAGCAAGATCCATAGAAAGCCAACGAATTAGGAGAAGATCTTCACTAGCCATACAATGGAAAAGGGTCTCATATCTAAAATATATCTGGAACTCCAAAAATTTAAATCCTCCAACAACAAATCCTAAAAGAAACAACTACCCAATAAATAAGTGGGCTAAAGATTAAAGAGAAACTTCTCTGAAGAGGAAATAAAGAAGGCCAATAGAAACATGAAGAAATGCTCAACCTCCCGAGCCATAAAAAATGCAAATAAAAAAAAAAAACATTAAGATACCACCTCACCCCATTTAGAATGGCAAAAATCAAGAACACTAATAACAACAGATGCTCGAGGGGATGTGGACAGAAGGGAACCTTATTTCATTGTTGGTGGTAGTGTAAACTTGTTCAATCACTTTGGAAAGTGGTATGGAGTTTACTCAAAAGACTTCACATCGAGCTCTCCTATGACCCAGCAATCCCACTTTTGGGCATTTACCCAAATGATCACAAAGAAGACCACACTAAAGCTCCCAGCACAACTATGTTTATGGCAACATTATTTACTATAGCTAAGCTTGGAACCAACCCAGATGCCCCTCAGTAGATGAATGGATCAAGAAATTGTGGCATATATACACAATGGAATTCTTTGCCTCCATCAGAAAGAATGACATTGCACCATTGTTAGGAAAATGAAAGTCGTGGAAAAAATTATATTAAGTAAAGTAAGCCAGGCCCAAATACACATAGGCCTCATGGTTTCCCTTATTGGTAATAAATAGTATATGTCTGAGCCAAGCAGAAAATGTAAGATTCGTTGATGTTAGGTGAAATGTACTCCAAGATAAGTATTCAAATATTTTTTTCTTTCATGTGATTGTTTCTAACATATTTATAAGATGAATTTTTGTTGCTTTGTATGTCCCTCCCCCGTGATATAGCTCCTGTTTTCACTGCATTTTATGTTGGTATAATTTGTGGAGGGGAAGGGAAAAAACAAATCGTTTAAAAAAGGATAGAGTTGGACCCACTGTAACAATGAGATATACAAGATGTTATGTCAAAAAACGAACTTTAAAACTTTGGCATGGTGGGGTATAACGGGGGGTGGGGGGCAGGAGGGTTGAGATGGAAAGGGATAGGAAGGGGCAACAAAGGAGGAGGCAACAATGCTTGATAAGAAATGTACTCATTATCTTGCCCATGTAATTGTAAATCCTCTGTATGGTATTTTCAGAATAATAATTAAAAAAACCTTCATACCTATTAATGGTATAGGAATTTTCTGTGCTTAGAAGGGTCTTTTTATTTTCTCAGCCATCTTTGGCATGCACAGACAGATAATGGATTATATGAAGATAATAAATTTCCAAATGCTTGCCAGGAGGATTAAAACCTATAGTTAATTTTTTTTCCAAAGGCTTCCCTTTTCACAAAAGAAATATGTAGCTTGATTCAGGATTTCACAAAATTATAATTCTAGGAAGATCTTAAAAAATCATCTAACATTACAGAGTTGAGGGAGATGAATTGATCTCCTGAATAATTTATTTTTGGGTCAAATAAAAGCAGGATGCCAAAAAGAGAGTAGACTTTAGAGAAACATGATGAGATGTATGTAAATAGGTGCTTAGCTGATTTTGTTAATTTGTGAACTAATATAGAGAAATAAAGTAGTGTAACGTAAAAAAATAAAGAACTCTGCATTGAAATACTCATTTGTATGTGTGTGCACACACGTGCCTGTACACACACGTGCATGTTCATGTGCTCATGCATGCATTCATCATTCCTCCTCTAAGCAACTGTGCCCAAGGATAGTGGTCTACCACTTGAGCCACTGCTGCACTTCTGGATTTTGGAGATAATCACATGTTTTTTCATGATTGGACTGGCTTTGCACAGTGGTCTTCAGACCTTGGCCTCCTGAGTAGCTAGCTAAGCTTATTCACCCTATGAGTAGCTAGTTAAAATTCTGTCTGCCCTCTTTGCTTCACTGCTTTTATTCTTTTCCGGAGGTAATCAGAAGCCTGTCATATATATGTCTAATTGCTTTACAAATACTGTTACTGCTTGGCACCAGGGGCTCCAATCTGTACTCTTAACTACTTAGGAGGTTTGAGAACAGAAACCAGGACAAATTTTAGTGGACTTCCTTCTCAATCTATAGTTGGGTGCATTGGATCATTTCCACCATCTTTCACTATCTAGAGACTAAGATTGGAAGGACTGCAGGATCCAGGAAGCTAGACAAATTGGTGTGCAACTCTGATGCCATTGATGATGGGAAGGATAAAAGGACAGATCGGGTGCATGTTCTTGTGGAAAGGGAACCCCTATCCTAAAATTAACCACTGATATAATGCCAGCCTAGTAAGAACAATACCCAAAGTTGAAATCCTCACAATTTCCCACAACCAAAATAAGTATATACATTAACATCCCAAAACTTAGTACAATCTGTTCTTTGCTCTAATATCATCTTTATCTGATTATTGTATGATGTGACAGAATAGTTTATTTATTAAACTTATGATATATTTTAAAATACCTAGAAAATTCTCTTATTAAGTGCAAACGAATGGCATATTGCCTCATTTCTTACATATTTGACTGCCACTAAAAATCCATCCAATGATTATTATAGTAATATATTCTGATTTATTACTTTATTTGTAACAGTTTTTAAACATTTTGTTTTTCTGCTGAAGTTTAAGTATTTAAATAGTATCATCAAAGTATTTCCTTGGGTACTTGGGGCAATTTTTTGAAAAGTTTTTAACTAATGGCTTCTAAGAATTCTTAATTGCTATATTATTTGTTTTATTTTTAATTTCAATATAATTTTATTGTAAAGGTAATGTACAGAGGGGTTACAGTTACATAAATAAGGTAATGAGTACATTTCTTTTGGAAGGAACATTGTTATCCCCTCCATCGATTTTTTTTGTACACTCAAACAATTACTAATGCTTTTGCTGTTGTTATTGTTCAAATGTAGTTTTGCTTTCTTTCTTCATGCATTTTTTATTATAAAATTGATATAAAAAGGGTTTACAGTTACTTAAGTCAACTAAAGAGTATACTTCATTTTATTTTCTATATTTCAAATTTTGATCTTAATTACTTATTTTCTTGTTTCTTTAGGTTAATTCTTTTTTCAGAGTTGTAGGATTAGTTAATTTAATTTTGCATGATTTTTACACATGTAAATTATTCAGACCTATATATGTTGCTTTTAAAATATTTAACATGTGAATATTTAAAATTATTTTCTTAATTTTTATATGGTTGGTGAATTTAAATAAATTGATTTTCTTATAGTTCTAAACATATTTTTCCAGGTAACAAATAATTACTGTATTTTCAAGAAGCACATACTGTATTAAGAACGGCTTCATTTCCTGGTCACTTTTTGTAAATATTTGAACTTGAATTAAAAAAAAAGTTTGAGCTGGGCATGGTAATTTGTTGCTTCAATTTTCTACCTATGGTAGGAATTGCAAATAGGGTTTGTAATTCGGGATAGCCTGAGAAACTATCAGACCTCATCATAAAAATATCCAGAGTGAAATGATTATAGATGTAGACACCCATAGCGAGATATAGAGCACCTCGTTATCATATTCTAAATCTTGAGGTTAAAACACCAGTAACATTGATCTTTTATCAAAATTAAAGGATACATGTTTTAAAAAGTTTATTATTTAAAACTTATTTGCAAACGTTCTCATGTCTTCTATTTCTTAATTTTCAATTTACTTAATCTATATGAATCCAAGTATATTGTGACTATTTGATTTCTACTAAATGTTTAAATAGTATGAGCAATATTATGATTTCATATATTAACCTACTTTTATTATTTGTGATAATTTCCTCTTTAATATTATAATATCAATATTCCAAATATGTGTTTGTGGTGTGTGTGTGTGTGTGTGTGTGTGTGTGTGTGTGTGTGTGTGTGTTTATGGGGTTTGTGTGTGTGAGTGCTTTGTGTGTACTTTGTAATGCTTGGGAGATCACACCATTATTTCACATATGTTATGTCAAGATTTTACCACTGAACTATACTGTGTAGTTATAATGTAAATAGTGTTTTAAATTATGACTTTTAAATTTTCATTCCTAGTATGTTTTTTCAAAATTATATATGATAAAATGTGATCCATTTTCTATCCACATTAGCAACTTTTATTGTTATTTGATTGTTATTTAGAATATTTCCACTGCTTTTTCACTTCCAAATTCTTGTGTTTCTTATTGATAAAGGTTTTACTTTGCTTCTTTTCTCTCTTCATTCTTTTTGCCTTTAGAGTTTACCTATTGTTTCCTTTATTTCTTTGGAAATTAATTATCATATTCCTATTTCAATTTCTTTATATTGTAAGAGGTCTATCCAATGCTATATTTTCTATTTTATTTTTCCCATCTGCTCTGACTCTCAGTACACACTCTTAGGTGGATTAAAAAGAAACTTGACTGAAGACACTTTGATTATTTTCCTCCTTCTCTTCTTTGAAATCTTTCTGTTTTTGAAAAACAGTAACAATGACGTACAGCTCCTAGGTGGTCCATCATTCTATCCCCTCTCAATCTATTCTGTAATACAGCTCAAGTCGTTGTCATTCAACTTTATTATGCTATAGTGTTATCTAAATGTTAACTCATTCCTAAATTAATTTTAGTTGTTTTAAGCATTCCCTAAAGACATTTTTCCCTATAAAATATCAGGGTCTTGTGTTTTCACAAGGTGTAAAATATGAGTACAATCAAACATCTAGATATCTGTAGAATATTGGTCCACCTGCTCAATAAACCTGTATGTAAATTCAAGGAATACAGGTCAATCAGAACAATCTCGTAAATTGTGTAGCTTGAGCCCTCATACTAGATTTGAATCTTATTACCATGTTTATTAGTGAAAGAACCGACACATAGAAGAATGTAACAGATTTATCAAAAATAAATTCTTAGGTTTATTGTCAATAGATTTTGAAAAGGATACCATGACTTAATGAAATAAAAATAGAATCTTAAATGGGTGTATTGGCACTATTGCCTCTCTAGTTTTAAAGAATGAACTTAGACTACTACCTCAAACTTTATACAAAAATTTAAAATAAAAAATGATTTTCAAACTAAATGTGAGTTGTAAAACCTACAAAACATATATGTAAAAATTCATGAGAATGGATCAGTAAAGATTTCTAAATATTTGACATGGAAAGCATTAGTGGCTTAAGAAAAGCAAGAATAAACTAGTATCAACTGATAACCTTACTTAACTCTATGAAAGTAGTGAAAACATATCCAACAGATAGAGGGCACATATTTGTTAATGCTACAATGATCCTGAATCTTAAGTACTTTTATATCTTCTAATACTGTATAAATTTTTCCTGAACAGGATATTTATAAAGAACATATGTAAATTCATAGTAGGAGGAGCATATGAATTAAGCTCCTCTTAAGTATCTAAGAAAAAAGAAAAAGAAAACTCACTAGTATAACCATAATATAAAAAGATGAAAAAAATATATATAAGTGAATTTGTGGAGAAATTGATATACTCCGCATAGCAGAATGATTTGTGTAATACTGCAGTCATTTTAGCAAGCAAGTTTTCAAGTCTTCAAAAGGTCAAAGAGAATTGTTTATGTTCTAGCCATTACACTTCTATGTGTGTATTAAAGAGAAGTAAAAAGCATGTATTGATTGGGAATGTAGTTCATTGACAGTGCACTTGGACAGTATGAGTGAGAACCTGGAAATAATTCCCCAAAACAAATTTTGAAAAGACACCCTATAGAAGATGTATGCAGGACAAATTCCTGTAACTAAATTTTATATCTATTTTAATATCTGTTCTAAAATGTATAGCCTTTCTATTTGAAGAAATGCAAGTTTTTGAAAATTAGGCTTGGTAAACCTGTGATTGTAAAATTCATTTCCAAAGCACTAAAATGTATACAATGAAAGGAGATAATATATTGCATGTGATAATATATTGCATATATTTCATGTCAGCAAAAAAATAAAACTATAATTAAAAATTCTTCACACAAAATGCAAAATACCTAAAAAGATGTTTTTGATGTTGGCTAAAAATTCTTTGAACACTACAGCTTCTAAAACAAAGATGTGATTTCCGTTTATTTTGAGGTATTTTTGGCTGTTATTTTAGTTTATGCAGAGATAACCCAATCAAAAATGTATGTGATAACTGGAATATCTAGAAATTATACATCACTTATACGTAATTGATAACCTTTTCTGGAAGAAACTTTTAGCAAATGATAGAAAACACAAATCTGTGCATCTGCATTTTATGATAGCCATATGTTACTTGCTCAATCCAATTGCTTTTCTCTACTTTGCTAGAAAAAAGTATTCTCAGGATAAAAGCCAATAACGTGAAAAGAAACAAAATACACAATCATCTTTATTTGTTTGTGACAAAAACAAATTAAATAAAACAATTCCACTTAAGCCCCTCATTATTGTATCTATGAAGATGATCCTGAATGCCAACGTCCATTGAAGTTTTGGAATTTTAATTTCTATGAACATATGAAAATTAGAATAAGAAAACAAATATAGTCTTAGAGCAAACCAGCCTTGGAATAATTTGCTTAATTGTTTTGAAATTACAAAAGAATTAATACCAATAAAATTATCCTTTCCTATGGAAATCATTTAAAAATGTTTATCACTTATTATAATTCAAATACCAAGCAAGAGTAATTTTACAGAATAATTATGAATATCATTTTATTACTATCGTAAAATAGAATAAAAGACCAGTCCCAAAATATTATCATTATTCTTAATTTCGAATCATTACCTAAATATCTTAAACATTCTAAATAGTCATGTTTTTAACATAGACGTAAACATTCTATACTTTTTATCTAACATTTTCCATGTATTCATGTTTCTAAAAAATGTTCGCAGCAGGTAAAAGATGCTTCTGTGAAATTAATGTGATATATTTTGTTGTTGTTCTTGAGGTTGTTTGCAAGGTTAGGCATTGTCCCTAAGCCATTTTGTGCTCAAAGCCAGCACTCTACAACTTGAGGCATTGAGCTGATTCCTGTTTTTAGTAGTTAATTGGAAATAAGAATCTAACAAGTACTTTTCTGTCTGGGCTAGTTTCAAACACAATTCTAAGACCTCATTACCCAGAATAGCTGAATTATAGGTGTGAGTCACTGGCACTTGATTTAATATATTTTTAAAATTTTAATTATATTTCAAGATTTTTGTTTCACTATAATGTACATCGTTCTACACAAAAATTTAGATATATGTATATATTTCTGATGACAAATAATTTCAAAATGTATGTCTTTCTACAAATTATATATATATATATACAAATATATTTCTGAAGACAGACTCCCTCTAAAACTTTTTATGCTACTACTTTTTTACCTTTTTATTTCAAAGATATGCCGTCTATTTTTCCAAAAGTTTCCTAGAATAAAATAACTAATATTTCAATAGAATGTAGTGTTTATTACTTTTAAGGGAATTTTACATGTACACATGATATTGTAGTAATATTTATAGTATATTACTTGAAATAATTCTGTTCAAACTCAAATATTTGTGTGTAGAGGTGGGGAGAGAGGAAGTTAATTCATGCTGGTTAGGAAATTGCAATACTTCAAAAATCTATTCTATAATTTGTTATAAGCACATAGTCAAGCAACCTGTTATGGGTTAGTCTTTTTCTGTTTCTTGGTTCAAAATTTTAATATGGATGCATGCACAGTGGTAACATTAAAATTATTAATCAAAGCCGGGCGCTGGTGGCTCACGCCTGTAATCCTAGCTACTCAGGAGGCTGAGATCTGAGGATCGCGGTTCAAAGCCAGCCCAGGCAGGAGAGACCGTGAGACTCCTATCTCCTATAAACCACCAGAAAACCGGAAGTGTCGCTGTAGCTCAAGTGTTAGAGCGCTAGCCTTGAGCTGAAGAGCTGAGGGACAGCGCCCAGGCCCAGAGTTCAAGCCCTACGACCGACCCCCCAAAAAAATTATTAATCAATAGACAAATAATCGCAAAATCATAAATACATATCTCAGTTTCAATAGTTAGCACTTATTTTGATGAGGATGATGATGACCACAGTGTACCCTGATAATGACAATATTGAGATTGAAAAGGAAAATGCTTTACATATTTTTGAAGCTATATTTCCCTCATTGAATATATAGTAATAAATAGCGTTGGATTACATACAGTAAGAATAACAAGAGGAGAGTTTCAATATCAAGAAATACTATCACATAAACAGTAGAGACTGTAAAAACCCTAATGTTATTCCTGCAGTCTCTCTAATGTATACACACTTTTCTTGGTAGTATTATTTTCTTATAAATAAAATTATTTATTTCCACATTTTGATGGGCTAAGGTGTAGTTTTCAGCTTAGTGTGATCAGTTCAAAAACATTCTCATATAGATACTATTCAATAACCAAAATTTCCAATGATATATTAAGGGTATGTTCTTCAATACCTCTGAAAAAACATGACACTATTTACATAGTATCACTTACATATCTGTAGTTACCTTAAAAGGACATAGACCTTAGAACAAGGAGGTGAAATTTATTTTTATTTCTGCAGGAAACAATTTGTGACTTTGTACCAACAAACTGAATTTGACTCTTTCCTTATTTGTAAGGTAAGGTGGAAAATTTAAGGACTCTTCACTTTTCTTTTTTCTTGCTGTAGAAGTCAACACATATATTCTTCATTATTTCTGGTAGATTACATCCATTTATAGATGAGAAATGTAAGGCCAACAGTCAATGTAGTGAATAAATAATGATACTAGAATTTGTGTCTGAGCTCTTCACTCTATGTGCTTACAAAGAGAGTAATTTGGTGATCGAGAGGGCCAATATTTAAAGACTGGGGAAAAAAGCATACTTTGGAAATGGTTGTTTTAGGACTAGGTGACAGTGTTGAGTAAATGAAACAGGCTGGTGTCAGGAGCATAAAAAGTAGTATATAGAAATCATTTGAGTGGGGGCTGAGAAGGTGGCTCAGTGGTAGAGCGCTTGCCTTGCATGAATGAGGCCCTGGGTTCGATTTCTCAGCACCACATAAGCAGAGAAACAAAGCTGGAAGTGGTTCTGTGGCTCAAGTGGTAGAGTGCTAGTCTTGAGCTGAAGAACTGAGGGACAGTGCCCAGGCCCAGAGTTCAGGCCCCACGAACGGACCAACCCAAAAATAGAAATCATTTGAGTGACAGAAACTGAGAATATCTCGATCATTTATCTTATCTAATGGGAAGGAGTAGAAGGGTAAGAAGAAATCTAATGTGCTTCCACACGTTTGGCTTGCAAATGTGTTTGTGCTACTCTTAGTTATAAGGACCACAGGTGGAAATGATGGATTTAGGGGAAAAAAATCTGATAGTTCTAAAGTTTAGATTCAAAGATGAGTCTGTTTAGACATCATCAAAATATCCACGACCATGAATATGAAAAAGAATAATAAAATTGGGGGCATTATTGAACGGAAAAGAAAAAGGAAAGTCTGACACAGGTGTGAGCAATGTGGGCACCACTGTAGACAAGATTGGAAGAAAGAGATAAATAAGGAAATAAAAAAGTAATAAACCCAGATTTACAGAAGTGAAGGAAGGAATTTGCAAGAAGATATTGAAAGACATATGCTATTTGGATTTGAAAAATAAAAGGACATAGACAAGTTTTGGTGAAATTCATATTGATAAAATTTTGGGATATGAATATGAAGCCATAAAATTCTGGATCCATAAATTCAACAGATCCTATTGATTTTAAATGTTGGGAAACAATGTTTTTATCCTGACCTTAGAAGAATTACACAGATATAACTGTCATGAACCTTATTCATATGTATTGTGTGAATATTTTTGAAGACTGTGTTTATTCAGGAGTTTATAGGTTGAACTACAGCACAGACAAGCCTAATTTGCCTACAGTTCCAATGTGTGTCTCATGTATCCACATCAGTTTGGGATTTTATTGAAATATCTTTAGATATGTTTGGATGTCTTATCAGCCTATTCATTATAAATGTAGGACAAGTAACAGCAAGTATTAGGTTAAACATACAGCATTACTGATGTGACTGAAGACTCCTCGAATTGATTCTCCTTCAGAATAGAAAATTCCTCAATAGCCATTGACACATCATAATTGCCATATAATCTATTTAACTCTAGTTCTTGTTAGGGATATCTCCATGGTGAAATAACCCTGTCAATCAAACTGCCACAAATTCTTATATGTACCGAATGCTTTTATAAACTTTATAATGCTTTTATTGAATGGAAGAGTTCAGACTTTACCCTCATCAGTACGACTGAATGCCTAAAAAGATAAGACATTTCGATTTAATGCTTTTCTTTCATTTTCTCATACCCATTGGCAAGTAGGGAAGGATTCTGATGTAACAATAATACAATGGTGACTTGTACTAACACAGCATCTAGGATCTAGTGTTAATTCAGATACTTACTAATTAGCTCTAGATTTTGTGGATATTTATATTTCTCATGGGAAAACTAATGAGCTCCAAGGAAACTGACCTGAGATTTTCAATTCTAATATCAGTTTGTCTCAAAATGCTTTAAATTCTACATCCTCTAATGTGAACATAGGGTTACACTGTGGAACTTTTCTCCTCAAAGACTGAGTACTACCCTATTGCTTAATATGGACAAAGTGCTTCCTTTTTTTAATTTTTTTAATTTTTTTATTTTATTTAATTTTATGTGTGAACATACTGTACAGAGGGGTTACAATTACATGGGCAGGATAATGCATACATTTCTTACCAAGCATTGCAGCCTCCTCCTTTGTTTACCCTTCACATCCCTTCCTAGCCTTCCCCTTCTCCCCCACCCAATCCTTCCCCCCCCCCCCCCGACCGACGTTGTAAAGCTCGTTTTTGACATGACAACTTGTACTTCTCATTGTTGCAACAGGTCCACCTGAATCCTTAAACGACTTGTTTTTCCCCATCTCCTCCACAAGTTTTACTGACATCAAATATAGTGAAAGCGGGGGTTATACAGTGGGGGAGGGACATACAAAGCAACAAAGAAATAATCTTATAAATGCGTTAGAGACACATGCATGAAAGAAAAAAAACATTAAAATACATATCTAAGGCTTCATTTTCCTACCATCACATTATCTGACCTTTTCCGCTTGAGTCATACATATACTAGATATTTCAATTAAGGGAAACCATGGGACCTGTGTTTCTTTGGGCCTGGCTTACTTCACTTAATATAATTTTTTCCAAGTTTTTCCATTTCCTAACCAATGGGGAAATGTCATTCTTTCTGATGGAGGCATAGAATTCCATTGTGTATATATGCCACATTTTCTTGATCCCTTCATCTACTGAAGGGCATCTGGGTTGGTTCCATATCTTAGCTATGGTAAATAATGCTGCAATAAACATAGTTGTGCTGGTAGCTTTAGTGTGGTCTTGTTTGTAAACATTTGGGTAAATGCCCAAAAGTGGGATTGATGGGTCATATGAGAGCTCTATGTGAAGTCTTTTTAGGAACCTCCATACTGCTTTCCAAAATGGTTGAACAAGTTTACATTCCCACCAACAATGAAGTAAGGTTCCCTTCTGTCCACATCCCTCCAGCATCTGTTGTTGTTAGAGTTCTTGATTTTTGCCATTCTAACTGGAGTGAGGTGGTATCTCAATGTTGTTTTGATTTGCATTTCTTTTATGGCTAGGGAGGTTGAGCATTTCATCATGTGTCTATTGGCCATCCTTCTTTCTTCTTCAGAGAAGTTTCTCTTTAAGTCTTTAGCCCACTTATTTATTGGGCAGTTGTTTCTTTGAGGATTTGTTGTTGGGGGATTTAATTTTTTGAGTTCCAAATATATTTTAGATATGAGACCCTTGTCTGTTGTATGGCTAGTGAAGATCTTCTCCCAATCCGTGGGCTTTCTATTGAACTTGCTAGCTATGTCCTTTGCCATGCAGAAGCTCTGCAACTTCATGCAATCCCATTTTGGACAAAGTACTTTCATACATAGAGTGGACTTGTGCAAACATGAAGTGGTAGTTGAACAATGTTCTTAGTAATTTGTGTAGATGAAATGGAAATAGAGCAACTATGAACTCAAAAGGAATGTGCAAAAAAGCGAAAGGCACAAATTAGAATGTGTCAAGCATATGCTGAAGTACAATTTCAAATTATGTGCTCAGGTGTGAGGGTGTGTTCAAAGTACAGCTTAAGAAAATGTAGTTAGATATTTTGGGGAAAAACTGCTTTAAACTCTTCTGGGATAATTGTACAAGTAGAAGCCGTAACTCTGACTCTAATCAGCCACATCATCATCAACTTAGGGACTATTTTCCAAGTGCAAAATGAGAAAAAGAGGGCTCATCACAGTTAGTGCTCAGGTTGAAGTAATGGAAATAACATAATTTTTCTTATAAGACTTCACTTGTTTTGGAGGGTTAAAGTAGGAAAAATCCAAGTAAATATTTTGCATGTACCTAAATTAAGTGGGACATAGTATAATATTCTCTTTTTAACTGGGAATTTGTAGATTATGTCTTTTTATACTCTAACTTGGGACAATGATCTGCTGTCAGTCATTTTCTTCCCCCTCCCCATCTTTTTCCCTTCCAATTACATAATTTTTATTTAAAGAGACATACTTAAGCTTGCATTTCTAAATCCTTTAAAATTATACGAACTACTTCATACTTCTGGCAGCCTCCTATATCTTTCTCAAGGGAATATTTTGTCACTATCATTTTAACCCATATGATATTGGATATCATCCTGCCTAATTCAGTGCAAGATATACATTAGTCTCATCCAGATATCTCAACACTTGTACCACCATGAAATACTATCTTCATAAAAATCATGATTTTAGAATATCTGGGGAGGTGGCATCTGTCATTTTTGAATGACCATAAGTGATACTTATATGCAATCATGTTTTAAATCAATATGCCTCAGTAGATGAACGAATTGACAAAATGTGATATATATATATTTCCACTGTGGAATTCTATGCTTCCAATTCATACGGCAATAGAAAATCCTACTAAGTAAAATAAACAAGACCCAAAGAAAGAAATTCCATGGTTTCTCTAATTTGTAACAAGTAGGAAATATCTAGGATAGTCCTAGCAGATGAGCAGAATGGCTCAGTAGCTATGTATAAGGTCATGATGAGCAACATGAACTCCTACATATGGAAACAAAGGTTTTCTTTGTGGTTGTTGTTTTTAATGTAATCTGTGATTCTTTTTTCTTTTGTGTTTTACCCTATGGTTTGTCCTCTGCTGTAGTTGATTTCAGTATTATGTGTAATTGTATATATATTTATCTTAATTAGGGAAGGGAAGAGGAACAACAGCATGGCACGACAAAGGACAAAGGACAAACCATTGTAATAGCAATGCTCACAAGACTACATGATGGAAATTTACACTACACCTTGTGAAGGGTATTGGGGTAAAGGAAAACTATGAGAAAAGTGAGGTAGTGGGTAAAAAGTTCGACATGTTTTGTATTCACCATCTTACAATTATGGCAATCCCTTCTATATATCAACTTGACAATAAAATTAAATTAAAAAATAACAAACATAAAATATAATTTCACTGGATTGGTATAGTAAATACCAGTCTATTCCCCCTTCCTTTATGAGAGGGTCATCAACTTGAATGTTATCAAACTATACAACATCTTCACAATATACTTGCCTTTATGTTGAAAAAACCATTATCTCATACTAAAAGAGAAAACAGTTTAATTCTACGGAAACTCCTAACTTTTAAAACTGAATAATTGTTAATAGGACAGAATATATGTATTCTTCAAAATTCAGATGACTAACTAATCATTTTCAAATTCTGATCATGCCATATCAGAGACATTTAAAACAGTATCTGTTTGCAGTTTAATGAGTTCTGCAATAGATGAAATTTCCAATGAGTTGTTACATATTTAAAAGTCAATAGAAAAATTAGCCACATTCTGGTAGAAGATAAAACTATGACCTATGTATAATAATTAATTCCTGAAGAGTAAACATTTGTTCATCAGAGTAAGCTATTATTTCTATGACAATCAATCCCAAGTTTTTATGCTGTAAAGTCATCCTAGCCCAACAGTTTGCAACTTGTAAGGTGCATATTAAAATGGCCTAAATTCACATCATGACTAGCTTATCACTATTGTGAAAAAACATATTACACTTCTGCTGTGATGCCCTCCCAATTGTGCAAAGAACACTACATTAAACTTTTCTGCATCGTTTTCCCTCCAGTGGTAGTCTTGAGATCAGAACACTTGCAAATAGTATTTATATTATTATTTTATATTAATTTTATTATATATTATTTTTATCTATCATAGATATTCAGGAGATCTGAATATCTGAATATTAATATTTGAAGATTATGGTTCACACCCACCCAGGTAGCAAGGTTCCTTAGATTCTTTTTTATAAATTTTTTTTGTGAACATACTGTACAGAGGGGTTACAATTACATGGGCAAGATAATGAGTACATTTCTTATCAAGCATTGCAGCCTCCGCATTTGTTTACCCTTCATATCCCTTCCCAGCCTCCCCCTGCCCCCCCAATCCTCCCCCCCACCAAAGTTGTTAATTTCGTTTTCAACATGACAACTTGTACTTCTCATTGTTGCAACGAGTCCACCTGTATCCTTATTTAAACGACTTGTTTTTCCCCTTCTCCTCTACAAATTATACCGACATCAAATATAGTGAAAGCAGGGATTATACTGTGGGGGAGGGACATACAAAGCAACAAAGAAATAGTCTTATAAATGCGTTAGAAACAAATGCATGAAAGAAAAAAAAAACATTTAAATACATATCTAAGGGTTCATTTTCCTAACATCACATTATCTGACCTTTTCGGTTCCTTAGATTCTTATTTCCAATAAACTCATAAGGAATAACCAGACACAAGTGGCACTGAGGTTCAAGTGGTAGAGCAGTAGCCTTGAGCAAAAACAGGCTCAGGGAAAGTGCCCAGACCCAGAGGTCAAGCCCTAACATAAACTAAACAACAAAAACAAAATAAAAACAAACATTAAACCTAGCTTTTTTCCCTCATTGTATGAGTAATTAAGATGTACGTAAGGAAATTTCTTCCTGTGTTATGTATAGGTAGAAGAAAAAAGATGTCATACAATTACTCTCTTCATACTATGTTACACCAAAGTCTCAAAAAATTGCTCTTTTTCTAAATTTATAAATTAATAGCAACCATTTGATGGCAACTTTGTCTAGATTATTCAGATTATCATGTTATACATGAATTGTTGGAATTATCTATTAACTAATTTCTAATTATACCTGACTTGAAAGAATATTCTAGGCAAATAGAATGCCAGAATAATTTTTGAATTTCTAAATTAATTCTTCTACTTGAAAATAATTTTGTAGTATCCTAGAGAATATGAAATTACAAACAAAAAATTCTAATTTAGGCAGGTCTGCAAAGTCCTACATTAGATGAAATTTGCTGTTTCTCCAGGCTTAAGCTTTTGTAATCCATCATCATTTCTTTGGAATCCAACAGAATGATGATTACTTTTACAAATTTTTGATTGGGAATAATGAGCTAATTTGCATCTAGCAATGTTCTGTAATGAAGAGCGCATGTAAAACACAAGTGAGGATTATATATGAATTGCATTTCAATAGGAAACTTGACTTATCAAAACATAGTGAAAAAAATTAGCCCAAACTTCCAACTGTGTATTCCTTTCTTGTTGTTTGGCTTGTTTTATTGAGACAAAATTATACACCTGGTCCAGGGAAGGTATCGCTATGTAATTCCACTTTCTAATCTCCTATCTTAGTCTGAGTGCTAGAATTCCAGGCTTGTATCACATTGTCCTGCCATAGTTTGTTGGTTTATTTAATCTAGAAACAGGCTAGCAATTCTGAACTTCTCCGATGATCTTATTCACTAGACTGACTGCTTTGACTGTTTATGTACAATTTTCAAAGACGTTCTAACATTTGACACAGGATATGAACATTTTCAGATGCACCTATAGGGGTCTCTGATTCATTCCTCCATGGATCTGATCCCTTTAATATTGATTACTTGACTTTCTTATTATCTGTGGTCCCTACCTTTGTAATATTCTCAAGCTTTTTTGGGGAAAGTTCACTTGAGGACTTTCTAATATTAAAAATTATCACTTATTCTAGTCTTACTTGGGACATATTTTCTATTATTTTCTAACTTTTTCTACACATTCTGAGAGTTGTTTCATATGTGTGTTTACACATATAAGTGCCTCTGTGTATGTGCATGCTCGCCTGTATGTATGCCAAAACCTCAAGCTCTTATTCAGCAGTCTTGCTCATACCTAGTATTCCATCACTTTAGCCATTCTTACAATGCAAGTTTAGGCTGGTTAATTATAGGTGTTGTTGCAAATACTTTTTTCCCCAGGCTGGATGCAAAATGAACTTCCCAGAATCCTTTACATTCTTAGGTTTGATCTTTCCAGGAGTATCAACTTTTAAATTTGAAACAGTTTTGTGAGTGTAAAGTCTAACTTGTAGCCCAGATTTTTAACTGAAGAATTCATATAAAGATAGATGAACATACACATTACATATATTGAGTGTACACTGTTAGAAATGTGATCTTAAGCCGGGTGACAGTGGCTCACGACTATAATCCTAGCTAATTAGGAGGCTGAGATCTGAGGATTGCAGTTCAAAACCAGCACAAGTAGGAAAGTTTCTGAAGCACTTATCTCCAATTAACAACCATAAAACTGGAAGTGGCACTGTGGATCAAGTGGTAGACTGCTAGCCTTAAGCTGAAGAGTAGAGGAAAGCTGAAGAGTAGAGGAAGAGTGCCCAGGCCCAGACTTCAAGCCACACAAATTCCAAAGAATAAAGAAAAGAAAAGGAAAGAAATAAAAAGATATGTGAACTTAGCTACCAGTTCATTGCTAGTATAATTCCTGCTCTCTCAGCATGGCTTTTTTTCCAGTTAAGTCCATGCTCTTATATCTGACTTGCTTTTAAACTAGAATTATTCTTCCATTCTACTTTTTACAAATTTGCATGATTAGTTTGCCAGGATTTAGAGCTAGTAGAAGAAACAGAGTGGCCTCATCCGACATGTTCCACTTAGTAGTAATGCCTTCTCTATATCACTCCCATAGCTCTACCTACTGGCCTTGGCTTTATTGTTTCAAATTTGTCTTATTTGCAGAGTCTTCTATACTGTACTGAACAACCATATTTAATCATAGAACTTCTTTTTCTCCTATTATTCATATTGTTTCTCCTACTGTTAACTTATGTACACTTGTGAAATAATGCACAAACACACACAGATATTTCTGAGAACCTTCTTCTCACTTAAAATTGGTCTTAATTTATAGAGCACTTAGGAAATTTGAACTTAATATACTCCAGGATAATGGTTTTTTTCATGTTTTTTTATTGTAAACATGTCGTACAGAATGGTTGGAGTTATATATGTAAGTTAATTAGTACATAATCTATCAAGCATTGTTACCTCTACTTTTGTTTTTCCCCTGCCTTCCCTTTCCTCCTCGCCGCCCCAAATCCCCCCTCCCTCCCCAAGTTGTAAAGTTCATTTTCTACATAGTGTCTTGTAGAACTCATTGTTACAATGGGTCATAATGTATCCTTATTCCAGCATTTTGTTACTTCCCTTCCCCTCCCCACATTAGAAAAAGGTATATGCAAGATCAGCGACATCAAATATAGTAAAAACAGGGGTTATACCGTGGAGGTAGAAAATAGAAGAGAAAAAAATTAAATTAAATTAAAAAAAGAAAATAGAAGAGAAACAAAAAAATCACATAGTACCTGTTAGGTAACAATAAAGAAAAATCAAGTTGTGTCCTACCTTGGAGTCTATTTCACTTAACATCATTTTATATGGCCATATGTACATGTATAATGTTTTATAAGCAATTTAAATTCCGTATTTTCTCATGACTAAGTTGTTTCTGAAACACATGTTACCTCATGTACAAAGATGTACTTGTGATATTTCAATGAAGCCACAAAACGTTCATTTTACCTGGAGCAGCACCATAGATAGTTACTTGAAGTAATTGGAAGGAACTGTTACGGGAAGTGGAAGCTGATTCCAAGAGAGGAATTGAACATAGAGAAATGACAACTTCAACTTAATTTGTGGTCTCATTTTACTGTACAAGAAAATAATTCAAAGCTAGAAGGAAACTCTATCCCTGACTTTTTCGAGTGTGTTCTTTACTCACATAAAACTTGTTTGTAAATTTCTAGTTGAGAGTTTTACAAAAGGAAACAATATGCCATTTGAAGGCCAACATAGATAAAAAGGAAATAACGTTGTTTTAAAAGTGTTCTACTGCAAAGAAACAAAGACATGTAGGTTTAAAGGTCCCTTATGCCTAGATATTTCACTCCTGACATGATTGTCTTGTTGCAGGATTCAGTTATCCATTCCTTTAATCTGGTCCTGAGTTCACCATAGCAATAAGGATTCCAAAAAGCAAGATCCAGTGAGTATGATCAGCAAAAGGAGCCTCTTTTTAAACTAGTGCTTTAAGGATGGTCCCAAAGAAATACGTGGGGTTTTTTTTGCTCGCTTTTTTGTTTAGTTTGTGCTGGTTCTGGGGCTTGAACTCAGAGTCTGGACCCTGTCCCGGAACAGTTGTCTTTCTTGCCCTCCTGCCTCCTGCCACTCTACTGCTTGAGCAAAAACTCCACTTCTGGGTTCCGGGAAGATGGCAGAGGAGAAGCTGGAATCTGAACAAGCTCTTGCATAGAAAACAGTTTCAGAGTTCCAGTGAACAGTCCCAAGCCAGAGAATCACACCAAGTGTGCCATCACAGGACAGAGAGTTAGCCAAGAGAGGGGAAGCCAAGCAGACACATCTGAGCGTCTGCCAGCAGCTGCTGCTGCGGCGGCAGGGTCACAGCGGCGACCGCAGCCGCGGCCATACCTGAGCGCTCACACAGAGAGTCTGGGACGAAGGAGCCAGACGCAGCGGGCGAGCGGATTCTACTCAACACCAGCAAGAACCGACAAGGAGCGGACAACTTCATCCTGCACTTTGCAGACCAGAGACGACCCAGGATCCAAGACTCGGCGAATACGTGAATGTGTGTTTTCCTTTCTTTTCTTGTCTTCTTTCTCTTTTTCTTTCATTCTTAATTATCTTTTTGTTTTTTGTCTAGCTCTACTGAACTTCTGATCTTTTCTTCTCACTTTCCTATCCTTTCCATCTTTTCCTCTTTGTTCTTCTTTATGTGACTTAACTCTTGTCCTGCACATCCTCAGATAAACCCGTAGTTAACGAGTAGACACTACCCCCCATTGTGTACACACTTAATCCACAAACTTATTACTCAATTCAAAACCTCTGAGACTTAAATTCATTAATAGCAGTACTACCTCTTTATACCTATATAATATTTTAAGCATTTTTTAAAAGTTTTTCACATCTCCTCTATGTCCCTCCCTTTCTCTCAACATATTCATATTCCTCTATAAATAGATGGTCTTTTAATCTCTAAAATAACATTAATTTTTACATTTCTATTTTTTTTCTGGTCTCTTTTCATTCCCCTTTCCCTTTCTTCTTTTCTCTCTCTCTCTACTTGCATCCTACCCAACCTATTTCCTGCACTGTGATTAGGACATAGTTAACTCTCCCTGTGCCTCCCCACACCAATCTATTCCTATTTTTTACCCACATCTCTCCCTAACCCTAATAATTTCTGGTTTTCCAAATTCTTCTCTGCGGTTCAAAGTCCTTTAACATATAGTTGTTTGATGTCGAATAGATGTATCTGTTGAACTAGATTGTATCTGTAGACTATTGACTGTACAAATGCAAACTTTGGTTGATGGTTGCCTTAAGATAGTGTTCTAGCACAAAACTGTTGCTATCTTCATCTCAAATGGGCAGAGTAAGCCGGAAAAACACAAGAAAAATGGCAAATTCGGGTATCTCAATTCCCAATCTTGATAATCAGGGGTTAGAACAGATAATGAATAATCCAGAGGAGAGTTCCCAAACAGCTCTACAAACACTGCTGGCAAACATGATAAATGAAAAGTTTGACAATGTACAAAGGACTCTGTATGAGCGTGACAGGGAGAGAGAGGAGGCATCCCAGAAGTTTATACAGGAATATCATAAGCGTGAGGAAGCTACTCAAAAACTGATACAGGATTTGCGTGAACAACTTGAGAATACTCAAAGAGAAAGGGAGGAATGGCGTGATCAGGCTGAGAACACTCAAAGAGATCTGCAGGAATCCCACGAACGGGAGGAAGCTAATCAAAGAGTAATACAGGAATTGAGAGACCAGGTAGAGAACACACAAAGATCACTAAAGGCATTCATGGAATCCATTAACAAAGAGCTGAAGGAAGTCAGGGAGACCACAAAGGGAATGCTGAATGGAACCCAACAGAAGGAATGGGAGCCCAAAGAAACCATAACCAATCAACTAAGTGATTTGAGGACAAACACTGAACACCAAATTAAGGAAGTAAAGAAATTCATACAAGACCTAAAACAGAGCTTCAACAAAGAACTTGAAGCCATCAAAGCTGACCAACTAGAAGGAAAAGAGATAAAAAACAAAGTAGAGAGTCTTGACAGCAGGTTAGACCATGCAGAAGATCGAATCTCAGGGATTGAAGACAGCCTAGATATTATAGAGAAAGAACATACAACCATCCAAGACAAGTCCAAGATATATGATAGATCTATCCAACACCTGGAAGACACCATCAGAAGGCCTAATCTAAGGATAATGGGTGTAGAGGAGCACCTAGAAACAGAAGTTAATGGTCTAAGAAATTTGTTTAACAGGATCCTAGCAGAGAACTTCCCAAACATGCAAAAAGATAGGCCTGTCCAGATACAAGAAGCCTTTAGAACCCCAAATAGACCAGACCAGAATAGGACATCCCACCGCCACATTATAATCCACACAGGATCAACTCAGAACAAGGAAAAGATCCTTAAAGCTGTCAGAGAGAAAAGGGTAATCACTTATAAAGGGAAACCAATTAGAATCACCTCAGATTTCTCAGCAGAGACAATCAAAGCAAGAAGAGCCTGGAACGATGTATGCCATGCCCTAAAAACAAACAACTATCAACCAAGAATACTGTACCCAGCTAAACTCTCCTTCATAACCGAAGGCCAAATAAAAACCTTCCATAGCAAAGAAAAATTGAAACAATACATCTCCACCAAACCAGCCCTACAAAAGATTCTTAAAGATGTCCTACACATAGAAAACCAACAAGACCGCAATAAAGGCCAAGAAACTGCACCCAAACTGAGAATCCAAGAACCATAGGAAGAACCCAGTTTTCGCAGCCCCCAAAAAGGTAGATAACATGGCAGGAACTCCCAAATACCTCTCAGTCCTATCTCTTAATGTTAACGGACTGAACTCTCCAATTAAGCGACATAGACTGTCTAGTTGGATTAAAAAACAAGACCCTTCTATCTGCTGCCTGCAGGAGTCACATCTTGCCCGTAAAAACAAACACATTTTCAATGTTAAAGGCTGGAACAAAATCTACCAAGCAAACGGACCGCATAAACAGGCGGGAGTTGCAATCCTAATATCAGATAAAATAGACTTCAAATTAAAATTCGTGAAAAGAGATAAAGAAGGTCACTACATACTAATTAAAGGATCTCTCCTTCAGGAGGATATTACAATTCTAAATATCTATTCACCAAACAATGGAGCACCCAAATTTATCAAAGAAACACTATTTTCCCTCAAATCCCATATAGATCCAAAGACATCAATAGTTGGGGATTTTAACACACCACTCTCCCCACTAGATAGATCAACTCGGCAAAAACTCAACAGAGAAACCACAGATCTAAACAGCTGCATAGATCAACTACACTTAACAGACATTTACCGAACATTTCACCCAGCAGCATCAGAATACACGTTTTTCTCAGCAGCACATGGAACGTTTTCTAAAATAGACCACATTTTAGGCCACAAAGCAAACTTGTCTAAATTCAGAAACATTGAAGTTATACCTTGCATTCTCTCTGACCACAAGGGAATAAAATTAGAACTCAACACCAAAAGCCACCAAAGAAAGTCCGGTATCACATGGAGGCTGAACAACACACTGCTGAATCATGAGTGGGTCATGGAAGAGATTAGAAAGGAAATTCAAATGTTCATGCTATTCAACAAAAATGAACACACAAATTACCAGCTCCTCTGGGACACAGCAAAGGCAGTACTCAGAGGCAAGTTTATAGCTCTGAGCTCCTACATCAACAAATTGGAGAGATCTGAAACTAGCAATTTAATGACGCATCTAAACCTCCTTGAAAAAGAGCAGCAAGATAAACCCCAATCCAGTAGACGGAAAGAAATAATCAAAATTAAATCAGAATTAAATGAATTAGAATCCAAAAAAACTATAGAAAGAATCAACAAAACAAAGAGTTGGTTCTTCGAAAAACTTAACAAAATTGACAGACCCTTAGCAAATCTTATCAGAAAAAGAAGAGAACACACCCAAATTAATAAACTCAGAGATGAGAATGGAAACATCACCACGGAAACAACCAAGATTCAGAACATTATAAGGGAATACTTCTCAAAACTGTATGCTAATAAGTTTGAGAACTTGACAGAAATGGACCTCTTCCTAGCAAATATTGACATGCCAAAACTAAACCAAGATGAGTTAAAATATCTTAACAGGCCCATATCAAGCATTGAAATAGAAACAGCAATAAGAGACCTTCCAGCTAAGAAAAGTCCAGGACCAGATGGTTTTACAGCGGAATTTTACAAGGCCTTCAAAGCAGAGCTCACACCAATTCTCCTCCAACTCTTCAATGAAATTGAAAGAGAAAGCTCACTACCGAACACATTCTATGAAGCCATCATAACCCTCATCCCAAAACCAGGCAGGGACTCATCAAAGAAAGAGAACTATAGACCCATTTCTTTGATGAACATTGATGCAAAACTTCTCAACAAAATTTTGGCCAACTGACTTCAACAATTCATCCAAAAAATCATACACCACGATCAAACAGGATTCATTTCAGGGATGCAAAGCTGGTTCAATATACGCAAATCAATTAATATTATTCATCACATCAACAGGAGCAAGAATAAGAACCACATGGTTATCTCAATAGACGCAGAAAAAGCATTCGACAAGATCCAACACCCCTTTATGATGAAGGTTTTGGAAAAATTAGGAATCCATGGAACATTCCTCCGTACAATAAAGGCTGTATATGACAAACCTACAGCCAGCATTATACTCAATGGTGAAAAACTAAAGCCATTTCCTCTTAACTCAGGAACAAGACAAGGATGCCCACTCTCTCCACTTCTCTTCAATCTAGTGTTAGAATGCCTAGCTACAGCAATAAGACAAGATGCAGACATAAAGGGGATCCAAATAGGGAAAGAAGAAATAAAACTCTCCCTCTTTGCAGATGACATGATCTAGTATTTAAAGAATCCCATAGACTCCACTCCCAAATTACTTAAGCTGATTCAAAACTTTGGCAAAGTAGCAGGTTATAAAATTAACCCCCAAAAATCCATGGCTTTTCTGTATGCCAACAATGAGAAAAGTGTGGCTGAAATTAGGAAAGCAACTCCATTTGTAATAGCCCCACAAAAAATAAAATACCTAGTAATTAACTTAACTAAAGAAGTGAAGGACCTCTATGATGAAAACTTTAAAATCTTGAAAAAGTAAATCAACACAGAACTTAAAAAATGGCAAAACGTCCTATGCTCCTGGATTGGAAAGATTAACATTGTGAAAATGGCAATACTTCCCAAGGCTATCTACAAATTCAACGCAATACCTATCAAAATTCCACCCTCATTCTTCAAGGAAATAGAAGAGGCAATCCAAAAATTCATATGGAACAATAAAAGACCCCGAATAGCAAAAACGCTCCTCAACGGAAAGAACACTGCTGGAGGAATATCAATACCAAATTTCAAACTCTACTATAAAGCCATAGTAATCAAAACAGCTTGGTATTGGCATAAGAACAGACCTCAGGACCAATGGAATAGAATTGAAAACCCAGAAATGAACCTACAGACCTATAGCCATCTAATCTTCGATAAGGGAGCTAAAACAATAGAATGGAAGACAGACAGCCTCTTCAGTAAATGGTGCTGGCAAAACTGGTTAACTACATATAGAAAACTAAAGCTAGATCCTTATATATCACCCTGCACCAGAATCAACTCCAAATGGATCAAAGACCTTGAAGTCAAAGCAGACACTCTGAAAACATTACAGGATGGAATAGAAGAAACCCTGGGTCTCCTCGGCTCAGGCCGAAATTTTCTGAATAGAGACCCGGAAACACAACAAATCAAAGAAAGGTTGGACAAATGGGATTGTATAAGGTTGCAGAGCTTCTGCAGGGCAAATGACATAGCTAGCAAGATCAATAGAAAGCCCACGGATTGGGAGAAGATCTTTACTAGCCATACAACGGACAAGGGTCTCATATCTAAAATATACTTGGAACTCAAAAAATTAAACCACCCAACAACAAATCCTCAAAGAAACAACTGCCCAATAAGTAAGTGGGCGAAAGACCTAAAGAGAAGCTTCTCTGAAGAAGAAAGAAGGATGGCCAATAGACACATGAAGAAATGTTCAACATCCCTAGCCATAAAAGAAATGCAAATCAAAACAACATTGAGATATCACCTCACTCCAGTTAGAACAGCAAAAATCAAGAACTCTAACAACAGATGCTGGAGGGGATGTGGACAGAAAGCAACCTTACTTCATTGTTGGTGGGAATGTAAACTTGTTCAACCACTTTGGAAAGCAGTATGGAGGTTCCTCAAAAGACTCCATATAGAGCTCCCCAATGACCCAGCAATCCCACTTTTGGGCATTTACCCAAATGACCACAAACAAGGCCACACTAAAGCTACCAGCACAACTATGTTTATTGCAGCATTATTTACCATAGCTAAGATATGGAACCAACCCAGATGCCCCTCAGTAGATGAATGGATCAAGAAGATGTGGTATATATACACAATGGAATTCTATGCCTCCATCAGAAAGAATGACATTGCCCCATTTGTTAGGAAATGGAAAGGCTTGGAAAAAATTATATTAAGTGAAGTAAGCCAGGCCCAAAGAAACATAGGTCCCATGGTTTCCCTTATTTGCAATATCTAGTATAGGTATGAGTCAAGCGGAAAAAGTCAGAGAATGTGATGTTAGGAAAACGAACCCTCAAATATGTATTTTAATGTTTTTGTTTCATTCATGCATGTGTTTCTAACGCATTTATAATATTATTTCTTTGTTGCTTTGTATGTCCCTCCCCCACAGTGTAACCCCCGCTTTCACTATATTTGATGTCAGTATAACATGTGGAGGAGACGGGGACAAACAAGTCGTTTAAGGATTCAGGTGGACCTGTTGCAACAATGAGAAGTACAAAATGTCATGTCAAAACCAGCTTTACAATGTCGGTGGGGGGGAGGGAGGGGGGGTATGATTGGGTGGGGGGGGAGGGGGGATGGTGGGAAGGGAGGTGAAGGGTAGAAAAAAAAAAAAAAAGAAAGAGAAAGCAAAAAAGGACCAAAAAAGAGAATGGAAAATATTGCCTCAGTTGTTTTTAATATCAAAAACACTGATTTTCCTTTTAGAGATAAGGATAAAGATTTAAATATCTAATATTTCATGTGAAATAAAAGTTTAAATGTTAGGGTTTTGGAATAAAGTTTATAAATTAAAAAAAAAAAAAAAAAAAAAAGAAGGTAGTATATTTTCCTCCTGTGTGTTCTACATTGGGAGGGCCAGTTAGAGTTACAGAAAAGAAAATGATAAACTTTAATCAAGAATATAATTTTAAAGCCTGGGGTGGCTCATGTCTGTAATCTTAGCTACCTAAGAATATAATTTTAAGTATCTCAGGAAAAAAATCCTTGTAAATAGTTGACTTTTTTTTTATTTACATTTGTGTCTTTCAAAAGGAGGATCTCTTCTTCCAATTGGAATAATTGTACCCAAATTTTACAGTTTGGAACATTAACTGTTTTTATTCCCTACATAGTTTTGTCACCAAGAATTTTTGGAAAATGTAAATCATGATGTAATTTTTAAAAAAATCTTTTTAGTTCTTAAACTAGAGAGTAAGCTCTGACTTTACAAAGCTCTTACTGAAGTAGTTTTTTTTAAAAATATTATATCTTAAACTTTATTTTACTCAGAAATAAGCAACTTTGTTTTTATTTGACTTCTAATACAGGATTGACATGAAAGACAATTCTGTTTAATTCTAAATCATCTAGGTGACTTTTTATGAAAGATTTTAAATCAGGATACTTATGTATCTCAAAGATGGACAGTGGTATGTGTATGTGCATTTTTTCTTCACAGTTGCTATTGTAGAAAAAAAAAGACAGGTTCATATGACAGCCTTCTTGCTGTAACTAATCTCTCCAGATCTGGCTGATTCAGGCTGTACCTCCTGCCTGGACCCGCCTATATGAAGTCAGAACAGGAACAAATAAAAATTCAGCAAAGATCCTTTGCAGTTCTTTTTGTCAGAATGCTTAAACTTGTTGTCAAATGATTTGAACATCAAACTACCTCTCTCCTTCTGCATCCTTGTGTTAAAACACTGCCCATCCACTGGGATTTATAAAGAGGGCACAAATCTTACCAGGAAAATTTTAAAGAAACCCCTGTCTCTTCTAGCAACAAGAGGACACTTTTGGTCTATAAAATAAGAGCGAATTAAATCTTTTCTCTTTTGCAAGAAGAGTTATAGCAATATTTTGAAATCTCAAGGTCTATAGTTTTTTTTTCTTTCCTGAGGAAAATGCCTATAAAATTATCTACTTAAAATATGAGGGATGTTTTTCTTCATTTTTTAAAAAGATAAGACGAATAAGGACTATAGATAAATCGTATGGATCAAAGTGGATTGGTTTGGCTATCTGTTTTAAGGTTTTACTTGAATCCTTTACAAAAGATTTTTGGTTAAGTCTAGTTAGGTCTGTTTCGCAACTTTAAGCTCTCTGCTATTTATAATATTTTAACAGGGATTAGTAGAAGTGAGGTAAAGCAATAAACTTCCACATTTAAATATTTTGTTTTCTGATGAATTTTAGTTAAAATATCACAGACGCTATTTGCACAGACAGAATGAACTGATAGACCATCTCCCACCATGACTCATGAGTCTGTTTTGTGGACATTGTTCCACAGAAGGGATTCCACAGTAAGAAAATGGAGACATGGGGCCTTATTGGTCTTGTCTAGACTTTCATGGTTACATCGTGAAGATGATTAAACTTCTTGATTTTACAAAGCTGACCCCCATGACTGTTGTGGGATGGCATGTCTCCATCCCGTCCTAATTCTAAATCTGCTAGAGGCAAGTCTTGACTAGCATCTCCATACTGTATGTGTTTAACAAAGAAATTCATCTTACGTGGATTGTTTTTTTTCCCCGTGTTGACCTTTTCATTACTAGGTTTCTCTTTATTCCCTACCATCGCCACGTGGATGAGGAACTACAATCACCTGCACAGTTCTCTAACTTCAGAAGCTCATTCTGTGAAGTAGCATTGTCCTGGGTGTGTTTTGTTAATAAAACATAAGCTATTGCTCTCTGAAAAAAAAAAAAAAAACTCCACTTCTGGCTTTTTTGGTGTTTAATTAGAGATAAGAGTTTGACAGACTCTCCTGCCTTTTGGCTTTGAGATTGTAATAAATCCAAGTGACATCAACTGTATGGACTTCTCTTTTGAACCAAGATATGTTAGATGAAGTTTATTATAAAGCTAGTATTCAACAATTTTTTAAAAGAAAAGAATATGTTCAGAAAAGAAACCAAAACTTAACTCAGCAAAAGTAGGTGCAATGAATTATTTTGGAATTGTGTTTTCTGCTTGGGAAGATTACTATTGACTTCGTCGTTCCTTTTGAGGGACTTTTTCTGTTGGTCGTGGGGCTTGAACTCTGATCCTGGGTGCTGTCCCTCAGCTCTTCAGCTCAAGTTGAGTGTTCTACCACTTTAGCTACAGCACCACTTCCGGATTTCTGGTGGTAATTGAAGATAAGATTCTCGTGGATTTTCCTGAACAGGCTGGCTTTGAACCACAATCCTCTGGTCTCAACCTCCTGAGTAGCTATTATTACAAGTGTGAGTCAACAGCACCCAGGTCATATTTGAATTTATGTGCACTTAATGAAACTATGTCGACAAAGAATGGAAATTTGAATCAAATGGTGTGACATTGCAGCTTTTCAATACAATGGAGGTAGCAATAAATATGTCCTCCTTTTCCATGTTCTTACATTAATGACTCATTAGGTATGAGACTCTTACATTAGCATCCTCTGTTGTCTGCGTATGTGGACCTAGTATCAGAAATTGTTCATAGAGAAATAGAGAAAGACAGATTTTTAGAAAGCAAAGGAGATCAGGTATGAAAGAGCACCATAGGATATACAACTTATCACACAGAGATTACGAACTAGCCTAAGTTATTAGAATGCTAAAGGCAATGAGGAATAAGCCTAGTTGATAACTTGTTCTTCAATAACCAAAAATGGTTCTTTAGAACAGTTTATGGTATAATTTAGTTATTATTATTTATTCCTTCCATCTGGAGTTATTCCTTCTGTCAAAACTATTACTTAACCTCTGCTTTTTGGTGCCATAATTTAGCAATTAGATTTCCAAATCTCACTTATACTACCCTTCTGATTGTGATTAGCAGTGGCCACTCAAGAGCCTGGAATCTGAATTTCCAGAATTAATCTTGACTGATATCTAAGCACATCCCTGGTATTAATTGCTATGACATATTAACAAAACGTTTTTTTTTGTTCAACACAGTATTCTAATATAGGTAAAGTACATGAATTAAGGACTATTGATAGGTATCAATTGGAAGGAGCAATTATATATTCCAAGTATGGGTTGTTTATTTTGCATTTCGTAGCTAAATGACTCTTTTGCCAGTCCTGGGGCTTGAACTTAGGGCCAGGGAACTGTTCCTGAGCTTCTTTTTTGTTTTTTGATCAAGGCTAGCACTCTACCACTTGAGGCAAACACAACTTCCAGTGTTTCTTTTTCTGTTTATGTCATACTGAGTAATTGAACCCAGGGTTTCATGCATGCTAAGCAATAGCTGTTCCATGAAACCACATTCCCAGAGCCCTAAATGACTTTCTTTTTTATATTAATAAGTTTTTGGTGTGTGAAAATACAGTACAGAGGGGTTATAAGTACATGAGCAAGGTAATGAGTACATTTCTTATCAAGCATTTTTGCTTCCTCCTTTGTTTCCCCTTACCATCCCTGCCCATCGATGCCCCCCACCCACTGCCAAAGTTGTAAAGTTCTTTATTGGACATAATGTCTAGTTGCAATGGGAATTTCTTAAGATAGCATTACTATTTCATTCCGTTAATATGTATTACAATTTAGGCCAGGTGGTAGAAAAGGAAGTGGAAAACAATACTAAGTCCAGTAAGGCTGACATTCCTATCACATCACTAAGGAAGTAGTGTTAAGACCTGCAGGACTCTTAAGTCTGTTGTATGTGACAATATTATGTAAAACACTATTAACTGTCATCCCAGAAATCCATAACATTCTGATTCCACTTTCCAGGTCAAGAACCAAATATCTACTCCTTTTTATAGATTGGGTGTGTTTCCTAGGAAGGAAGAAGGAGGATGTAGTAGGTGATGGTGGAAAAATATGTATATTGGCTCCCTGTCCACATTTTTTGCATTTTTAAAAAGTGCTTCTGATGAACTCCCACTTACATCTAATTGACTTTCTGTTTGCACAAGATGCAGATAAATGAAGACATTTATTCTGGTGGATAGTCACATATATTAACAAAATCCATTTCTGGAAAAATAAGAGACTAGGTAAGAAATTATAAATTATTGTCTATAAAATGGTTTCTTTTGTTGGAGAACAAAAGGTAGTATTGAAATGATTACTCCAACTTTCTTTGAGACTTTATGTTGTCTCAGTATCAAAATGTTCTCTAATTTGTGTAACATCCAAACATAAAAGACATGATTTGAAGATCTCAGTAGTTTTAGAAAATAAGGAACGTAATAGCATCCTTCCTGCAGAGACATGTGATGGCAAGTATGATTGATTGTGTTATGGTTCTCTGTTTTTCCTCTTTATCTCAAGTGTTGCATATCTTGGTATATTACTTGATGTCCTGAATAAGCTTCCTGTAGGTGAGATTTACTTCTACTCTGCAGTGTCAAGATGGGTCCTGTGACTTACTTCAGCTTACAAAAGTGAACCAGAAGTGGTGAAAGGCTATTTCTGGGGAAGATTTCTATCTCATTATCTGTGTTTTTTCCCCTTAGCTATAAATATACCTAAACTTTAAACTTATATGTTGGAAGAGTATAACATGTGAATTTGAATTAAAACATATAACACAGGCAGAACTAAGCTAATATTAGAATATGATATTAAGACGCTAGTTTCTTACCATGCTTTTATACCTTTTTGATAGTTGATTATAGCACACCAGATTTTAAAAAATCCTAAACAAGAACTAAACAAATTGATAACATTACCTATTGGAATATATTACAATTTTTTTTAATAAATAAGCATTCTCCATGTGATCACTTGTGGGATTATCTATTTATTTTTTATTTTTTTATTGTGAAAATACTGTACAGAGGGATTACAATTACATGGGCAAGATAATCAGTACATTTCTTATCAAGCATTGTAGCTTCTTCCTTTGTTTCCCCTTCCTATCCCTTCCCAGCCTCCCCCGGCCCCCACCAAAGTTGTAAAGTTCGTTTTCAACATGACAACTTGTACTTCTCATTGTTGCAACGGGTCCACCTGTATCCTTATTTAAACGACTTGTTTTGCCCATTCCCCTCCACAAATTATACCGACATCAAATACAGTGAAAGCAGGAATACTGTGGGGGAGGGTCACACAAAGCAACAAAGAAGTAATCTTATAAATGCGTTAGAAACAAATGCATGAAAGAAAAAAACATTTAAATACATATCTTAGGGTTTATTTTCCTAACATCACCTTATCTGACCTTTTCTGCTTCACTCATACATATATTAGATATTGCAAATTAGGGAAACCATGGGACCTATGTTTCTTTGGGCTTGGCTTACTTCACTTAATATAATTTTTTCCAAGTCTTTCCATTTCCCAACAAATGGGGCAATGTCATTCTTTCTGATGGAGGCATAGAATTCCATTGTGTATATATACCACATTTTCTTGATCCATTCATCTACTGAGGGGCATCTGGGAAGCTACCAGCACAACTATGTTTATTGCAGCATTATTTACCATAGGGATTATCTATTTCTATAGATATGTTTAATCACTCTTGAGCACTGTATCTAATACCCACAACCATTATCCAGACCTTGTAATTGAGATGAAGAAGAAAAAAATATCTAGATTGCTCCTTCTCTTTTCCTATTCTCCTTTTTCTAGTGTGGATTCTCATCTTTTCTCCAAATTCTCCTATTAATAAGGGAAGAATGACAAATTGTGGATATGAAGCAAAAAGCTTCAAAGCCAGAATTTATTCTTTCAGAAATAGATGAAGTAAATCAGTGTGGCTCAAGGAAGAATAAAAAGATGATTTTTTTTCCCTTTCTGGATTTCTCTATAGACTCTGAACATGACTCTAAATAGCTAGTGAACCATTTGCCTTGGTTAACTTTTTAAAAATATCGTTTTTAAAATAAATGATAATTTAAAAAATTAAAAATTATTTAAAAATAAATAGTAATTTGTTGTTTGCTTTTGGGAGGCATGAAATAAGACTGCATTAACATTGTGTGAGTTGAGAGGCTAAATTTTATCAGAATCTAAACATAATGAAAAATAGATGATTTTAAGATAAATAGCTTGTAGATACATTTTTACTTGGACATAACCACACGGACAAATTTTTTTCTTCTTTTCCTCTCCACGCTGATTCAACTTCAATAACCAGTTCATGTAATTCAAGTAGCTGTGTTTCTTTCAGAAATAGAATAGACCCAAAAAGTTAGAAAAAGAGAACCAGTATTGGGTAATGCATTCTTTAAAAATAACAGTCAAATAAGTATTAACCATAATTGCAAAATAATAACAATCAAATGGTCTTGAAAAGAGAAGATTGTAAGCAGAATATACAAAAATTGATAGTGGCACAACTACTTCAGGAGCTGCTCTCTGGAATTTAGCATTTCTAGTACGTGACAATGTTTTAATGAGGATCAATTGCTTTCAGGGACTAATATTTTTAAGTTATATTTCATTGAAGAAATATGTTGTTCATAATTAATGAAAGGATAACAGTTTATAATAGAAAGAATGCTAAATACTCATTTTACATAGCAAAATACCTTTCCATAATATCTGTCTTCCCCAAATAACTAATACCTCAAATGGACATTTGCATTATACGTATATAAGTTTGTACAATAATTACTTTTAATAATCCAAGGAACACAAATATGAAGAATTATCAGATGGGGGAAATATATTCAAATGGGTACTTTAAAGTCCCAGGTGTAGTTCGAAAGGACATGATGAGGTTAGAACCATCAGAGACATGTAAAGATGCTACATTAGAAAATAAAGAAAAAAACAACAACCCAGATTCTGAATTTCTGGAAAGCAGAACCGCAAGTAAATGCTTTTTCCACTAGAATCATTTGAAAAATATTTTAGCTCTGTAGGTTGCTCGATTTTAAACTAGTGTGACTTCTTTTAAATTTCTGTCCTTTAGAACTGCAAAATGATAAATACGGATTATTCAAGCCAACTAATGTGTAGAAATATTTTACAGCAGATTAAGATTGGTGAACTAATTCAACTACAGCTTTTTCCTGATGCAACTACAGGGACACCACATTTCCTAGATTTTGAGAATAAGAAAATGTTTCCACTGGATTTGTACACATGTATGATGTGCATACTACTTACAGGCCTTACTTAAAGAAGTCTTGAAATTCTAACTAATATTCAAATAAGAGGTTTCCTATCTTTATTTTTACATTTGGGGATCACTAAATACAAAAATTATGTAGAGGGCTAGGGTAAGAATATGGAATTGAAATCTGTCTCCTAATATTATAAAGATAATTTATGCCATTTTAAGTTACAGTTTCTAAAGTAACAAAAAATAAGGTAAAACAGATATAAAAACTCAATTTTCTATCCTTCCTAACTTTCCAACAGCAATTAGAGAATCCAGTAAATGTACAGCCATCCCAAGATGGTATAGGATGTTATAGGATCACTAGATGGTGAAAAAGAAGATAACAAAAATGGTTCCCCTGGAACAATGGGAAACAAAATCTACAGCTACAGATTGTGATATAGCTAGAAAATAGTTTCCACTATTCTAAGTCTTTGATATTTTAGGTTTGTTTACACAGAATCTTTCCATTCTTAGGAAATGACCCTTTATTAATACTCAAGTGTTTGCAGCTTATAACCCAGAAACAAACAATGTTTCTAAATGTAAAGAAGAATGATATTAAGAGTAATCAAGGCTAATTCCATAGCTATAGCTGATAAATAAGAATGATATTGGGAAATAGTCCAATAATCTTGAACTTTTTCCTACCTTTACTCTTCTCCAACATGAGAAGTCCTAGTCAAAATATGATAAATATTAATAGAGGAATTTTATATTTTTTATTGTTCACACCAAAGCAAATACACGTTCCTCTTTGCAAGCCTGATCTTGAAAGAGTCAGACCCTCAAAATTATTTTATAGACAAAAGTTTACTGCTTTGACTTAGGTGTTTTCCTGCCTTTGGGTGTTGCTCCCTATTATTTTGGCAACTGCATAGAAAAACAAGATAAATCCATTATGCTTGTGTTGAATTGTTCAAAGTAAAGCTGTCTTCACTGCTAATTATAGTTTAATTATTGCTCTTTAAATGCAACAAAAAGTGATACTTTAACATACATTCTCATTGAAATTGATGAAAACAGGAGTGTCTGTGATTGCTTCGTTAATAGTTTTCAAGTATTTCCCTTGGCTATTTTCATTATTGCCTTTGTTCCGGTCTTCTAATCAGGAACAGAGGGTTACCTAAGATACAGGATGTTAGGTAGAAAAAAAAATAGATATATAATTAAAGATTTTCCTCTCCATAAAGACTGAAAAGTTCAGAAGACATTTTGCTATCACTGGCATTGTTAAGATGATTTGAAGTTTTGGTTCTTAAACTAAGTGAAATACATGTGAAATGTTACTTGTTCCAACAATGATTATGGCTTATACTTTTCTGCTCCAACGAGATGAAACTTCTGACAATGTTGGAGAGCATATTGATTTTAGGGTAGGAGGGTTATTTATAGAAAGCCAAGGGAGAATCCTAAAACAGTATTGCCTTTCATTTATCACTTAATTATACTTAATGTATATAAGTATAGAAATATAAAAATATAAATTGAGTAAGAATATGTGATTTAAAATTGACTCAATGACAACTAATCCAAAAAGCAATTCTCTATATTTATGTAAACTAGTATACCTAGTAAGGATTTAAAAATTGTTAGAATATATTTTTTAACATTTATGTGAAAACATTTGTTTATTTGTAACTGTTTATTTTAAATTTTTGTTGGTAGTGGGGCTTGAAATCTGGGCCTGGACACTATCCCTCAGCTCTTCAACTCAAGACTAGTGCTCTACCACTTGAGCCACTGACACTTTTCTGGTGGCTCTATGGAAATAAGTGTCTCACGGACTTTCCTGACTAGGTTGGCTTTGAACCATGACACTCAACTCTCAGCCTTCTTAGTAGCTAGGGTTATAAGCATGAGCCACTGGCTCCTAGTACACAATTATTTTTTACATAGCTATGAAATATTGATTGATAATCCCATTCACTTATATGTTGTGTAATGATAAAACTACATCATATCCATTAATTTCTGCATGCAACATTTCTTTTTAGTGAGAATGCTCAAAAACTTATCTTCTGGCTAGGATGAAATATCTATTCTTAACTATAATCACTTTGCTTCTTGTGGTATACAATTAATATATGTAGCTTTATTCCTGGAAGTCTGATAATCAAAACTATATAAAACATGAATTGTAAAGTGAAAGAAATTCATGCTTCCATTACTTGTTGTAAGAAAACAATTATGCCTTTTATTTCCAATTATATTTCTGTGGGAATGTGTAATATTCATTGATTTAATTGTTAAGATTTGTAACAGTTACATTATATCAAGTTGATTCAAACTTGTTTGGTCCTAGAGCTTGAACTCAGGGTCCCTGAGATTTGTTGCAATTTTTTTTTTAACAATTTACCATTTCAGTCATGCCTCACTTCTGGCTTTTTTTGCTGATTAATCAAAGATAAGATTATCAGGGAGTTTATTTTGTGGGCTGCCTTCAAACAGCAATACTCAAATCACAGCCTACCCAGTAGCTAGGTACATTTGCCACCTGCTCCCAATTTCTATTCACCACTTGTATATGGGCTTTCATAGACTAAATTGTTTTACACTTTTATTGAGTCCAACTCTTTCGTTTTCCCTTCCTATAATTTGAATACCAAATTTAAGACTGCTTCATCTCAAAATTTTCAAAACATCTTCCTTTGCTTTACATTTACATCTCTCTTTTTGTCTTATATGCCACGTTTTAATCCTGCTTGAAGTTAACATTTGAATAAATTGTTATGTTTAAGTCAATGTTCACTTTTTAATTTTCCCAAATACTGCCTAACCTATCACCTCTTATTTAACCGAACGTCATTCCACAACTGTTGGGTTTTACCCCTTAGTAAATATTCCTTGATAATATTTATGTGGATCTAATCTGGTGCCCTACAGACCCATTGAACTGTATAATCTTTCCTCTACAAATATAACAATTTTAAACTAATAGATTTAATATTGGACATAGAAATATATTCCAGTTTATTTTTCTTTATCAATGACTCAAAGCGTGCTAGTCAGGTGTTTTTAGAAATTGTCATAAACATAAATAAAACTGTGAAGCTGAGTGCTCTTGGCTCATGCTTGTAATCCTAGCTGCATAGGAGGCTGAGATCTGAAGATTGTGGTTGAAATCTACCTGGAATGGGAATGTCCGTAATACTCTTATGTCCAATTAACCACCAGAAAAACAGAAGTGGCACAGTTGCTCAATGAGTAGAGCATTCACTTCGAACTGAAGACCCGAGAGACAATACCCAGGATCAAATTTCAAGCACCTTGAATGACCAAAAAAGGGGAAGAGAAAATTTATATCTTTTCTCAATTGTATCCTCCAATCCACAAAAATTATGTCTCCATTAATTTAGATTTTTGCTTTTATATTCACTATTGTATAATTTTCAATGACGGTGAGTAAGTAGCACTTTAATACATTTTGACAATGTGTGAAGATAGCACAAAGAAATTCACAGAAAACAGTTGAAATATAAAGGGCAATGGGAATGGAGAAAGTCAGAAACGGGTTAATCAGGCCCTTCATCAATATGTGAGAGTGTAAGATATTTCAATAAGATATCTTCATATAATTAATATACACCAACTAATAACTATCTTCTAAAGGCTTTGGTATTCAAGTATGACATAAAGGATAAATACACATTCTGTGGTGAAATGAAAGAAAGATAGATAAGAAAATGCATACTTATAATGATTGTGTAAATAAATTAAGAAATTCAGTCAACATTCTGAGGGCTCATGGCTCATTGGACTCAAAGGTTGCTGGTATCTAAGATAATTCTAAAATGTTAGACTTGATCTTATCTTTAAGACTGCTTAATACTATTGCTTTTTGAGTCTGTATTCTTTTTCTTGGTGTTGGTTGTGGTGGTGGTTCTGGGCCTTGAACCCTGGGCCTGGGCGCTGTCCGTCAGCTCTTCAAATCAAGGTTAGAGCTCTACTACTTGAGCCATAGTACCACCTCCGGCTTTCTGTTGGTTTATTGGAGATAAGAGTCGCATGGACTTTTCCTGCATAGGCTGGCTTTGAACCATTATCCTCAGATCTCAGCCTCCTGAGTGCCTAGGATTACAGGCGTGAGCCACCAGCGCCTGGCTCATTTTTACAACATTTAAACATAAAATAAAATAAAAATCAATATAGGGCATGTTTGGTAAATAAGGTAAAATGATAACTTACAGACAAATGAAAATAATAATGTATGTATAGTTATATATACATATATGTACACATTTGTATATTCATATATGTATACATATATAGGTATTCGAATATATACACATATAAGTATGAATATATGCATATGTACATGTAGTGTGTACAAATATACATTTATTTAAATAGACTTGAATCAGAAATATATTAAGAGCATATTAATGCCAATGAAATACTTTAACCATCCTGAATAAGTTATCCAAAAATCCAAATACATATCTCTATAGCAATATAAGAACAATCAAGGAACATATGGAAAGATCATAACATACCTAGACATTGCATACATATAGAGATTAGTGGAAATAGAAACAATAAGATAGCCCTGCACAACCATTATGTAGAAATTGCAATCCTTATACATTGGTGCTTGGCACTTAAAATGATATAGTCAGTTTCTTAAACATACTGGAAATCTTTAAGACATTACACATAGAATTGCCTCTTTGATCCGCATTTTGAATTATAGTTTTATATACAAAATAGATTTTAACATATGTCCAATGAGACACATGTACAAGAATATACATAGCAAAATCCTTCATAATAGCATATAATAAAATATTGAAATGCCCATTGAGGATGTTATTCCAATATACACATGCATACAAAACAATATGCTCTATCCATGAGAAAAACTTACATGGACTTATTTTGGAAACAGTGATATTACATGGGAGAAATGGATAAAAGAGACTACATTTTCTAATTACATGAGGTTTTTAAAATTGGCACATCTGTAGAGGTAGAATATGAAATAAAAGCTGCTCAAGGGGAGAGAAGGTTGAAATGATGACAGGAAATGACTATTAATAAATATTTGAGTATGTTGAGAGGGTAGTAATGATAAAATGTTCCTGAAATGAAGGTGATGTTCTTACTTCAACTCTTTAACATCCTACCTAAGAATCATTGTACTTTATCGAAGAATTACAGATTGCATTTGCATTAACCTTAGGAAAATTTTTAGAATAGTAGTGGGTGAATCTGACTGATAATTTAGAATGTAAAATCCCAGAATTCTATAATCCACAACTTTAGTATGTTGATTAATAAGACTATCAAGAAAATATGATCTGTGATATATCCTCTGAGTGACTATACATGACATTAAGAGCCAGTGAATATTCTACAAATTCATGTATATTGAGCTATGAGATAGGATTGAGAAGGATGAGGGATAATGATCATCAAGATGCATTGTATTGGCCATGGAATGTAGCTTAGTGGTAGATACTTGCCTTTCATATGTGAAGCCCTGGGTTTGATTTCTCAGTACTGCATAAACAAAAAAGCAGGAATTGGCACTATGACAAAATCATAGAGTACTAGCATGAGGAAAAGAAGCTCAAGGACATTGCCAAGGCATGAATTCAAGCCCCAGGACTATGCAAAAAAAAAAAAAGTGCATTTTATTAAGCCGGGCACTAGCGGCTCACGGCTGTAATCCTAGATAATCAGGAGGCAGATAATTGAGGTTTGAAGCCAGCCCAGGCAAGAAAGTCTGTGATATTCTTATCTCCAATTTAATCTCAGAAAAATCAGAAAGTGCTGCTGTGCCTCAAGTGATAGAGTTCTAGCATTCATCTAAAGGAGCTCAGGACAACCCCCAGACCCAGAGTTCAAAACTCAGGAGAGGAAAAAGGAAAAAAAAAAACTCACTATACACTATTAATATACTGCTTTGTCAAAGAGTAAGTCCCACACAACAAGTTAAAGTTAATTAAAAATATGATAAAATACAAGTCATTTTGGGAACCAGACAAAGATATTATACACGGGACAAAGTAAATGTTATGTCATGCAGTTTGATTTGAAATTTGTTCTATAGTCTTCTTACATTATTTATGAAATTGACAATAGTGCCAATTATAGGTCAATTTCCTTGAGGAACAGATTGTATTCTGCTGTCTTTTATATGAAATCATAGAGGTGATTTTTTGCCATATATTGAACTATATCTGATATTTAAAAGTAGATTGTCCTAATATAATATTAATTTAATCAATCATTTCATTAGGTTGATGTTGGTTAGATTTTTTTCTAGTAAATCTTATCCCCTATAATAAATGAGAGCATGCTGTGACAGTCTCCTATTAATATGAAAACGTACTTTATAAAATTAACTTAAAAGGGGGAAAGATTAAACTTGACTTCTGATTTTATACATTTCAGATTATGTTTCTTATCCTCATTGACTTGGGTTGGTGGTGGCACAGTACTCCATGTCAGGAATATGTGTTGGAATATGTGTATTCATGGAAGCCAGGAAGTAAAGAAGAGGAATATGAGTGGGAGAGGGAGAAGGAGGAGGAGGAAAGAGAGACAGGAAGAAGGAAAAAAAGAAGGAGAAGGAGACAGAGAAGAAAAAGAAGGAAGAGGAGGAAAGGACTTTGGTCTTAACACCTTTGATCACAAGTTCTCAGTGACCAAAACTCTACAACTATGCCCACATGAAAGGATTTGCCTCATTATGGCAACTTAGTGAAAGCTAATTATTAATCTCAATCCTTTATGATTACAGATTTAATTTCTAGAGTGGTGGGTAGATATTTCTATACATTGTAATAACTTCTGTTCCTAAATATTTACTTGACTTAATCAGAGAAGCTATTTGGCATGGAGATGGTTTGGTTATACCATTGTTGGAGAAATATTTTGAGTGAAAATACATTTTATTTAAAAGATAAGGAGGCTTCAGAGATTTCATTTTGTGACCTTCAAAAATGACTATTTCATCTAACTCATAATGAATTTAATTTTTCATAATTTTATGACATTTCTATTCAAATTTTTGTCATCTATAGTTAGGTTCTTTCTTTCTAGTTGAAGGAAAAATAAATACTATCACAATCATTTATTTCTTAATTATTCTATAGAGTAGGAATAATATGAATTTCCTACCATTCAAAAATAAGTTGTATTCATGTCTATAGAAATAATTGCATAAGTCATGGAATATCTTGCTTTATCTCATATGGAGATTGATTCAATTTCTAAAATTGACTGTTGACATAAAATACATGAAATTCAATGTTTCTCTGAAATGTCTCGTTACTCAAACCTCAGAAATAAATGAGCAGTAATTAAGATTTTTATATACTCAAAAAATGTATGAATCTATATTTTATGTCAAAAATGTTTAGGTTTAAAAGAAGAGAAAATCATGTGACCACAGTAGATAATATTTAATTTAATGAAAAATTACTTCATTCACCCTGACACAGCCTAATGCTTTTAGCTTACATGAGAAATTTAATTAACGATCCCTTCATCACTTTTGAATATTACAGTATTTCAATTTGTGCAAAGATTCTGTCATTTAAATCTTTGAGTGTATATTTTTTCATAAAAATGAAAACTTTTTTCACACTGCAGGTTCTGATTCAATAACTAAATAAATATCTAAATGTTAATTTGTTAAATTGAGCCTCTAGAATTCAAATAAAAAGAAAGTTATTTTATTCTTACATGTATTATATCAGTGCTGAATATGGGTATCTCAAGCTTGTAATCCTCACTAGTCAGAAAGCTGGGGTTCAAAGCCAGACTTGACAACAAAGAAATCATCTTATAAATATGTTAGAAACAATTACAAGAAAAAAACATTTGAATACTTATTTTGGAGTCCATTTCACCTAATATCAACTTATCAGACCTTTGCTGCTTGTCTCAGACAAGTCCCTCCCCCACTGCTTTCATTATATTTAATGTTGGTATAATTTCTGGAGGGGAAGGGAAAAAACTAATGGTTTAAATAAGGATAGAGGTGGATCCATTGCAACTATGAGGTGTAAAAGTTGTTAAGTTGAAAAGCGAACTTTACAACTTTGGCAAAGTGAGGGGCAGAAGGGGGGTAGATGGGAAGGGTTGGGAAGGGGAAACAAAGGAGATGGCAACAATGCTTGATAAGAAATGTACTCATTACCTTGCCCATGTAATTATAACCCCTCTGTATGGTATTTTCACAATAAAAAATAAAAATAAATTTAAAAAAAAGCCAGACTTGGCAAGAGTTTGTGAGTCGCATTTCAAATAATCACACACACATCACAACACACGCACACACACACAAAGCCAGAACTGGAGTTGTGGCTCAAATATTAGAGCAATGTCCTTGCGAGGAAAAAAATCAAGGAATAGGTCTGGAGTTCAAATCACAAGAACAACACACACACAATATTATGTATAAATTCTTATTTTAGTTTGAAGAAATAAACAATATCGTGGAAAGTAATATTTGTTACTTATCCTGAAATTTTTTGAAGTTGTTTTTATTACAATTGGTCTTAAGATATAACATAGGTTATTAAAATTAATATTAATATAGTATATTTATAATTACTCATAACACCTTGGAGTATAACAGTTGGTATTTTTTCAAAAGCCATAAGAAATAGTCTGAGTAAAAGAAAGAAAAGAAGAAAAAGAATGAAAGAAAGAAGGAAAGGAAAGGAAGGAAGAGAGAAAGAGAGAGAGGTGAAGGGATGGAGGGAAGAAGGGAGGAAGGAAAGAAGAAAAGAAAGAAGGAAGGAAAAAAGAAAGAATTAAGGAATGAAGGAACAAATAAACTAAGGAAGGGAGGGAGGAAGGAAGGGACAAAAACAATTTAATTTATTAAATGTGCTATTTAGCCCAACATAAACTTGTAATTAACCCTTTAGTAAATGCAAGTTTGCAATTTTCATTTCTCTGCATGTTCCCCATGCATGAATGAAACCAACAAATGAAGGTTCAGAAATAACCAGGTGAATCTGTTTGCATCTGTAGTAAATATGTATGCAAATCTTTTTCTCATTTTCCATACATCATCAAATAATTATTTGGAAACAATTTACATTTAGTTATAAATAGGCTAAAAATTGAGGTAACCAAGGGATGTCAATATATTATATAATGTGAATACTAGTAATTATAATGCTATTAATATTAGTCTTTATGTTATATTAATTGTAACAATTTTATTATGTATTTTATCAGACAAATTAGCATACTCTGATTTTGGTGTTTGTGGGAGTCCTAATAGCAGACAGTAATTAAATGAAAGGAGATCTGTATTTGTTGGCACAAACTAATATTTTTGAAAGCAATTAACTCATTGGAGATTTTTCAAATACATCAGAAGGGCCTTAGAAAGGCTGTACCACGTTAACATGGTTACCTATGATGTGATTCACGAGCCACTAAACAATCATACTTCACTTTGCCATCACTATAATTATTCCCATTGTAAGAAGAATCATTCACATAATTTACATGATATAATCTTGTCCTTGAGTTATTTTGTTCTGTGAAATAATATCCAAATGTACACCACACTGAGTTAAAGCAAAAGTAGCAAAGTGTTTGGACCATGTAACTCCTTCCAGATACACATGTTAAAATTCGATTCCCCTGTCTGGTGACATCAGAATCAACCTTTCAGAGATGACCCTGCAATAATGATCCTGACGAAAGAATCCCAATATAGTTACTCTGCCATGTGAACGTCCAGCAAATAGATTATAATGAATCAGAAAATAGACCCCCATAAGACAAAGAATTACTTTGAATAACCATTTTTAAAATCAATGTTTAAGCTTCTAGAATATGGATAATATACTCCTGATGTTTTTAAGCCACTTATTTGAAATATTTTAACAGCCCAATGGCTGACAAAAAGCAAAGTTTTGATTTAAATTTCACAAATTCTGATAACAAAGATTCATAGGGTTTTATTATTTGAATTTTATTCTCCAAGTCTCTGGGTTAAAAATATTTTTAAATGGGAATTGAGTTGAGATGCAACTCTCTATTCAACTATCATAATTAATTTTTTGAATATTTTTATTATCTTTAGTTTTACAAAGGATTTGCCATTCACTGAAACAGTGTACGGATACAGTGCATCTTGATCAATGTCACCCCTTTCAACAGTCTTATCCACCCCTACCAATCATCTCCAATCCTTATGTATCTCAATATTATGTTATGCAATTTCTTGCCATTTAATAAAGCAGTTTATGTGTACAATGCACCTGGAATTGTGTTACCACTTCAACATCTTCAACCCCATTTCACACTACCCCTTGCTTTGTATATTTCAATTCTGGGAAGTATACAATGGATTCTTGCCTGTATTCTATCCTTTTCCCCTTCAATTTCCTACCCCTCTCACATTGCCCCTCACTATCCTCTCTTGCACTACACATTTACTGGTATTTATTTTGTTGGGCTTTGACTTAGCCTTTTATGAGAATTATAGTATTTTCACTCTCCATGGACTATGACATTTCAGATAATTCATTTGTACTTCCTTGCATACAATCCAGTGTGTTTACTTTTACATTTATAGACACTCCTATCTACCAAAAGTGAGGAAAGTCATGCAAACTAAGTTTCACTGTGTCTGCTTTATTTCACTTAATATTATTTCTAAGTGTTTCATTTTTCCTTTAGAATGGTGCAATATTATTCTTACTGATGGATGAACAGAATTCCATTATGTATGTACTTATAAGTTTGTATGTATATATATATATATATATGTATATATGTTTGTATACATACATTTATATACATACATATATACTTGTTAATTGGGACAAATAAAATTAGATATATATGTATATATATATATAATTTATATATACATATATAATTCTTGATCTCTTTTTACAATGAGAGGCATCTGGGATGATTCCATATGTTGGCTATAGAAAATAATGCAATAATGAACATGATTGTTCGGGTATCTTCAGTGTGGCTTTGTTTCTGCTCTATTGGATAAATGACCATAAGTGGATTTGCTGGATCATAGGTAGGTAGCTCTCTATACAGTTCTGTGAGCAATTTCATAGTATTTTACAGAGTGATTGAACAAGATTACATTCCCACCAACAGTGTAATAGAGTTTCCTTTGGGCCACATCCCTATCAATATCTGTGATTGTTCGTTTTTTCATAATGATATTGTAAGAGGGGTGAGATGAATATAAGTGTTGTTTGGATTGGCATTTCTTTTATGAAGAGAGATGTGTCTATTTTTGATTCTTACTTCTTCTTCTAAGAAGTTTTCTTTAAGTCTTTATCCCATATATTAATTGGGTTCTTGTTTATTTGAGGGTTTATTTTTGTTGGGTTTAACTTTTTGATCTCTAAATATGGGTTAGGTATAAAAACACTTGTCTAATGCTTAACTAGTAACAATATTCTTCCATTCTGTTCTCTTTCTATATATCCTGCTATCTTTTCCTGTTGTCAATTAGAAACTCTTCAGTATGATGTGATTCTATTGATCCAGAAAGAATGATATTACACCACTCATAAGGAAATGGAAAGACTTGGAAAAAACATATTAAGTGAAGAAAGACAGACTCAAAGAAATATTGGTTGCCTAAATTCCCTCATTTGTTGTAGAAGAATGTGCCTCTAATTCTACAAGTAATCACAGTTGGGTGGTAAAAGAGAAAACATTACTCTTGGACATTATAAATATTATGGGATTCTAAACATATATACAGTGAGATCAAAGGAGGATGCCCTTTGGAGAGGATCACAAAGGATCAATAGCTGTATGAAGATTATCATATAAAACAATGTTAATTAAAATGATCCCCTAGAAATGATTATGAGAGTTTGTTTATGATTTTGCTTTTTCCTTCAGTGTTCTGATGCCGTTTTTTTTTTTTTTTTTTAATTTCTGCACCTTTGGTCTTATATGTACGTTTGGATAGGGCAAGGGGGAATACAGAAATTGTGGGACAAAGGCTTAAATGCAGCAGTGCTACTCAATAGACACTACATTGTAAATGAACCATACAACTTTCGCGAGAGGGAGGTTGAAAGGGAAAAACTGGGAGAACATGTGTGAAGAGGTGACACTGTTCAAAAAGAAATGTGCTCATTATCTGACTTATGTAATTGTAACCCTTCTGTACATCATATTTACAAATTAAAAGTGGACTTCATAAACAGGCTAGAGTAGCTATACTAATATCAGATAAAATTGGCTTTAAAATATAAGTGGTATGCAAGTAAAAAGAGACAAAGTAGGACATTAAATATTGACAAAGAGAACTCTCCATCAGAGGGATATAACAATTCTAAGTATCAATGTCCTGAAACCTAGAGCTCACAAATTCATCAGAGAAATACTACTTACCCTAAAAACATGCATACATCCAAATTAATTGTTGGTTGTTTGAACAAATCATTCTTACCTCTGGACAGGTCACCCAGGTAAAAACTTAGCAAAAATCTTTAGAGCTAAATAACTGTATTGACAAGCTATATCTAACAGATATCTCCAGAGTATTTCACCTACCAGTATCACAATATATACTCCACTCAGCAGCTTTCAAAATTCAAAAATAAAAATGAAATTACTCTTTGTATCCTGTCAGACCATGATGGGACCAAATTAGATCTCTACATCCAAAGGCATCACATAACATTCTGAAACTCACAGAGACTGAATAACATATTGCTAAATCATCAGTGAGTCACTGAAGAGATATGGAGGGAAGTTCCAATGTTTGTGGAATTCAGTGGAAGTGAACACACAAAATATTACCTTCTCTGGGACATAGCAGTAGCACAGACAATACTCAGAGGAATATTTATAGCTTTGATTATGTACATCAACAAATTAGAACAATCTTTTTTTGTTGTTGTTCAGTCGTGTGGCTTGAACTCTGGGCCTGGGCGCTGTCCCTCAGCTCTTCAGCTGAAGGCGAAAGCTCTACCACTTGAGCTACAGCGCCACTTCTGGTTTTCTGGTGGTTTATTGGAGATAGGAGTCTCACGGTCTCTCCTGCCTGGGCTGGCTTTGAACCGCGATCCTCAGATCTCAGCCTCCTGAGTAGCTAGGATTACAGGCATGAGCCACCAGCGCCTGGCTAGAACAATCTTAATCAGCACTAATGATGCACCACTAAGTCTTTGACAAAACAGGAAAAACAAAACCAAAAACCAATAGACAGAAATAATACAAATTATATTAAAGAAATAAATGAATCAGTCTCAAAAAACATACAATCATAATTGACTTTTATCTACAAGTAGCTCAAAAATTTGCCCAATGAATGTCAATATAGCTATTTTCAGAGATAGACTCAACCAGCTCAAACCAGTGAACAAAACAAACTTCTAGGATTCTAAGAAACAACATTTTGTTTGCCTTTTTTTAACAGAAATTTGCTCTGTTGTTCTTATTAGGGTGATTTATAGATGGATTACAATTACAAGGGTCAGGTAATGAGCACATCTCCTTTTGTGAAATGTCTTCAGTTCCCACACTTGTTCCCAGTCCCACCCTCCTGTCCCCACCCATGTGTTAAATAGTTCACTTTTATCAATGATCAATGAACTACACTGCTGCAATTTTCGACTCTTTTCCCTAAAACTCTGTGCCCACCCCTCACCTTCACAATGAATATAACAGGCATAAGGCAAAAAAGACAGAATTATCACAAACTATAAACAACAACGAACACAAAACAAAAAATAAGTTTTCTGTTTCCGTATCTCATAGTTCATTTGAGTATGTATATCTTGTTATATAAATCTAATTGTTTTTTATCATGAAGTCAATTCAGGGAGTAAGGTGTGATAACATAATTTTGCTCTCTATTTAATGATATTTTTTATTTTAATATTAAATTTGTACGTAACACAATTGAAGTACTAGTGAAATTTGAAAGTTCAGATTTAAATGTTCCAAATGTCTAATAATTCCATTTTGGCAACCAAAATGAAAAACAGGTATGTTTTATCCTCAAGAATGTCATTATTTCATGTGCAAAAAAAATAAAATAAATGTAATGTTAATTCAGTGGACATAAGGAATCAAATACTTATGCAATGCATCAGTACCATAGATTATGTCATCTATTAATAAAGTTAATAAAACTTGTTTTAAGTAGATTACTTAAGACATGAAGCAAGTGATAATTTTCTTTTCTAAGTGAAGTTATATAGAAATCACAGTTCAAAGATTCCAGAATTCTGTGTGCTTTATACATGTCAATTTACACATATGCTAGGCTCATCTCAACGTTATTTGAAGATAACTGAGAAAAGGATTAGAATAAAAAAATCACGCAAATGGTTAGCTGAATTTTGTGACTAACTAGATCTCTTTTATATCTCTATTTTATTTGAAAAATCTGGAAAATTTATTTAAGTCACATCAAAAATAATGAGAAACACCCTTAGCTCCTTAAAAGACAATAAAAAAAGGAAACAACAATGAAAAAATTGAACTTCATTTTGCAAGTGGTCTTTGTATATTGTGGTGCTTTGTTATTGTGGATTCTGTGACTATCCCATGAATCTGGGCTCAAATCACAAGGGCTGCAGGAAGAAAATTTCAAAATCTGGAGCAGCTAATACAGCTCTGCAGTTGTTTGTAGGTTTGACTAATGTCGCAGCTGGACATAAACAGTACAAAGGAAATAATTCTACTGCTTTGCAGGCAAGAATGTGATGAAAAGCATACTGTTATCTTCTTAGATGAAATAAGAAGACCACACTTTAAAAGCTCACTAAATGATCAGCCCTTTGAATAACAGTGCCATTTTTAATGCACTCTAGAAAATTCAAATCCTTCATCCCTCCACAACCATTAATGACATTCACAAATAATTGCCGAGGGGAATTTCCAGTTTTATTTGATATTTCAAATGGATTGGGAGTAACATAAACAATGATTCAAGTTGTTGAGAATATTTCATTTAGAATAAGCAAACAAATCAGATTCAACTCCATAGCATAACCTTTAAGAAAAATGAATTAAGGTATATGGCATGTCCTTTGTAATTTAATTATAGACATTAGGGCAAAATGCCAGAAACACTATGCAAGAAGGAAACAGAAGTCTTTGATAAGATATATTAAAGATTACAAGTAATTTTACCTACAATTTCTATTATATGATAGCATATTTTTTCTGCCAATCAGAGACAAATTTATTTTAAATTATGATATGAAAGATGCATGATCATGAATGAATGAAATCAGGGAGTAGATGGCTCAAGTGCTGGTTGGTTCTGTTAAATGTTCTCATTATTTTGAATGATCTGGTGTTTTTGTCTGTGTGGAATTATGAATGTATTTTATGTCTGGGCAGGAAAATTTGATTATTAGATCACTGCTGACACCCAATGTCAGGAATCTAACCTGAGTCAGTGTGGTAAATATATATGTGTATGTGTGTGTGTGTGATTGTGTGTATGCCTGCAAGTCTGTATTTAGAAGGAAGTATCTTATTTCCTTCAGGGTATATACTTAATTCTATTAGATATACTTCATTAATGACAGCAGATAAAAGTAATTAACATTTTGAGACATATGTTTATGTTCCTATGTTTGCATGAACAAACTAAAAATTTATATTTTGGGTATGAGTTTTGTGGAAGGTCAGCTGAAAGTATAAATATATGGAGAAAGATGTCAATGACAATCATTTCAGTGTAGATCAATTTTAGACAACACTTGGAAGGATATGTAATCATATATGAAAATACAACATTTATTGATTTTCAAAAGCTACACTATTCGAGAAATATTTAGGAAAACAAGTTAAATTATGGAAACATAAAAGGAATATTATTTCTACTGTATAGGAAGGAAAACCCTAAATATTACAGTTTGTGTCATATTTCACATTGAGAAGCTTTGTCTATATCAATGTTTATTTCTTTTGTTTCTACTTTCCTATTCATAATTCTGCTCCTCATAGTATTCTTCTAAGGACTTTTTCTTTCTGCCAGTTTGGGGCTTGAACATACATCATGCTCTGTTTTTTTTTTTTTTTTTTTTTTTTTTTTGCTAACACAAGTCAGTCTTCTATTTGAACCATGTCCCAGCCCAGAAATTCTTGTAGTTAATTGGAGATAGAACCTCATGAACTTTCCTACCAACCTGAAAAACCATTATCCCCCAAGTCTCGTACTTCTTAATCACTAGGATTATAGGGATGAGTCTTGGATCAGAAGAGTCACTGACTTTTCGTGTTTTATAGCTTCCACATGTTTGCTAGTAATTGCAATAATAAACTACCACAGATTGTGTAGCATTAACATTGTAAATACATTTTCTCTGAGTTGGTGGAATTTGAACTCCAAGATTAGATTTGGCTTCTGATTCCTCTTTCCTTGGCTTATTCAAGGCATTCTGCTTCTCTTGGAGTAGACTTCAACTTAAATGCTACATTTGAGATTCTGTTTCCATATGCAGTCACTTTGTAAGACAATGGGATTTTTATCTTTAGTCTGAGTTCAGTGGGACATAACATATTGCTTAATAGATAGAAGAAAATCTCTAATATGAAATTATTTGTTTGGGGCATGGAAGTTATGGTTATACTTTCAAAAAATAGCAAAAGAGGTAAAGGTTTTATTAGAGCTTGTAAGATAATTATGAAGTCTTGACCTTAGACATGACACATTTAAATTCCCAGTTCTACTGGAGGATTAAACTCAAAACCTACACTTGTGAAATAGCATCTCTACCACTACCATACCTGCAGATTAAATTTGATTGCTTATTTTGAGGTAGTATCAATATGCCTGGGCCTGCTTGGACTGAGGTCCTCCGAACACAAGCATAAAACATTTTGCCTGGAACTGGAATTCTCTAAGCTCTGTTTTCCAAGTCGATAATATTATAGATTTGAGCCACTTTATCCAGTAAAAGTATACAATTTCAAAATATCTTGATATTGCCTATATTTGTGCTTAACATTTATAGCTAGCCTTAATTTTCTCCCTCTTTTGTTTAGTACTCTGGGTTGAAAACATTGGCTTTCTTCATATACATGGCTTTGTTTAGGATGGAATCCCATCACAATCAAAAAAGTCTCACAAAAGTTTGTCAAAAATCATGGAAAAAAAGGCTTCAGGTTGGAAGAAAACACTGATCTTTAAGTTATAATTGCACTATTATTTATAGTGTTAGTCAATGCTTGCATAAGTATCAGGAGGAAGGCAGAAATGTGAGAGATGTCAGGTCACTGTAGAAATTTTGTAGTTGTCACTTCATGTTATCTTCCTTCCTTAAAGCTTGTTTTATTAAAGCTCTCTGGGTGTATATTTGTTGGACTGATTCGTAATCATCTCTGGAAATAAAGCTGATTTTAAAAGGCTGATGGTGTGGTAAATAAAGGAATGGTCAGAATGAGCACAGATATTGTCACAGATTGAGCCAACCAGGTTAATTGCTGAACAGCCAAAAAAAAAAAAAAAGCAAAGTTTCAAGTTTGATGATCCACATTGGAACATATACAGATAGGTAGATATATACATATACATACATACATGAAAAATTAAATCTCCAGTAGATTATAGAGAAACGGCGTGACAGGTATTAAACTATATCAAACTGGTTGCAGGAAAGGTACAGTAAAATATAGATAGTTTAGCATAAATTTTGTAAAGGATGAAAATTCTTCCTTCATTATATACTTTACAAATATCCTTATTATGTTTTAAGTTTTTTTGTGCAAATAACATACAGAGATGTTACAATTACAGGGACAATGTAATGAGTACATTTTTATCAAGCATTGTTACCTCCTCCTTTCTATCCCTTTATCATCCTTTTCCATCTCCCTTTCCTGACCCTCTCTCCCATCTTGAGCCAAAGTTGTAAATTTCATTTTTCTACAAAACATCTTGTACATCACATGGTTGCACTGGGTCCACCTGTTTTCCTATTTAAACAATTTGGTTTTTCCCTTCCTCTCCACAAATTATACCAACATCAAATACAGTGAAAACTAGGTTTAGTTTTTTTTATATTGTAGTAGGAGCATCGGTACAATGCTGACAATTTGAATTACACAAAATATGCAACATGGGTAGGCACTGCTGGTTCAAGGATGTAATCTTAGCTAGTTAAGAGGCTAAGATCTGAAGATCACAGTTCAAATCCAGCCTGCATAGGAAAGTTCATTAGATTCTTATCTCCAATTAACCACCAGGGCAAATGGAGTTCTAGTGCAGATTGTATGTCGAGCACTGGCTTAGAACACAAAAACCTCATCCAGGCACTGAGTTTAAGCCTTGGGATCAACAGAAACAAAAATATAAAATAAAACATGGAGTTAGATATTTTATAATGAAGCATAATTTAATATACTCTACATTGTTAGAAAGACTAGACTTCTGTGTTAGCTTTATAACCTACCATAATAAATGATGTTGTCCACTTATTATACAGAAATGCTTATTTAGATTTACAAGTTTGAAGGTTTCAGTGTATGGTCAGTTGGTTTTATTACTTTGGGAGCCTGTGACAAGACAATGGCAAGGTGGGGAGTAGGTCAAAGAGAAAAGTTTTTGACCTAGACTGATTAAAAGATAAAATAAGAAAGTAGTTGAGAGTCTATGTTCTCATAGCTTTCACGCTGAAGAACTTTATCTTCAGAACTATTTAGATATTCTCCACAGTCTGGGAGGAAATAGAAAGTCATTTTTCTTTAACACATAGATCTTTCTGGGGCATTCTAAATTCAGTTGGCAACACCTTCACAAATGATAATGACTTGTCCAGGGGAAGACACAAGTAGATATTTCTGTAAATTCTAATCAGAACTCAGCAGACTAAATATTTTATGGAATTCCTATTAAAATATTTTCTTGCAGATGGAGTGGGTCTTTATTCTACAAATGTGTGTATCTGTGTGTTTGTATGTGTGTATGTGTGTGTTTCAATAAACTAATATATCAATGTAGCAGAGAAAAGAATTAGTGGGCCTGGGAAGATCGCTTAGTTGTGGAGCCCTTGCCTTGCATGCATGAGGCCCTTGGTTCGATTCCTCAGCACCACATAATCAAAAAGAAAAAACCAGAAGTGGCGCTGTGGCTCAAGTGTTAGAGCGCTAACCTTGAGCTGAATAGCTGAGCGACAACGCCCAGGCCCAGAGTTCAGGCCCCACAACCGGACCCCCCAAAAAAATTAGTATGGCCTTTCGTTTTTCTTCTTATACTATGAAAGTCTGTCACAATTCCCAATGAGATCTTATCCAAGATTCAAACATTAATGCTGTCCCAAAAGTTTTGCATGCATGAAGAGCTGGGAAGGTTGCTCAGTGGTAGACCACATACCTTACTTACCAAAAGTTTTGCATGCCAACCGAAGTTCATCTACCTCATTTAAGATGGCCATGGTATATAAAATTTTAAGTCCTCCAATTACGTTGTCACCATGGAAACAACATATAATACTTCTTTTAAAATACCTAGATTGTAGAACACTTCACCCAGAAAATTGAAGGAATATACTTTATGGGATTTAATTTAAATATTTAGTCACTGAAATGGATGTTCTATATCCACAACTCAGAGTCCTATTAAGCTACATAATTGCAAAACTCATCTATTACCATCTTGCATGAATACAGTCCTTCCTGAAAACAAACCAGATGTGGTAAACAAATTAACATGTACGACATTGTCAAACGCAGCTGTTCTAAAGCATGGAACTGACAGAGCAATTAATGCCTGTCAACAGCTGGTTCTAAGCAGTATGGAAAGTGATTTTTCCACTATAAGTGGAAAAGTCCACAGATTTTTCAGATTGTGTTTCGTTGTTGGCATTTGTGAGATATATTTTGGAAAGCACAATTAATGAAAGCATGCTGTTTTGTAAAACTTTGCTGGCTGACACACCAGGGAAGAAAAACTTTTGAAATGTTTCAAATGAAAAGACAAACAATAGGGTGGGTAAGTTGTGGTATGCAGTTTAAATACAGACTGAAGCAAACCAAAGAATGGGAAAAAATCATTTTCCTTAAGAAATGCTTTCTGGGTATATTGTGCTATACACTATAACGATGAAATGATAATTTCTTTGGAAAAGTAAAGAAAAAACACTTACCTGTTGAACTTCTTTTAAAGTGAATCTTAAATGACAAAGATGAAGAAATTTAAATGGGTTCATATTATTATTACTTTAATTTTTTATTAAAAGTTAAAACAAACTGACAGGCTATTAGTCCATGAAGATTTACAGAGTAAGTTTCTAGCATATATTTTATTTTGTTCCTCTTTTTTGGGGGGTGATATAAATATTTTATTTCAAAAAGGCTACTTGGTTTTAACCATTTATGCAGTCATAGAATAAGAAATGTTTTTGATTAATTTAAAACAATAGTAGGCTCATTTTATGCCCACACAAAATATAAAAACCAATGACATTTTCACTGAACAACTATAAAAAAAATCATGAAATAATATAGTAAAACTCCAGGTCAATTTTTTTGTTGGTTGTGGGCCTTGAACTCTGGGCCTGGGCACTGTCCCTAAACTCTTCAGCTCAAGGCTACCACTGTACCACTCGAGCCACAGTGCCATTTCTGGTTTTAAGGTGGTTTATTGGAGGTAAGAGTTTCACAGACTTTTCTGCCCAGGCTAGCTTTCAACCACTATCCTCAGATCTCAGACTCTTGAGTAGCGAGGATTACAGGCATGAGCCACCAAAGCCCAGATCCAAGTCAATTTTTAAAAAGCAAGCTTATTGAAACTTTTAGCTTTTTCCAGTAAACAATCTTACTTTTTCAGAATTAGCTTGTAACTGAGTTATTTTTAGATGTAACCATGAAATATTTTTATAGAATCAAATATAATTCTATTACTCAGTATTTCACAAAAATCCACTGTAATTGACTTTCCCCAAAATCAATTATTACATACTATCTCACACACTATAATCATTACAATCTAAATAGTCTGGACCATTTCATATAAATTCTAGGTGCTATTTTACATTATAAATTCACATCTGTGGTTTTAAACAAAGGAGAAAAGGTTTTAAAGGTAAAATCAAATATGAATGTGTAGTGTGGCCCAAATAAACCAAAAATTGTGAATTCATACAGACAAAATTATTTTCTTTCCACTAAATACGCTGAAGTAATACCATTGGAAATAGTGAGGCAGGCAGTGGCAGAATTCAAATCTCTTCAAACAATGTCTCTGTTATTCTGCTAACCCCTCCACTAAGAAGACGTCCCTTTTCCCAGTTGTCACAAAACTTCAAGTGTCTCTCTTAGAATTCTATTTGGAAAAGTTCTAAATCACTGATTCTTTTTGTATTTTCTATTATATGAAACAAAATATAGGCACAAAACAATTGAACTAAAATGCACACATGTGTTGAAGTCATCACAGCTGGAAAAACAACCAACAAATTGGAATTTCCCCAGGAACAAAAACATATTGTGCCCAACTTATTTTTTTAAACTTCAAACACATGTTAATTTAAGTAGAGCTATAAGTATAACTGTCTTTCAGAAATAAGGTTGTGTTAATTTGTAATTAAATTTATCTAGATCAACCTAATATAGAAAATCCCTTGAATGGATCAAATTGTTTAAATCAAATGTAACTGTATGTAAAATAAGATCTGAACATACTTAAAAGAAAAAATGCTACAGTATTAAATCACAAAAATCATAACATTGTTAAAAATTCCGAAATGCAATTAGTAATTCCAAAATATCCATAATGAGAACTAAATACTACTGACTTAACAAGAACAGAATGTGCAAATAACAGAATCTGAGCAGTGTACATAATTTAAAAATACTCCAAATTATACGGTTTTTACAAGACTGAATGTGGATTATCTAAAAGAAAACATCAGCACATCATATAAATGAAATTAAAAATCTCACGAAAAGAGAGAATAGTAGTAGTTTCTGGAATATAATATTTTAATAAATCGTGGTCAAAATCTAGTACTGTCTAAATTGTATACCTAATTAGTTAGATCCAAAGAAGACCCAAGTTACTCCAGCTGATTCGAAACTTTGGCAAAGTAGTAAAATACAACTGTAACACTATTATGGATGTTGACTCTGGCATGGAATTCATTTCCTCTTTGATCTGACAAATGAATATATGAAAGAACATAACTTCTCCAACTAAATATCAAGACCTAACTAAGCATATAACTAGAAAAGTCATCATGCAATCCGTATTGCAACTGGAATAAAAAGAAAAATCAGTCATATTAAATGTTGGCTTTTTTCATAAATTATTTCCTTTGTCTTGCATTTTTTAAACATTGTGTTAAATGATTTATATCTTGGTAACTAAATTTGGATGCCTCCTTAAATTTTGTTCTGGGTATAATATCTCACTTCAGTTCCTATCCAATGAAATGATGTTGTTTACAAAACAAATGCTAATAACCACTGCTTATAATACACAAAATCTCATAAGCATGATTTCAGGAAGCATAGGTTAACATTTTGATATCGTGGTCTCATGACTGATGAGGCCTATCTGCATTAGTAAAGTTGTACCTAGATTTCCCAGCCTAAATTTAGCCACTGTTAAAAAGTGTTTATACCTTTATCTGGCACCCACCAGAGATTAAACCTGATATAAAGTCTAAGGAAAATCATAAGGTAAGAATTTAGCTCTTCTGGATATAAAGTAAACCAAAATGCAGCTTAGAGTAACTCATTTGACTAAAGTCAACCTATTTCTCTAAAACATGTTAAGTATTCCTTACAATGTGTATTATTCTCAAGAAGGGAATGAAGAATGTGAGAAGAGGACTAAGCAAGTATTGACTTCAAATATACATAATTTGGATTTACCGCTTTATTTCGTTATAGGCATTTTTGATAAAAAACTATTTGAATAATTGATTTCCTGGTTAGGTATAATATATCCTAGTTACATATTCCAAACTGCATTCAGAAAATGGCATATAGTAATTGGGTAGAAAAATATTCAATAAACAACAAAAAGTATATACCTGTAGGGTAATATTTTGAAGAGTCAATTAGAAATATTCTAATATAATAATTTGAACAATTTCACATTGACAGTATTTACCTAGAATACTTTAATGCTAATTGGACAAGATTGTCCTTCTAAATGAGCAAAACCTATTACTCCTTTTACTTTATCAGGTAAATATCTGAGCTAAAAATGGAAATTAACATATGAATCTATAACAACTGGAATGAAATTTACTTTTTATTAGCAAATATTAATTTTACAAAAGTATTTTATTGTGTTATAAACATATGTCCACATAATGTAGCTTGTTACATTTTATTCATTTTATTAATTTCATTTTCCTATTTTTATACTTATATTTTATTATGCCATCATACTAACATATGAAATATTTGAACATATTTACTCCACAATATTTCTCTTCATCTCCTCTCTTACTTTTTTCAAAACTTAATCAGTTCCATCTTTTACACCTGGGTCATTCATTTTATTTTCTGGGTCTAGAGTCTGTATAGGAGAAATCTAATGTTTGTTTTTCACAGTACCGCTAATTGCTTTGATATGAAGGTTTCCCATTCTATTTTCTTGAAGACGATATTATTTCATAATTATGTGTGGCTAAATAGTATATCATTGTGTGTATATATATATATATATATATATATATATATATATATATATTACAGTTTCTCTCTTCAATGAATGATTAAGGAACATGCAGTTAATTCTGTAGTTATTTATGCTTTTTTATGTGGGAGAAAGAAGGATGGAAATAATGATGTTTGGAATAAGAAACATGCTCTTTAGGGAGGCAGTCTACTATTTGAAACATCTCTCAGCTGCTCTTTCATCAGTATTTCAATAATGCATTGTATTTAAAAATAAAATTTAATTACATTTACAAAGGTGTTCTTTTTCAGTATATATATATATATTTATTACAATGTTACATTTAGTATGTCATGTGAGTATGGTGATGTATGTGAGCATGAAAATGTAGGCATGTTTGTACATGGAGCTGACTCGAAGGAAACTGAATGTATGTGAGATACAGGATTCAAATAAAAGTTTGAGACCTGTAAGTTGCTAAATTGATGTATATGTCCAGTTTGTGGAGTGTGATTTCAAGATCACATTTTGGTAGGTTTTATACAAAGTAAGTAGATGTTTCTAATCCAAAATCGTAAGGAATAAAACAACAACTCTGTTTCATAATCATTCAGTCTTAGTACTCCAGACATTGTAATAAGTAGAAAAAAATGATTGAAAGTATGGCGGGTCAGTAGTAACCCTTTAGACACTCTACATTTTCCCGAAAATCTTCAGATGTACTCTTTGGATATAAATTACAAGTGTATTTATAAACATACAGGTATAATATGATCTTATATATGTAAATATATGTATATATTACAAATACATCATATATTTACTTATATTTTAAATGTGTATCACAAATATTGATTTATATTTAAATGTAATTCAACTCATCATAGATAGATAGATAGATAGATAGATAGATAGATAGATAGATAGATAGATAGATAGATAGATAGATAGATAGATAGATAGATAGATAGATAGATAGATAGATATTATTTTGGTCAGTCATGTGGCTTGAACTCTGGGCTTAGGTGCTGTCCAAGTGATCTTCAGCTCAAGGCAAGAGCTCTACCGCTTGAGACATAGCGCTACTTCCAGTTTTCTGGTACATTATTGGAGATAAGAATCTCATGGAATTTCCTGCCTGAGCTGGCATTGAACTGTGATCCTCAGATCTCATCCTCTTGAGTAGCTAGGATTATAGGCATGAGCCACGGGCACCCGACTATACTTATATCTGAGATTTGTTAGTGTAACAAAGGGTACAGAAACTATTATTCTTATCATGAAAGGACTTCACACTGACAGATATAAATACAAGAAGAAAAACAATAACTTTTCACAGTGGCACAAAAATCGTAGGTATCTAGCAAGACAGCATGTGTTTCCCAACAGAGCAGTTTGCAACCCAAGCGACTGTGGAAGATATTGGACCCTAAACAAACCTGACAATTGCACAAACACAGCGCTCTATGACAGATTTAGCAAGGCCTATCTAAGAGATTCTTGTTAGGGACATTATGAAAAAATGTATAGTTTAGTTGTGATTACAGAACTCTTTTACACATATCACTAAGCCATTAACTATATTTAATATAGTTCCTATTGCTCTAACTTATATTTTCTTGGCTCAAAAACTGTTTTTTGTTTGTGAAAATTTAGCTGTTCAAAACATAGACCTTGGTTTTTAATATTTTTGAAATTACTGTCTGCATAGTGTTGTATGAGATGAGCTTCTCTTTACCATATCATAGGAATAAACTTAATCTGATTCAAACTTGGAAACAGGTAGCTTGTTCTCTCTCCTAGAAAAACATCTATATAGACTTCTTTACATGTAAACAGACCCTCATTTACTAGCAATAGTCTGTCAGTGAGTCAAGCCTAACTCACCCAAGTGAGATGAATTCTTCTCTCATGCTTCCTTTACATTAAAAATGGTAAGAACTGTTCAATAATGTGCATAGTATTTATTATGAAGTGTGACTCCTATTTTTCATAATATGAATCAAGCAGAGGAATCAGTTTAAGATGTGAAAGAGCCTTAAAAAGAGTCTTGGACCTTGAAAATTGTCCTGGGTATGAAATTTTGGAGAAATATCCCTTTTCATAGAAAAAGGACTCATTTTTTTTAATATTGTGCTGGTACTGGGATTTGAACTCCTGGCCTTGAGCTCTATCTGGGCTTTAATTCTCAATGTTTGCTCTATACCACCTGAGCCACACCTTAACTTCTTCCATTTACCACAAGTGGAGAAAAGAATCTCTTAGGATTATCTACTTGGAATAGCTTCGAATTGCAATTGTCAAATTTGAACCTACCGACTATCTAGGTGTAAGCCACTGGTGCTGTGCTAGAACTCACTTCTTAAAATAAAAAATCACAAAAAGAGGAGACGAAAATATTTGTTCAATTATTTATGTGTTTTCTGATAAACGAAAGCACTTGCTACTGGAAGAGAAAAAGAGAGAAGATAGAGATGAATATGGAGGAGAGAGACACAAAGAAAGAAGAAAGTAAGGGAGGTTAAATGAGGGGAGGGGAATAGAAGGGAGGATGGGGGGGGGGGGTAGATGAGTAGAATTGTCTACTCCTCACTAAGGTTTTGTTGGACAATCAGTACCTTTGCATTTATGTAGCCAAAGCTTTTTATTTTTGGTAGTAGTAAGCTGAGATATAAAATACCAATTTATGGGTAATAACCTGTTAGTGTGCTTCCTCTGCACCAAGGAAGCCACAGTTAGGTTACTGTCAGAAGGCAAGAGTAAGCAATTTCAGTGATTCTGAGAAACAATAATTGACATGCCAGGAATGCTCCCTTGTATGGTGAAGTCAAGCATCACTCTTGTTCCCTGCTCCAGTCTTCCTCTCAACAAAACCACAGAAACAGAAGAGGAAGGAAATATCTGAGTAATGATCATCTCTCTGTTTACCCTTATCCCTTGGTCTCTCAAAAAATAAAGCGAAAGGAGACTTAACCTGAACTAGTGGGGAACATGGGAGGAAAAAGTTCAGTCTAACTTATTGTGAAACTTTTAAAATAATTGGAGCAGCATTTCAAATACTGAAATAAAACTTTTTAAATTATTAACAAAAAGTAACTCGAAATTTATCGAAAATTTAGAAGAATGCAGGGCTCACTAAATAGAGGAATCTGAAAATTAAAACTGATTCCTGCTTCTATCGTCAGAAATTGAAGATCGTCCCTAAACTTCCAATACTAGGTAAATTACCCTTGATATTCACTTATACTGTGTGAATATAATGCAGAAAATATGACTTTATATTTAGACTGCTGAAGTGAATAGCGATGGGAATTCATGATGGATAACATAATGCTGACAGCATGGAAATTATTTCCCTTCCATCTTCAGTGTGTAGAGAATAAAAATGTTCTATCGGATGGCCCTGAAAGTGCAATTCTAAATTTAAGACAGAAGGTGAATAGTAAAGGAGATCTATCTTAGCCATTCAGAGATTAGAAATGTGGAGAAATATATTCATTTATGTAGGTCAAACATGGAAGAAAGGATGTGGCAAGCCCATAGCCAAATGCCAAAGTAGAGATATTTAACAAAATACCATGAAGTTGGAACAAGTCTTAAAAGGGGGATCTGGGCTAAAGGGAGTAGTGTAGAAGAATGGAGAGGGAAATGGTGGACTAATACAGTCATAACATTCAATGTACACATGTCAGAATATAAGTAGGAAACATGAAGGGATAGGTGGGGTTGGGGTAAAGGAAGGAAGAAAAATGTGAAATTTGAAAATGATCCAGATGCACTGTATATTGAAATGCACATACACTTTATTCAAAACTGACACGATGAAGCAAAACCCCTTTACAACTAGCTAAACATACTCTTTTGAAGTTATAATATTAAGAGACCAGAAGCATAAACCTTTAGAGATAAATAAGAAGAGAAAATTGACATATTGTTGAGGCTTGTTTCCCTTTCAATATACAAAAGTTAATGTGTCAAATCTGCTGCAAATGTAAATTTTATTTTGCCTATTCTTTTAAGCAAATTGCTTAAAATGTAGCGCCAACCCCAAAGAAATATAGGTCCCATGGTTTATCTTATTTGCAATATCTAGTATATGTCTGAGTCAAGCAGAAAAGGTCAGATAATGTGATGTTATGAAAATGAACCCTTAGATATGCATTTAAATGTTTCTTTGTTTCATTCATATGTTTCTAACGCATTTATAAGATTATTTCTTTGTTGCTTTGTATGTTCCTCCCCCACAGTATAACCCCTGCTTTCACTATATTTGATGTCGGTACAATTTGTGGAGGAGATGGGGAAAAACAAGTCGTTTAAGGATACAGGTGGACCCACTGCAACAATGAGAAGTACAAGTTGTCATGTTGAAAACGAACTTTACGATAATGTATTCATTATCTTGCCGATGTAATTGTAACCCCTCTGTACAGTATGTTCACAAAAAATAAAAAAATGTAGAGAACCTAATTCCAATATCCTTTCATTTCTAATAAAAAAATCTTTGGAGGGGGAGATTGGGTGGGGGGGGGGTGGAGGCTGGGAAGAGATGTGAAGGGTAAACAAAGGAGGAGGCTGCAATGCTTGATAAGAAATGCACTCATTATCTTGTCCATGTAATTTTAATCCCTCTGTACAGTATGCTCACAAAAAATAAACATTAAAATTTAAAAAAAATCTTATGCACATTTAAGTTATTTCTAAATACCTTAATGCAATGCATTATTGGAACTAATTTCATTCCATATTTAAATTTATTTTTTTGTTTTTGTGAAAATACTGTACAAAGGGGTTTCAATTACATGGGTAAGATAATGAGTACATTTCTTATCAAGCATTGTACCCTCCTCCTTTGTTTCCCCTTCCCATAACTTCCTGTCCTCTCCATGCTCCCCACCCAATCCTCCCCCCACACACCAAAATTTTAAAGTTTGTTTTCGACATAATGACATGTACATCTCATTGTTGTAATGGGTCCAGCTGTATCCCTATTATTTAAACGATTTGTTTTTTCCTTTCCCCTCCACAAATTATACCAACATCAAGTACAGTGAAAGCAGGGTTTGTACAGTGGGGGAGGGACATACAAAGCAAAAAAGAAATAATCTTTTAAATATGTTAGAAACAATCACATGAAGGAAATAACATTAGAATATATATCTTAGGGTTCATTTCCCTCACATCAACTTGTCTGACAGTTTCTGTTTGTCTCAGACATATACTAGTTATTGCAAATAAGGGAAACCATGGGACCTATGTTTCTTTGGGCCTGGCTTATGTCACTTAATAAATTTTTTTCCAAGTCTTTCCATTTCCTAACAAATGGGGCAATGTCATTCTTTCTGATGGAGGCATAGAATTCCAGTGTGTATATATACCACATTTTCTTGATCTACTCATCTACTAAGGGCCATCTGAGTTGGTTCCATATATTAGCTATGGTAACTAATGATGCAATAAGCATAGTTGTGATGGAAACTCTAGTGTGGTCTTGTTTGTGAACATTTGGGAAAATACCCAAAGTGGGAATGCTGGGTCACATGGGAGCTCTATGTGGAGTCTTTTGAAGAACCTCAATACTGATTTCTAAACTGGTTGAACAAGTTTACACTCCCATAAACAATACAGTAGTGTTCCCTTCTGTCCACATCCCCTCCAGCATCTGTTGATATTACAGTTCTTGATTATAGCCATTCTAACTGGGGTGAGGTGGTATCTCAATGTTGTTTTGATTTACATTTCTTTTATGACTAGGGAGGGTGAGCATTTCTTCATGTGTCTATTGGCCATCCTTCTTTCCTCTTCAGAGAAGTTTCTCTTTAAGTCTTTATCCCACTTATTTATTGGGCAGTTGTTTCTTTGAAGATTTGTTGGGGGACTTTAATTTTTGAGTTACAGGTATATTTTAGAAATGAGACCCTTGTCCATTTTATGGCTAGTGAAGATCTTCTCCCAATCCATGGGCTTTCTATTAACCTTGCTATCTATGTCCTTTGCCATGCAGAAGCTCTGCAATTTTATGCAATCCCATTTGTCCAACCTTTCTATGATTTTTTGTGTTTCTGGGTCTCTATTAAGAAAATTTCGGCCTATGCCAACAAGGCCTAGGGTTTCTCCTATTCCATCCTGTAATGTTTTCAGAGTGTCTGCTTTTATTCCAAGTTCTTTGATCCATTTGGAGTTGATTCTGGTAGAGGGTTATATATAAGGATCTAGCTTTAGTTTTCTACAAGTAGTGAACCAATTTTGCCAACACCATTTACTGAAGAGGCTGTCTTTCTTCCATTCTATTTTTTTTAGCTCCCTTATCGAAGATTAGATGGCTATAGGTCTATAGGTTCATTTCTGGGTTTTCAATTCTATTCCACTGGTTCTGAGGTCTGTTCTTGTGCCAGTACCAAGCTGTTTTGATTATTGTGGCTTTGTAGTTGAATTTGAATTTGGTATTGATATTCTTCCAGCACAGTTCTTTCTGTTAAGGAACATTTTTGCTATTCAGGGTCTTTTATTGTTCCATATGAATTTTTTGATTGCCTCTTCTATTTCCTTGAAGAATGAGGTTGGAATATTGATAGGTGTCACATTGAATTTTTAGATAGCCTTGGGAAATATTGCAATTTTCACGATGTTGATCTTTCCAATCCAGGAGTGTGGGAGTTTTTGCCACTTTCTAAGTTCAGTTTTGATTTCCTTTTTCAGGTATTTAAAGTTTTCATCATAGAGGTCCTTCACTTCTTTGGTTAAGTTAATACCTAGGTATTTTTTTGTGGGCTATTACAAATGGATTTGTTTTCCTAATTTCAGCCACACTTTCCTTTTTGTTGGCATACAGAAAAGGCATTGAGTTTTGAGTGTTAATTTTATACTCTGCTACTTTGCCAAAGTTTTGAGTAATTTTGGAGTGGACTCTGCGATTTTTTAAATACAAGATCATGGCATCTGCAAAGAGGGAGAGTTTTAATTCTTCTTTCCATATTTGGATCCCTCTTGTATTTGCATTTGTCTTATTGCTCTAGTTAGGCATTCCAATACTCGAATGAAGAGAAGTGCAGAGAGTGGGCATCCTTGTCTCATTCCTGAGTAAAGAGGAAATAGCTTTAGTTTTTCACCATTAAGTATAATGCTGGCTATATGTTTGTCATATACAGCCTTTATTGTATTGAGTAATGTTCCATTGATTCCTAATTTTTCCAAAACCTTCATCATAAAAGTGTGTTGGATCTTGTCAAAAACTTTTTCTGCATCTATTGAGAAAACCATGTGGTTCTTATCCTTGCTGCTGTTGGTGTGATGAATTATATTAATTGATTTGAGTATATTAAACTAGCTTTGCATCCATGAAATGAATCCTGTTTTATCTTGGTATGTGATTTTTTTTTATGAATTGTTGAAGTCGATTGGCCAAAATTTTGTTGAGAAACTTTGCATCAGTGTTCATCAGAGAAATGGGTCTATAGTTCTCTTTCTTTGATGAGTCCCTTCCTGGTTTTGGGATGTGTGTTATGATGGCCTCATAGAATGAGTTCAGTAGTGAACTTTTTCTTTCAGTTTCATTGAAGATTTCGAGGAGTATTGGTGTGATGTCTGCTTTGAAGGCCTTATAGAATTCCGCTGTAAAACCATTTGGTCCTGGGATTTTCTTAGATGGGAGGTCTCTTATTGTTGTTTATATTTCAATGCTTGATACAGGCATTTTAATATAGTTTGACTCATCTTGGCTTAGTTTGGGCATGTCAGTATTTGCTAGGATAAGGTCCATTTCTGCCATGTTCTCAAACTCATTAGCATAAAGTTTTGAGAAGTATTCCCTTATAATGTTCTGAATCTTAGTTGTTTCTGTGATGATGCTTCCATTCTCATATCTGAGTTTATTTGGGTGTGTTCTCTTCTTTTTCTGATAAGATTTGCTAAGGGTCTGTCAATTTTGTTATTTCTTTCGAAGAATCAACTCTGGTTTTTTTCTATTTTTTTTACATTCCACTTCATTTAATTCTGATTTAATTTTAATTATTTATTTCCATCTACTGGATTGTGTTTATCTTACTGCTCTTTTTCAAGGAGGCTCAGATGTCTCATTAAATTGGTTCAGATCTCAAGTATGCTTTGTGGCCTAAAATGTGGTCTATTTTGGAAAATGTTCCATGTGCTACTGAGAAAAACGTATTGTCTAAAGCTGCTGTGTGAGATATTCAGTAGATGTCTGTTAAATCTATTTGGTCTATACAGTTGTTTATATCTGAGGTTTCTCTGTTGAGTTTCTGCGAAGTTCTTCTATCTAGTGGGGAAAGTTGTGTGTTAATGTCTTTGGATCTATGTGGGATTTGAGGGAAAGTAGTGTTTCTTGGATAAATTTGGTGCTCCGTTTTTTGGCAAATAGATATTTAGAATTGTAATATCCTCCTGAGTGATCCCTTAATTACTATGCACCGACCTTTTCACTAATATTAAAAGTCTATCGGATATTAGGATTGCAATTCCTTCCTGATTATGGGGGACATTTGCTTGGTAGATTTTGTTCCAGACTTTAAAATTGAAAATGTGTTTGTTTTTGTGGGCAAGATGTGACTTCTGAAGGCAGCAGATAGAAGGATCTTGCTTTTTAATCCAAGTAGACAGACTTTGTCGCTTAATTGGTGAGTTAAGTCCGTTAATGTTGAGAGATAGAACTGAGATGTATTTGGGAGTTCCTGCCATTTTATCCAACTTCTTCGTGGCTGAGGCAACTGTGTTCTTTCTATGGTTCTTGGATTCTCAGTTTGGGTTCTGTTTCTTGGCCTTTATTGTGGTCTTGTTGGTTTTCACTGTGTAGGACATCTTTAAGAATCTTTTGTAGGGCTGGTTTGGTGGAGATATATTGTTTCAATTTTTCTTTGCTATGGAAGGGTTTTATTTGACCTCCAAATATTAAGGAGAGTATAGCTGGATAAAGTATTCTTGGTTGATAGTTGTTTGTCTTTAGGGCATGGCTTACATCATTCTAGGCTCTTCTTGCTTTGATTGTCTCTGCTGAGAAATCTGAGGTGATTCTAATTGGTTTCCATTTATAGGTGATTGATCTTTTCTCCATGACAACTTTAAGGATCTTTTCCTTGGTGTGAATTGATCCTGTGCATATTATAATGTGACAATGGGATGTCCTGTTCTGGTCTGGTCTATTGGGAGTTCTAAAAGCTTCTTGTATCTGAATAGGCCTATCTTTTTGCATGTTTTGGAAGTTTTCTGCTAGGATCCTGTTAAACAAATTTCCTAGACTATTGACTTCTGGCTCTAGGTGCTCTTCTACACCCATTATCCTCAGATTTAGGCCTTCTAATGGTATCTTCCAAGGGTTGAGTGTTGAATAGATCTATTATATTTCTTGGATTTGTCATGGATGGTTGTATGTTCTTTATAATATCTAGGCTATCTTCTTTCCTCAGGATTTTTCTGCATGGTCCATCCTACTATCCACACTTTCTACTTTTTTTTTCTTTTCCTTCTACTTGGTCACTGTTTGTGGCTTCAAATTCTTTATTGGATCTTTGTTTTAGATCTTATATGAAATTTTTTACTTCCTTAATTTGGTGATCAGTGTTTATTCTCAAATCACTTATTTGATTGGTTATGGTTTCCTTGGACTCCCATTCCTTCTGTTGGCATCCATTCAGCATTCCCTCTGTGGACTCCCTGATGTCTTTCAGCTCTCTCTTTATGGATTCCATGAATGCCTCTAGTGATCTTTGTCTATTCTCATCCTACTCTCTCATTTCCTGTATTACTCTTTGATTAGCTTCTTCACATTCATGCAATTCCTGTGGTTCTCTTTGCCTGATCTCAGCCTGCTCACACAATTCCTTTATTTCTCTTTGAGTGTTCTCAAGCTGCTCATACAATTCCTTTATCTATCTTTGAGTAGCTTCCTCACACCAATGAGCTTCCTGTTTTGATCTTTGGTTTGCCTCCTCTCTCTCCCTATCATGCTCACACAGAGTCCTTTGCAGGTTTTCAATCTTTTTATTTACCATGTTTACCATTAGTGTTTGTAGAGCTTTTTGGGAACTCTCCTCTGGATTATTCATTATCTGTTCTGTCCACTGGTTATCATGAGTGGAAGTTGAGATACCCGGACTTGCCATTTTTCTTGTGTTTTTCCTACTTATTCTGTCCATTTGGGATGAGAGTAACACCACTTTTGTGCTAGAAAACTATCTTAAGGCAAGCATCAACAAAGTATGTAATTGCAAAGTCAAAAGCCTGCAGATATAATCTAATTCAACAGATATATTTTTCAACATCAAACAACTATGTATTAATAAGCTACAAACTGCAGAGAAGAATTTGGCAAACCAGAAGTTATTAGGTTTAGCGAGAGATGTGGGTATAAATAGGAATAGAGGGTTCTGGAAAGGTAGAGGGAGAGCTAACTTAGTCCTAATCTAAAAGCAGGCAATATGTTGGATAGAATGATAGTAGAGACCGGGGAAAAAAGAAAGAGAAAAAAAAGACAAGGAAAAATAGTAAAACAAAAATTAAAAAATGGAACACTTAAAAATTATGCAAATTAAAAACGTAATATTCAGATTAGGATGGGAATAGGATAAGAGAAATGGAGGAATAGAAAGGAGACATGAAAAATTAAAAAATAAAAATGCTTAAAATTTTATATAGGTATATACAGGTAGTACGGCTATTAAGGAATTTAAGTCTAAGAGGTTTTGAATTCAGTAATAAATTTCTGGATTAAGTGTGTATACAATGGGTTATAAGGTCTAATAATCGAATACAGGTATATCTGAGAATGAGCAGAACAGCGATTAAATCACGCAAAAAAAGAACGAAAGAGAAGAAAAAGTGAAAAGAATGAGAAAGAAAGGAAAAAAGGATAAGAAGGTCAGTAGAGCTAAACAAAAGTGAAAAAAGCACACACACACATATAAACTTAAAATAAAAATTATAAGAGGAAGAAAAAAAAGTTAATAGAAAACAATTTTTTAAATTAAAAATGTTAAAAATTTTAATAAAAGGTACCAAAAAAGAGTTCTTTGCTTTTTTGGGGTGAGATGGGAAGATCCTGTACCTCCCTTGTGTCCATAACCAGTCTCTTGTTGGAGTCTCTGGTCTGCTTGTGGTGTTTGATTTTCCTGTAGCTTGGTTGTTTCTTAAGTCAGTTTGAGCAGGCAAAAAATGCTTTGCTTTACCCAGGATTTTGTCATCCTCCTCCCAGGCTAGTTCAATGGGAGGGAGATGTGCTTTGAGTATCACAAAAGAGGGTGATGGCTGTTTCTTTTACTTTGGAAATGCTGTGATGGGGCTAGGTTCTGGGCAGAGTTGAGGCCTTTCAGCAAACAGTAGCATTTCCCTGAGGGGCTAGCTTCTGAGGCAGTCACAGATCCCAGCCAGGAGCCATTCTCAGGGTTTATTGTTACTGAATTTCAATTGATTGTCTAGGCTGTTGTAGGGAGGGGCAGCCTCTGGCTCTGTTTACCTAGTGAAGAAAGCCACTCTTGGGCTGGGTGAATTTTCCCTGGGTGGAGCTGAACCTGGCAGGTCAGGTTAGGTTCCTGTGACCTGCTAAATGACTTTTTGTTTTCATCCATGGACTGAGTTGGAGCTAGCTGATCAGCCAGGCTTTTGCCAGTATCAAAGATGGAGATCTCCGGTAGTGGGCAGGGAGGGGTAGCCTTCCCTTCTCTGCTCCCTTAGAAGGAGAGAGGAAGTCAGGCTTCTACTCACAAAGGAGTCTGGTTCCTGGGTCATCTCTGGTCTGTGATCTGAAGAATGATGTCTGCTCCTGGTTAGTTCTTGCTGGTGTTTAGTAGAATCCTCTCTCTTGCTGCATCTGCTGCCTTGGTCCTAGACTCTCTGTGTTGCAGCTATGGCGGCTACGGCTGCCACCATACCCGCCACAGCTGCAACCATGGCTGCTGGCAAGTGCTCAGATTTGTCTCCTTGCCTGGATTTTCCCTCTTTGGCCTAACTCTTAGTACTGTGATGGCACACTTGGTGTGATTCTCTGGCTTAGGACTGTTCACTGGAGCACTTAAACTGCTTTCTATGTGAGAGCTTGTTTAGCTTCCAGCTTCTCCTCTGCTATCTTCCCGGAACCCTAAATTTAAATTTTTAATGATAAATTATTTTAAAATCTTTTCATTTGGGCACAGGTATGGATAGATAAGTAAGGTGTGCAGAATCAGAATTATTCAGAAGGTTGTAAATGGATGCTTACCTAGTTTTCTCTTGGATGAATCATAGAATACAGACTGTCCTAATTGGAAAAAGTTAGCCTTCTGAGATTTTCTCCATATAAACACTCCACCAACATTTTATTAGAGGATTATTCAAGATTAGCTATATGTTGATTGATAATGACTGATCATGTCAGAAAGTTGAGGGAAAACCATCTACACTTCAGTGAGGTTCTGATTTGTGCTTCACAAACTGTTATGAAAGCTCTACATGAGAAATCTAGTAGCTGCATTTCCAAAAATTCCTTGGGTTGTTACACTTTCTGATATTGTCTCAATTCAAGTACTTCTCCTTGAAGTTCCATAATATTCAATGATGCTGTATTAGCTCTTTTTTACAATTTGCAGACTGGTCTTTTTGATGAAATTTGTGCTTTTCAAAATTGCTCTCCAAATTCCATCCACAAACTGCATACAAAATTTATCTGAAAAAATTTCTATCAGTTGATAGTGCATATACTTTTAGTTTTCATTACAAATATAGAATGTAGTAAAAATTCTCATAGCAATTATACTGCATTAGCTTGTGGGCAGATTCTAATATAAATAATATACTGTGTTCATGTAGAGATTTTGAGTATCCAAAGTAATAAGCCTGTGGTCCTAAAACCTATACCTTACTTATATTGAGTGACAAATACATCTTCATATAAGTACAGAAGTTCTCCTTGTATCTTTTTAATATATATTTTTATTATAAATACTGTACAGAGGGGTTCCAATTACATAAGTAAGGTAATGAATACATTTCTTATTGAGCATTGTTACCCCCTCCTTTGTTTTTCCCCTACCATCTCTTCCCTTCACACGTCCCCACCTCCCCACTTCACCCATCCTCTGATAGAGAGTCTTGTATATCTCATTGTTACAATGGGTCAATCAGTATCCTTTCCTTATATCTTAAATGAAGAAATGCTGGATTGATTTATGCTGATTCTATTTGTGTAGACACATCTAAAATCACTGGCCAAGTCCAGGAGCACATAAATGAAATGCCATCATTTTTTTGTCAGTTGGTATAATTGTGTTCTACACATTTATTGACAGGCTACAAATTATTCTCAAACTTAAAAACATTAAAAATAATTCTTTTTTTTCTTATTTTCTTGGCCAGGAAATCAGCAAGACCTCAGTCAGCATTTCTCACATAGGAATTTTCACATGGGTTAGTTAAATGTATATGTAGAGTCTAGTTTCCTGAGGACTCACTCATCTGCCTAAGAATTCATGCTTGGCTGTTGGAAAAGGAGCTCAAGTAAGGATGCCATTTAAAGCCTTTTAACTTTACTCTTTACCAGGGTATTCTCCTGCTACTTTGGTTGTTGAGAGTGTCTACAAAAGTAAGCATTCTGTGAGGAGCAGGGAGACACCATATGACTTATACTTATTGAGATTTCCAAGTGACTTGCTATCCCTTGTACTGCATTTTGTAAGTCAAATCTCTCTAAAACTACCAGTTTTAAGAGATAAGAGGAGTGGTAAAAGAACTCTTAGAGACAAATACATCTTCAATATATATTGTTCCAAGTATTCAGTTTAAGGCATATTCAAAAACTGGTGAAACTTTTGTTGGCTGTAATTATGTGTCTTTCTCCATGTGTGCATGTATACATGTGTATGTATATGTGTGTAAATAGTAACATACATGTGTACATTATGGCTTATATCATCATTTATTCCTTGCTAACAAATAAAGTAAGGAATCCCTAAAGTATTAACAGAAACTGTGTAGTTAAAGTCTTAATTCTTCACTCTGCTTCTTTACACAAAGACTTTGCAAATTCTCATTAATAAAGTTTCCTTAAAATCTGAAATGTACATACTTAGTACATAATGTCTGCTACCGTAAATCTTAAATACTTCGCAGAAAAGTTTTATACCTGCCAAAGAGTCCTATTTTTGGCATATATAAGCAAAATCCCAAAATTAAGCATATTTAAAACTTTTAACAAGCCTTAACACTTGCTGCAATGTTCATTTTGACAGGTTCCTTGTATAGAATAATTGAATTCCTCCTCTTACACATCTCTTGAACTACAAATTTCTGGAATTATTTTGTTTTTGGCATGTCTATCTTGATTTTATTCTTCAATGTGTGCTTATAAAGAAATACATGATTCTAAAATTTCACAATTCTTTTGAACTTACTTTCTGTTGAATTGTCTAGTTTAATAAAATCAATAAAAATTATACTTTATATATAAAAAATGTTCTGTGCTCAAGTTAGCATCACATACACTAACATTGGAACGATACAGAGAAGATTAGCATGCCCCCTGCACAAGGATGACATGCAAATCCATGGAGCCCATATTTTTACAACAACAGATGTTGAAAGGTATGTGGCCACAGGGAATCGTACTGCATTCTTGGTGGGAGTGTAAACTTGTTCAACTATTTTGGAAAGCAGTATGGAGGTTTCTCAAAAGACTCCACATAAAACTCCTCTATGACACAGTAATCCCACTTTTGGGGATTTAACCAAATGATCATAAACAAGACCATACTAAAACTACCAGCACTACTATGGTTATTGTAACATTATTTACGATAGCTAAGATATGGAACCAACCCAGATGATCTCATTAGATGAATGGATCAAGAAAATGTGGCATATATACAAAATGGAATTCTATGCCTCCATCAGAAAGAATGACATTGCCCAATTTCTTAGGAAATAGAAAGACTTGGAAAAAAATTTATTGAGTGAAGTAAGCCAAGTCTAAAGAATCATAGGTCCCATGATTTTCCTTATTTTTCAATAACGAATATATGTCTGGGATAAGCAGAAAAGTTCAAAAGATATGTGCATACAACCAGATAAGATGATGTTAAAGAAATTGAACCCCAAGATAGGGACACAAGTTGTTTTTTGTTTCTCGCTATTGTTTCTAACATACTTATAATGTGTGATGTCATTTTTTTTTGTTTCTTTGTATGTTTCTCCCCACGTCATAACCCATGTTTTCTTTGTATTTGAAGTTGGTACACTTACATCTTGTATGTATGCTGATCTAATTTGGGGAGGGGAAGGGAAAAATATGCTCAAATAGGGATACAGGTTGACCCATTGTAACAATGCGATGCACAAGACACTATGTTGCAAAATGAACTTTACAATTTAGGCAGAGGAAGGAAGGGGGAGGGGAGTGTACTTGTGGAGGTGGGAGGGAAGGGATTGTAGGGAAAATATAAAGGAGGAGGTAACAATGCTTGTTAGGAAATGTAATAGTCTCCTTTTTCATGTAAATCTGACCCTTCTGCACAGTATTATTAGAATAAAAACACAAAAATGTTCTGAGATGGAAGAGTTTATTTCCTCTATTTTACCCATATAATATCGTTAACAAAGAAATTAATGCAGAACACTGAGATGAAGGTAATTTGAATAAATGTGTGTGTGTGAGTGCAGCAGCGCGCAAGCAAACACGCGCATGCATGCGAACACACGCCATATATGTATATTGGTGTGCTCAGAGTTTAAAATCAGGGATTCAAGGTCTTGCTAGGCCTTTCCTATCTAGATTGGTGAGCTACTATATAAGCTACATCTCAAATCTTGGCTCTTTGCTAGTTAATTAAATATTTTGAAAAATAATTCATTGAAGTTTTTTTTTTTGGGGGGGGGGGCTGATTGGCTCCCAAGTGTTATCCACAGATCTCAGTCTCCTGAGCAAATATTCACAGTAGATAGGATTATAAGGGTGACCAGCCAGCACAAAGCTTTTAGAATAATTTTAAAAATAAAAGAAATTTTATTTCATGGGATCCTGTTTTATCATCACCTAATTTGAAAGACTTTTGGAGTGATTATATGCCAATTGAATTCGTTTGGAGATTAAAAGATAGTAAGTGATGATATTTAAAAATTTTAGTACTTTTTAAAAAAGAAACTGGAACTGTGGGACAGAAGAAATTTGGCTGTCTTCTGACTTCAATTTGTAAGCTCAGCTCTGTGCATGATAACCAAATTTCACCAACACAGTCTGTGTTGAAGACAAAATGTGACAAAAAACAATCACTATGGGCAATATTTGCTATGCTATTATTTCTTGGACAATATGAATATTGAACTGAGAGTGTAAGAGAATGGAGAGATTTTACCCACTTTTGGTATTGCTGAAAGACTTTTGGAAAATTTGACTCATTTCCTTCCTCACTGTGTGTGTCTTGGGGCCATGCACTTACTGTCTTTTACTACAATTTTTCTTAACACTAAACTGGTAATAACATTAGCATTATAGCAAATGTTATCTTAAGAATTAAGAAAATAAAACTTGTGAAACACTTAACATAAACCTATGAATGAGCTTTGAGTTTAGCCAGCATTCTTTTTTAAATACTAAATAGAATGTGATAAGTAGTACAGAAACCATTACATGTAGTGTGAGCAACCAGAAGTAATATCTATTGGCCATGCTCTGCTTCCAAGGAAGAAAGGTGGATAACTTCTCATGCTGTAAATCAAACAGGTAATCTTATGTAGTCATAGTGTAAAAATATCAGGGACAGAACGATGAAGGAATGTTGTAGACTAAGGTGAAATCCATATGAAAATGTGCAAAACTGATAAAACATAAAAGTATCTGAACAGTATATTGTGTTTTACATCATTTAAGTTACATCACAAAGATAAGGAAGACCTAGAAGAATAAATTTTCTTTTTGATATTCTATCATAGGTCCTTAGAAGGATGAACACTTTCCTCATTCTTGTAGAGGCATCATCAGATGAGGGGAACTATATTTTTGTTTTCTTCCTTCCGTTTATTCTTCAGGTTGAAATCTGAACTACATAAGACTGAAAGAAACCAAGTGAAATCAGTCATGTAGGCTTTGGAAAGAACAATCAAAGTAAAATAAATAAAATATATATAGCCTTGTAAATTGAGTTATATAGTCTCAAGCATTAACAGAAAATGATTAAAGCAATATCACTTTATTAAAAATTTAAAAATGTTAGGAGCTGCTTAATTTTTTCCTTTCTACTACCTTGAATTAATTATTGATTTTCTATAAACAGATTAAAGATGAGATTAACAAGAAACTTGATTAAAAATGGACAAAAGTTCTGAATAGACATGTTTTCCAAAAAGCCCTGAAAATCGCCTGTGGATTTACAAAGTTGTATTTAATACAACTTTTATGCTGGCTTAGTGCTTTGTGAGCAGAAGTCATTAGAGAAATGCAATTCAAAATTACTATGATACTACTTCTTAACTATTATAACTCTTATCAAAAATATCCAAGGAACCAGGTGTGGTGGCAAAGGCTGGTAATTCCAAGTGATTGGAGGTTGGAGTAAAAGGATTTTAGCCTAAGGCCAGTCTGGGATATTGTGCACAGTAAAAACCTGTCCTTTAAAAAACTCAAAAGGTAATAATGTTGGCTGGCGACACTGTGGAGAAAAGGAAATTTTCTACACTCTTGGTCAAAATACATGTTAGTGTTCTCATTGTAGAAAGTAGTATGCACTTTTCTAAAGAAATCCAAAGTTGAAATATCATCTGACCCACCAATCGTGTGATTATTTCTCTCTGGGTAACTCATAAATATATCTGTAGTTCATTGTTATTCACATTATTCACAACAGCCAAGATATAAATCGAAGTCCAGTGTTCAACTACAAACTAATAAAGCAACTGTGGTTACATGCACAAATATCTTTTTCTGTTGATCCCAAAGTAATTTTTTTATTATTTTCCTGTTTCCATGTGATTAACCTCCAAATTAGAAATCCAGATATATGTTTTAATTTTACCAAAACTATTTATTGAGTATAAGGACCTTCTACTCTCTACATTCTTCACACTAAGATCACCAAATATGATGAGTCTGAAATAATTAGTCTCTTTTAGACCTATGTTAATATTCTTTACAATGTGAGTGAAATGTTTAAAAAGTATTATTTGTTTTAGCTTAATTGCTCTGAAGAGACCATAAATGATATTATCAAAGCTTATAAATGATTTGATTTAAAATTTAGAATTCAGTAAATGGTTTTGACCACTATGGTTACTGGAGCCTTCACTACAACCTCATGAGACAATTTATATTGATGAAGCAAAAATCTGAGGTTAAATATTTATGAATAAAAAAAAATCATGTCATTCTGAATATGTAGAGTTACATATAAAACATAGAAAATTTAGCTTTTAAATACCTAAATATGGTAGTACATTTAATTGCAGGGTAAGTATTTGTTCTGAAAGGAGATAAAATTGCACTTACTTTGAAATGAAAACTTAAGTATTTATTTGAATAAAAGACAATGTTTAAAATATCACTCATTCAAGAAACAAGATGTACAGTTAGTTGTTTTTCATGCCAATTATGTTCTCTAAACTTACTACAAATACTAGATTAGTAAACCTAATTCATTGCTTTGTGGGGAAATAGCAATTCCGTTTCCTAAAACTCATGACAATAACTTTTTCTCAAACAATTGCTAAGTAACTGTTTTATATTTTTTGTCATGGAATCTTATTCGATAAATTTATATTCATTAAGTTAAATAATTGGCCAACAATATAAATTATGCATGGACAAAGTTTATCTAACACGAGTTTTTTTTTTTTTCAGAAGACAGATCTTGGCTCTCTTAAAGAACACTAGAAGGCTGTGTGTTCTTTATTAATTTTCAGTGATTTTGTTAATGGATATTAATTGTCAGAAGTGACAATTCCATAATATATTTAACATATTTGATTATACTCCCTCTATTTCCTTCTCATTACTCCTTCCTCCAAAGATCTTCTGTTTTTCACATAAAATTACATCTTTATACATGCGCATATAAACTAATTTGGAAGATTTAAGCTGAACTGCAAATTAATTCAAGATGTACAGTAAACTAATAGGATGAATAAAAACCTGAATATTTTCGTTAACTTTTGAATTGAGCTATCATTATTATTTTGGTTAGGGTTAGGATCCCAGACAAAATTAGAATTAGGATTAGAGAAATAGAAAATTTAGGTTCATCACAGGATGACCCATTGCAACAATGATACTCACATTCACTATGTTGAAAATGAAGTTTACACCATGAGAAGGGAGGGGTAAGGGATGTGGGGAGGGATGGGATAGTGGCAGAACAAGAAAGAAATGGGTAACAATGCTCAACAAGAAACATACTCCTTACCTTACACATGTAACATATCCCTCTTTAAAGCATCTTTTCAACAAAATAAAATTTAAAAAAAAATAATGAACAATAAAACCTGACAGGAAATAGAAAAACACTTAACATTTGATGTTCAAAATGCAAATAAAATTTAGACCTACACGCTAAGCAAGCGTTAGGATAAATATGAAAAAAGTGGCTTGCTATTAACATGATGATTCGGTTTTATGTAGGCTTAGGATTAGGCAAGGTGTGCCAGTTAGAGTGGAGTTAGGATGAAAAAAACATGTAATACATTGTGTAAAACTGCCACATATTTTAAGAAGAATGAATGAAAACCAGTCTGTGTTACTTTAAACATTCAGATACAATTTGGTTTAAAGTGTGAGATACTTTTTTGTTCTGGTTAGGGTTAGGGAAGGATAAGCTTTAAGGTAAATTTTAGTTTTCCAATAAGAAGTAGAAGCCAAAAAAAATGTGCGATTGAATAGAATCTAGACAATTTTCCTTACAATAACCATTTGGTGTTAAATCAGAATGTGATTTACATTAGGATTCTGGTTAACCGGGGATGAGGATACAATCAAGAAATGGGTTAAACTAGTGGCTTGCGCCTATTATCCTAGCTACTCAGGAAGCTGTTTCCTGAGGATCTCAGTTCAAAGGTAGCCCAGGCAGGAAAGTCCATGAGACTTTTATCTCAAATTAACCACCATAAAACACAAAAGCGGTGCTGTGGCTCAATTGGTTAAACGCACACCTTGAGCTAAAGAACTCAGGGATCATGCCCTTGCCCAGAGTGCAAGCCCCATGACTGACAAAAAGAAAAAAAAAAGAATTAAATATTAAGTAAAGCTGAACCTTTTTTTATGTTCTAGGAATTCACGAAAAGCTGGGATAATGGAAGTACAATGTATTTCATAATATCAGGATTTGAGATCAATGGGTATAATGATTCCTGTTATGGAACAAAATACATTCAAAGTTAAGAGTGAAAAAATCTTTAGGGTTTACAGAAAACTTGCAATTTATTTCAAGAATTACCAGTGGAATTTCAGTTAGGATTGCACAAAATGAGCATTTTTGATAAATTTTAGAATTGGGATACGATTAGTGTCAAGGTTATGGTTAGGATTCCAGCCATGGTTAGGCTTAGAGTGAAGGAGAAAAAAATGAGGGTCAAATTGAAGGTAAATTTTAATATGAGCCTGGTAAGAATTAAAATGAATGCAAACTAGAGTATTGCTATTAATATTAGAATCTACTTACAATAAGGCTGATGGTTATTCTCAATGTTCCAGTTAAGAAAGATTAACTTTAGGGTTAGAAAATGACTAAGATATTGGAAAAAAATGAAACCTATGTTTGGAAGGATGAGTGAAAACTAGTGTACTTGTGTTAGTGTTAGTATTGTCATATAATTTGGATTAAGATTAGGGTCAGTAATTTCTTCTGATTATATTTATATATAAGAAAGCTTTTAGTATAAAATTGTGTTCACTAACAAGTAGAAGCAAATATGCAAGGCTGAATAGTAATTAGAACATTATCATTATATTTATTTCTCAGTGATCATTCTTGTAGTGATTAATGAGAGTTTTCCAGCCAGGTTTAGGTTGAGAGTTAGCGTTAAGTAATGGACTTGATGGTAAGTAAATCTGAAACTGTTTTCAGATACAGTGGTTCAGGAAAAGGTAGAATCAATGGAAACTACAGTATTTTTCCTGGTAAGAGAATTTGAGGACAAGTAATATAATGGCTTATGTTAGGGAACAAGATAACTTTAGAGATAGAGTCAGAAAATTCGTGGGAATTAGAGCAAACAAACTCATTTCCAGAGTGAAAACTAGAGTATTCATTAGAATGATTAAAAACTAGAGTGTTTTTCTTAAACATTAGAATTGGATTATCATTAGGTTGAAAGTTAGGTTTTAGTTCCAGCTAGGCTTAGAGTAAGCATTAGGAAAATGGAAAAATTAGGGTCAAACTGAAAGTAAATCTTTGAATCACAAGTAGAGTAAGAATTAGGATGAATGTGAAATACAAAACTGCTAATAATATTAAGATTAGAGTATGATTAGGGTGAGGGTTAACATCAATATTCCAGTTAGGGTTAGAATAAAGACAAGATAATGAGTGAAACTACAAGCTATTTTTAGAAAGATGAGTTGAATTGAAGTTAGGATGAATAAAAACTAATGTATTTGTGTGGCTTTTAGACTCCAAAGGCCATTAGTTCTAGGTTTAGGTTTACTTTCCTAATTCAGTTTAGGCTTAGGGTTAGGGAAGAGTAAGCTTTAAGGTAAAACTGAATTTCTACTAACACTTTCAAGTAATGTAAGTGCGAAATTTAACAAAAACTAGTTTCCCTAATTTTCCTATTCAGGGTTCAATAGGGTTAAATTTAGAGTTAGGTTTCTAGTAAGGATTAGATATATAGTTAGGGTTTGGAAGTAGAGTAGATTTTAAGTAAACCTGCAGCTTCTTTTTGGATATAAAGGAGTACAGTAAAAGTTGAGATAAATGAAAACTATGGTATTTTTCATGATATGAGGATTTGAGATTGATTCCTAATAGATAGATTTCAGGGTCCAAGTTAGGGAATCTATAGGATTTGGAGAAAATTGCAAATCATTTCAAAGACAATGGGTATCTGTAAGTATGTATCTAAACTCGAGTAATTTTCATTAATTTTAGGATTGGGTTACTATTATCATCAAGGTTACTCTTAGGGTTTTGACCAGGATTAGAGTTAAGATTAGGGAAATGGAAGTTGAGAACTTGAGTGACTTACTTCATTTGTGTATATATATGCACTATTCTAAGGCTTTAACTCAAGGCTTGAGTTCTGTTCCTGAGCTTTATGCTGTAGGCTACAAGCCACGAATCCACTTCCAGCTTTCTTTGGCAGTGAATTTGAGACAAGAATCACACAGACTTTCCTATCCAAGCTGATACTGAACTGAGATCCCCAGACCTCTGCCTTCTGATTAAAGTTAGAATTAAAGGCATGAGCTACCAGTGCCCAGGAAAGTGCTTGATTTTATTGATTGTTTTTACTTATGTTTGAGATAAAGACTTGAATTCAATATCTGAGAGCTTTGCTCACGAGGTAGACAATGCCACTTGAGCCATAGCTCCCAAAATGATTATTTTAAATAGCTGGAAATCATTAAATTAAATTTTCTTCAGATGATAGGCATTAGAACAACATTACTGTTGTTCTAAAACTCATCCTAATAAAAAAAGATTTATAGACACTAGAGATGATCTGAGCACATTCTCATGCTTTGCTTCTAATTGCATAACATTTTAGGGACATGATTTTTAATCATTATTTTGAGTTATCATTAAATAATGAGTTATCATTAAATAAATCAGTTAATGCATACAGTATACTTTGATCAATGCCAAGCCTTTCAACATTTTCATCCATCCCTCCTCTATGAATATCTTCCTTCACTCTTCATAATTTTGTAGGAAATGTACTGGATTCCTCTCTGCACTTCCTCCAATTCCTCTTGGTCATTCTACCTTTTCTCCCTTCACCTCTCTTTTGACTACCCACTTCCATATTATCCATCAACTCTACTCCTAAGCATTTACTGTCCTTGTACTGCAGTAACTGACACATGCAAACTGATGTAAAGATTTTCAGGGTTATTGGCTAGCCATAGATTCCTGAATATGCGTTCTTTGCTCATTCTCTTTGTCTATTCATGCCTTTGAGTAGCGATTGTGCAGATTCATTTGTACCATTTGCTACACAGAAAAGAGATGAACTACTTGTACATATATTTACATACATGTATATACATACATACATGGATATATGCATTTTATATTTTCAAGAATTACGGAGCTACCAAAACTCGCATGCATTTTCCTTCCTTTTAAATTCTTTCAAAGCCTAAATAACTTTGTCTCTTTAGAACACCTAATTTTAAAGAGAATATCACCATCTCTGAACAGTCAGTGGCCTGGAAATTAGATGTTCAAATAGGAGAAACTATTTAGGCTTTTTGGTGGGAGAGAGGAGTATTACTAGGGTTCTATCCAGGAGTTCTCTGCTTGCTAGACAGGACTTTTGTTGTATAGCACCAAGCAGCTCGACCACTGTTGCCATACTTCTAGTCCATATTATTTGCTTGAGATCTTGAACTTTTTGCACAGGTGTGAACTTAGATTGACTGAGACTTTGTTACCTATGCCTCCCACATAATTAGCTAGGATTTCAGATGTGAGGCACGATGGCCAGCTCATTTGTTGAGATGGGAGATTGCTGTCTTGGCAGTTATTTTTGTGGTCTTGCCTCAGACCATGATCCTTGTCATTTCTTCTTCCCAATCAGCTGGGATTTCAGAAGTGGACTACTATACTTGGTGTACATGACACCTTCTTTTTTTTTTTGAAGAAGTTTTTATTGTAAAAATATTGCATAGAGGGGTTATAGTTACTTGAGCATTGCAATGAGCTCATTTTCTATCAAGCAGTGTTACCTATTCCTCTGTATTTCCCTACCCCCCCTTCCCTCCCACCTACACAACTTCACTCCGCCTCACCCCTCTTTCCTGCTTCCCTGCCTAAATTGTAAATTTCTTTTCTCAACATAGTCTGTTATGCATGTCATTGTTACAATGGTTCAGCCTGTATCCCTATTTAAACATTTTGTTTTTTCCCTTCTCCTCCCCAAGCTAGAGAAATGTGTATACAAGATGCGGGGCACCGACATCAAATACAATGAAAACAGGGGTTATACCATGGGCGAGGAACATACAAAGAAACAAAAAAGTCACATGGTTGATTATAAACCCCTATCTTGGGGTTCATTTCACTTCATATAATCTTATCTGGTCTTATATACATAGCTTTTGAACTTTTATTCTTGTCCCAGATATATACTAGTTATTTCAAATAAGGAAAAAAAAGGACCTATGTTTCTTTGGGTCTGGCTTACTTCATGTAATATAATTTTTTCCAAGACTCCAGTTATAGCTCCTATGACCCAGCAATCCCATTTTGGGGCATTTACCAAATGATCACAAACAAAACCATACTAATCTACCAACACAACGATGTTTATTGCAGCATTATTTACCATAGCTAAGATATGGAACCAACCTAGGGGCCCCTCAGTAGATGAACTGATCAAGAAACTGTGGTATATATACCCAATGGAATCCTATGCCTCATCAGAAAGAATGACATAGATCCATTTGTTATGAAATGGAAAGACTTGGAAAAATCATATTAAGTGAAATAAGCCAGGCCCACAAAAACATACTTCCCATGGTTTCCCTTATTTGCAATAACTAATATATGTCTGAAACAAGTAGAAAAGGTCAGATAAGTTGATCTGAGGCGAAATGAACCCCAAGATAAGGCTTCAAACATTTTTTTCTTTCTTTTGCTTGTTTCTAACATATTTATAAGATGATTTTTTTGTTGATTTTTATAGCCCTCCCCCACCGTATAACCCCTGTTTTCACTGTATTTGATGTTGGTATAATTTGTGCGTGGGAAGGGAAAACCAAATTGTTTAAATAGGGATATAGGTGGACCCATTGCAACAATGAGATGTTCAACACATTATGTCGAAAAACGAACTTTACTACTTTGGCTTGGGGTGGGGGGACGCGGGGTAGGAGAGATGGAAAGGGATGGGAAGGGGAAACAAAGGAGAAGACAACAATTCTTGATAAGAAATGTACTCATTACATTGCCCATTTAAGTGCAAACACTCTGTGCAGTATTTTCCCAATAAAAAAAGAGAAAACGTGATATATATATATATATATATGTATGTATATATATGTATATATATATATATATGTATGTATGTGTGTGTGTGTGTGTGTGTGTGTATAGTGGAATTTTATGCCTCTATCAAAAATGGCATCGCCCCATTTGTAAGGAAATGGAAAGATGTGAAAAAAATTATATTAAGTGAAATATGCCAGGCCCAAATAAACGTAGTTCCCATAGTTTCCTTTGCTTGTAGTAACTAGTACATGGTACCATATGACCATATAAGATGATGCTAATTAAAATGAACCCCAAGATAGGGACACAACTGATTTTTTATTCCATGAGATTCTTATCTCTATATAATCCCCAAAATAAAGTTGGAAGGGAAGCTGCGTTTCATGTATAGAGCAACACTCATTAGGGAAAAAGCTTAAGTGAGAAGGTAAGATCCTGAGTTTAAACCACAATATCAGCACTCAAAATAGTTGATTTCTTTTCCTTGATGTTTTTATTAAATTGCTCAGAAAATAATCAACATTTAATTTATGTTTAACATTAGTATTAAAATCTAGTTATATTTGTTGATGTTATTCTTTGTTTTCCTAAATTTTACATACACATTAATATCCAATAATGTAAAGAGGTGATTATTGTTGAACTAGTTTTTATGGCAGTTGAATATGTGGTTGATAGATGCATACAAGGAATTTGGACTGAAAATAGGTATGTGCAGCTCTTCACATAAAGAAATGATAGTTGAAGAAGCTGTGGGCATGTATGAAATAAACTAAAGAAACAGCAAGGAAAGATAAGGTATGATTCTGGAAAACACAAAATTTTGAAAGAAAAAAAAACAAGTAAAATCTATATCTTTTAGCAAGAACTTTGTAACACACAGACACATTTTTTTCCTTATTTCTTCTGTAAGGCATTTCAGTAAAGTTTATTTTACAAAGTTAAACATGATTGACAATTAATACTAACTGGCTTCTGTCTCAGGTAAGCAATTATTCTAGCCAGTTGCTTATAATCTTAGCTACTCAGAGGACTGAGATCTCTAGATCCTAGTTCAAAACCAAGTTGAAGAGTAAAGTTAGTGAGACTTTTCTGTTCAATTAACCATGAGATAAGTGGAAGCTTCACTGTGGCTTAAAGTGCAAGCACTAGCCTTGAGTAATAAATTTCAGAGACAGAACCTAAGCCCAGAGATTTAACTCTCTGAAATTATTCTTTTTTTTTAATCCCCCCCCCTCTGAAATTATTCTTAAAATACTTTTTCTCAGGATTTCTTTAACTTGTCTAAAGAATGTTTTAAAATAAGGTATTTTTTATTTCATGTTATCATCATTAATATTGAGGATGTGCAGAAAACAATTATTTATAGTCAGAACTGGTTTGTATTGCTTTGTATTACACATTCCCTCTACACCCAGAGATCAGCTGGAAAGCAGATGGCCAAATCCTGGTGGTTGGAAATGAAGATACATATGTGTTCTTTGGGCAAAGAAACAAACTTATGAAATGGTAGCCTTTATATATAACACCTTAATATTAACAATAAAATTAATGTTATTACTATTATTTTTTTTTGTCATTTGTGGTGTTTGAACTCTGGGTCTGGGCATTGTCCCTCAGCTCTTCAGCTCAAGTCTAGCATTCTACCACTTGAGCAACAATGCCACTTTACATTTTCTGAACCTTTAATTGGAGATAAGGGACTCACAGATTTTCCTCCATGGACAGGCTTTGACTCTTTAGTAGCTAGAATTACAGGTGTGAGCCACTGGCCCCAGTCAGTAAAATTATTTTGAAAAAGAAAAAACCCCACGATTGTATCCTTAAAAAATTACAATCTAGAAAGTGTATCTGTAATGTTAGTTGGGTCAAGTCACCATCTGCAGCAATCATTTTTAGATCTCACTATGTCTTGTCTAATGCCAGATAATATTTCATTAATTTATTTTACTTTTTCCTAACAAAGTTCATCATGAATGGCTACAGCAAAATTTTCTTGTGAGCATCAACAATTCTTCAACATATTTATTTCAACAAACAGCATTTTGCATTTGGTTCTTGTTGTTGTTTCATTTTGCCAGCGCTGGGGCTTGAAATTAGGGCCTGGGCCCTCTCCCTGAGCTTCTTTGATCCAGACTAGCACTCTACCAATTGAGCCACAGTACCAATTCCAATTTTTCTGCTTATGTCATACTGAGGAATCAAATCAAGTGCTTCATGCATGCGAGGCCAGCACTCTACCAGTAACCACATTCCCAGTTATTGGGACTTTTGTTGTTGTTGTTGTTGTTGTTGTTTTAAGATAGCATTTTACTATGTGTCCTTCTGTTGGCCTAAAACATAGGCTGGTCTCAAGCTAACTTCTAAATCATCCTCTCAAGTTCAGAGATTACAAACATTGACCACCATATTTGGCTCAGGATTCTTGGTGAGACAATACTCTTTCAGATATAGAAAGAGTTATTCTGTCTTCCTTGGACTCAATGGATTTTGCATTCTGCATTTTAATCACATTCTGTCCTGGTGTGTTTCCACTTCTAGATCAATAGAAATATTTCAGGATCAGAACTTGAAGCTGATCCCTGCCATCCAACAACATCACATTCTTGTGAATAGCACTAGCTGGCCTCATGAGCATAGCAGCCAGCTGGAGCTCAGCTATCTGATGGCCTTGGGCTCCAACAGTGCAATTATTTCTGTGCACAGACTGAAATCTATCATAGGTAATTTTGATTTATTCCATTCTATTCTCAGCTAAATTCTATTCTCAGCTTTGTATGCTTTAAAATCTCTTAAATATTAATTACTATTTTCCTACATTCTCAAAAGTAACATCTATGTCTTACTCTAAAATTCATTCAAACATGCAAAAATATTAATGTAGTTGCTGTCCAACTATGGCTCATATTTTAAAACCTGGCTACTTTAGAGGAAAAATCGGAGGATCCTGGTTTAAAGCAGCCTATGCCGAAAAATCTGAGATATTTCTCCAATTGAGAAACCAAAATCCAGAAGTGGAGATGTGGCTCTCGTGGTAGAGTATCAGCTTTGCGCAAAAAGACTAAACAGGAATATTAAGTCTACTTCTGACTCCATTATTTACTCATGGAACTCACACACACACACACACACACACACACACACACACACACACACACACACACACAAACACAAACACACAGACATAATCTACATTCTCTTTGCCTCCCCTTCTTGAGCAGTATTCAGTGCCATTAACTTAATGCATGTTTTCTCCAAATTATTATGGTAGGGAATAAACTATATTTGCATTTATGATAATGCACTTTTTTGTACTTTTTGTTTTGCGTTTTTTGTACTTATGTGAGAGAACAGTGTTTTGTGAAGACTAAACAGAAATTAATGTGTCAGTAAGTGGGTAGGTTACAGACTGAAAAATGCAGATAATACCACTTTAAATTTTATTTCTCAAAATTTAAATATATATACATATGTATGTATTTAAAATTTCTGCCAAGATTTTATTTCCATTAACAATAATTAATCTTTTTCCATTATATAAATTTAACATATTATACGTCTCATAGTAGATTTAAATTTATAGATTTCCTTTCCTTGGAGACAAGGTTCTGCAGTGTAAATCTGGCTTTCCTCAACTCCTAATTGTGTCTGGCATTACCATGTGGTAGTATAGTACCATGTCCAGCTATATTATTTACATTTTGTACAGTAGAATATTAATATGAACAGTTTTAAGTCACATATCTTCATGAGTATGAATGAATTTCTTGCAAAAAAAATGTTATAGAGTTACTGAGTGAAGCCAATTATGGTAGATATGCCTGTAATCACAGCACCCAGGAGGATTATAAGCTTAAGAGCAGCCTGAGCTACACAGCAAGTCCCTTTTAAGACAAAACAAAATAACAACAACTTTTGAGCTTGGAAGTGGGAAAGTATTGTTAAGTGGGGTGATAGGAGCATACAAAATTGTGTGTGTGTTTGTGTGGTGTGTGTGAGTGCGTGTGTGTGTGTGTGCTTGTACTTGTGCTTGTGCTTGTGCTGGTCCTAGGGCTTGAACTCAGGGCCTGCACACTGTTCCTGAGCTTTTTGCTCAACCCTAGCATTCTACAACTTGAACCAAACTCCACCTCAAGCTTCTTTAGAGGTCAATGGAAATGAGTCTGCTCCATTTCCCTGTTCCGGCTTAGAACCTTGATCCTATTTTCTCTGCCTCTTTTGTAAGATAACAGGCATGAGCTGTATAGTTGCTGTATTACTGTTAAGTAATATAGTAAACATCATACAAATTTATACTCCTTCCATCAGTGTTTGAGTGTTGCACACACACCTAAGATAAAACCCACTCCAGGTTTGATGACATCCATATCTCATAATGTGAGATATGTATTGTTATGCTCACTTTAACTATGAAAACTTTGAGATCCAGAGAGCTTAGTTAATTTTGAGTCCCTATCTCATATACAGTGGAGCCTGTATTCCAGTTCAACTAGGTCTGTTTATTTCAGAAAACATGGAGTCATCATGTGTTCTAGTCAACATGTGTTCTAGCAAGTACTTCTCCTTAAAAACACAGTTCTGTGCCTGACAGCTTACTTTTCTCTCTCTTTAACTGTTTGCACCCCTGTTCATAAGGTAGGCAAAGCACACATGATGAGAAGAGCCATTTTTGAAGGGGAAATTGATAATGGGTTTTGAACTTGGTATCACATAAATATTAGTTGGATCTTCCATTTGAGTTATGCCTCCAGCACTATATTTCTGTCTTTTTTTCTTTTGTATTATTATTACAAAGATGAGTTACACAGAGTTTATAGTCATATAAGTGAGGTATGGATATATTTCTTTTTTGAAATGTCACCCCTTCCCTTGCTCTCTCAATTTTTTTCACTCACTGGTTTGGTTTTATTAACTTCTCCTTCTGTCCTCCTGCTCCTGCTCCTGCTCCTCCTCCTCCTCCTCCTCCTCCTCCTCCTCCTCCTCCTCCTCCTTCTTCTTCTTCTTCTTCTTCTTATTATTATTCTTCTTCTTATTATTATTATTATCATTATTTTGTTTTAGAGGGGATAATTACATACGTGTGGTAATGACTACATTTCTTTTGTAGTTGTTTTTGTTTCAGTCAGTAATCAGGCTTGAACCAAGGGCCTGAGCACTGCCTTTGATCTCTTTTATTGAAGAATGGCACTCATATTGAGCCACAGCTCTACTTCCCAGAGTGCATTTCTTTTTGGAGAATGTTACCCTTTCCCTTCATCTCTTAGTTTTCCCATCCTTCCCCACAAATAAGTTGCATAGGTCATTTTCAATATAATACCAATTGAATACCACTGTTGCACATGCTCATCATTTGTCTCACTTTAATATGACTCCTTTAACTTCTCAAAGAGAGATAAATGAAGAAACATGACAAAAATGAAAGAAAATAAAGAAAAATATCATCTTGTTTCTGATTCCTGGTCACTGGCTATTTTTGAGATAAAATGTGTTTGTGTGTTGGTGTGTGTGTGTGTGTAAATACTTGGGCTTGAAATCAGGGAGTTGACTTTTAGCTTTTTATTCAAGGTTAACTCTGTGTGTGTGTGTGTGTGTGTGTGTGTGTGTGTGTGTATAATGGAGCTTGAACTCAGGGAGCTGACCATTAGTTTTTTAACTCAAGGGTAGCCGTATACCACTTGAACCAACCTTCACTTCTTGATTTTGAATGGTTAATTGGAGATCAAAATTTCACAGATTTTTCTAACCTGGTCTAGCTATAATCCACTTTCCTCAGATCACAGCTAGAGTTACAAGTGTGTACCACTGGCCGTGATTGGCTTACATTCTTTTTGTTAAGTACTTGAAATGTAAAAGACAGTTGCAACCATAGTAAAAAAGAAATCCATTTAACTTTCCCAGCTTCATTAACTTTTAATACTTTGTCACATATGATATGTACAGAAAAACATTTTTGGTTTTTTTCTTGTTTTTTTCTTCATGATGAACTTGATTTTATATAGCTTTTAACCTAGTAAATATTGATGAGAATATGTCAGATGGCATTAATGACCTTTTGTTGTCTTTCATAAGGAAATGGTGCAAACTAACACTTGTGATAAATTTGTGTGCAGGACCCTGATAATATATCCACATTCTTAGCCAGAAGACAGCAGTGACTGTTACAAATCATCTAGATCTGACAAAACCCTGACTCAGGCCTTATTACCACATTCCTGTATGTCCTGTTAGAGTATAATCCTAACTCTCCAGTGAACATCACAGATCCTTTCTGGACCTTCTCAGGACACAGCCAAGGTCACCAGTCAGGCGTGGCACCTACAGTGTGATGGGAGACTGGTGACAGCTTCCTAAGATGGAACAACACAGGAAATATTACGTCCTTAAGCTGTCATCAGTCCATAGGGTTCCTCATTGAGCATTCGACCCTAAGATTTAAGGAGAAATCAAACTCTCACTTCCTTGTGCCACTTGTGGACCTGTATATCTTCTGTTGCTGTCATCTGCTGTGGAAAGAAATGATCTGAGCTCTATAAGCCATTTTGCTTCTTCTCTTAGGGTAAGTCTGGCTTCTATACTTAGAAGAAAAGAAATGTAGTGATATAAAATAGCAAACTTAACCTTTTTCTAGTCTATTTTATTACCCAAACATGTTTTCAGATTCTACCAATAATTATTATTAGTAAGAGGCACTTAATTACAGTCATTTTCTCAAACTCCTAAGCTGTGTGAGAGAAACAACAGCCAGTGTGAAGGGTCTTCCAGTCTAACTTCTTGACCAGGGAGGAGTGCCTCCAAATTGAACAAAGAATACTACTTATATCTCAGATTACTTGTCCAAGTTATACATACCAAAGAAAGTTAAGGACAAGAGATTAGTCTGACTTGTGAACAGTGCAGATAACAAACACATATTCTATGTTAACAGAAACAAAAACAAATTTTCTTTTATTCATCTAACAAAGTACAAAGCGCTACTTTTCTCATTATCTCTTAATTGTGGTTATATGTACTTAGTACTAGCTTCTTGATAGTCCTGAAAAACTCTTTGATACGAACTCAGAAGTTCCATTAGTATCAGCTTGAGATTTTATGAAAAAAATTTAATTTTTATATTTTTAAAAATCTATTTTATTATAAAGATGCTGTATAGAGGGGTTACATTTACATGAGTAAGTTACATTTCCCATTAAACATTGTTACCCACTCCAGTGTTTATCTTCCTCTGTCCCTTCCCTCCAATCCCCCCACCCCGTTGGAAAGTTAATTTCTGCCATAGTGTCCTGTGAATATCATTGTTGCAATGCATCACCATTTAAACTTCTTTCAGCATTTTGTTATTTCCCTTCCCTCCCCCCAATCAGATAAATGAATATACAGAATGCAGGGTACCAGAATCACAGATGGGAATTGCCATGGATAAAACCAATAGGAGAAGAAAAATAACATAAAGTAAGAAAAATGAACTATCTGCCGTACATTGGTTACATCAAGCTTAACAACGAAACAAAAGAAGACCTGCCGTTTCTATGTATTAGCATTCATTTAAGGTAGCATCATTTTGTATGGTCATGTATATATCCATAAAACTCCTGTGCTATTATGATCCACTTTCAGGAGTAATAGGCTAATGATAATCATTGCAAGTGAAGGAAATCATAGGGCTCACGTTTCTTTGGGATTGGCTTGATTAACTTAGTATGATTCCTTCAAAGTCTTTTCATTTTCTTACAACAGGAACGATGCCATTCTTTCTGATAGAAGCATAAAATTCCATTCTGTAAATATACCATATTTTCTTGATCCATTCATCTATTGAGGGGCAACTGGGTTGGCTCCATATCTTAGCTATGGTAAACAATGCTGCAATGAACATAGTTGTGCTGGTAGCTTATTGTGCCCTAGTTTGAGATCATTTGGATAACTGTGAGGAGTGGGATTCCTTGATCTTAAGGGAGTTCTATATTTAGTCTTTTGAGGAACCTCCATACTGCCTCCCAGAGTGGTTAAACCAGCTTACATTCCTACCATCAGTGTAGTAGGGTTCTCATTGAGGCATATCCACCCCAGCATCTGTTATTATTTGTTTTTTTTGATAATGGCCATTCTAACTGGGGTGAATGGGATCTAAATGTGATTTTGCTTTTGATTTGCATTTCTTTTATGACCAGTGATGCTGAGCATCTTTCCAAGAGGCCACACTATAACAAGTTTCTAGTGTCTCAACAGAGGCATAGAAACTTGTAATATTGTATGCTTTTTGTTGTACATTCACTTCACTTGGAGCTTCCAATGACTCCTATAACTTACAGAAAAAGTTTATACTATTTACCTTACTGAAAAAAAACACCAATTTTCAAAAAACATAGAAAAATGTATCTTTGTCAGGGGTCCCAGTGAATACTAAGGAAGTTTCTTTACTGGGAAATTTTACTTGGTTGCTTTTTCGTTATGTCATTTGAACACAGGTTGAATTTGGGGTTTCCTGGCCAACTCTTTAACAAACTAGCAACTATGTTCCTCATTGGATTTTGCTTCACAAGTTACAAATATTTTGACATATTTTTGGTTTGGTGTTTGGGGGGAGGTTGGCTTTTGAAGTACTAGTGGGCCAGTACTCAGGCTTGAACTGAGGGTCTGGAGCTCTTGCTTAGATTGCTTTACTCAATGTTGTCACTCTGCCCCTCGAACCACATCTCCACTTCTGGCTTTTTCTACTTAATTGAAGATAAGAATTTGAGGATTTATTAGCTTGGGTTGGCATAAAACTGTGATCCTCAGATACCATCCTTGTGAACAGCTAAGATTACAAGAATGATCCAGAGGATGGATATATTGTGCTCCTTATGAAACCTAAACAAGGGCACATAATTCTGAAGCATGTGTGCAAGATTATGCATTTCTCTGTACAGTATTTTCACAATAAAAAAGAAAATTAAGGGGCTGGGAAGGTGGCTCAGTGGTAGAGCGCTTGCCTTGCATGCTCAAGGCCCTGGGTTCGATTCCTCAGCACCACATAAGCAAAAAGAAAAAAACCGGAAGTGGCACTGTGGCTTAAGTGGTAGAGCACTAGCCTTGAGCTGAAGAGCTGATGGACAGCGCCCAGGCCCAGAGTTCAGGCCCCACGACCAGACCCCACCCTAAATAAAAGAAAATTAGTTAGAAAATATAGCCCTTATATGTGTGTATAAATAATATAAATGTGTAGAGGGAAATGAGGATGTATCTGCGGCTTTTGTTGAAAGATTTCACCTATGACTTTTCACAGACTGGGCTACGCTGTACAGAATGCTTGAGACTAAAGGTGAGGTAACTGATGTCATCATTCCATTCATCTATATCCCTTGTTAACATGTGCATATCCTGTGGTGTAATCATGATTATTTTGTGTATGAGAGGCAGTACTGGGCAGTACTGGGGTTAATTCAGGACCTAGGTACTGTTTCTTAGCTTTAATATGCGATGCTAACACTCTACTATTTGAAGCACAGCTCAGCTTTCTCGATTTACTGTTTAAATGGAGGTAAGAGGAGGTAATTTGATAACCATTCTAGAATTTTAAGCTTTAATGCTTATTAACTCAAAGGAGGATTATAAACATTCAGAATAGTGGAATGTGGCTACTACTCATTTGATTTATGTGGAAAGATGATCAGAATTCTTATGGTAAAAAAAAAATATATCTTCAAATTTCCAATGGTTGACTGCTATGCTAACTGGGAGGAGACATTGGTGCTGCCAGGGGTTTGAAAGTTGGTAATGAAGCAAAATATCTGGGGAGAGCATTTGCTAAGGATATAATTTCCAAGACTCATACCAAATACATTGAACGAGAATGCTAAGTGATGAATGACTGAGCACCAAATTTTATTTGTTGGCTTCTTTGTTTTTGATGTCCTGGGTTTTGGTCCTAAGGCCTCCGTGCTGTTTCTTAGTTTTTTTCCTCAAGGCTAGTGATCCTCCAGTTGAACCATAACTTCCTATCCATATTTTTGGTGTTTAATTGGACATGTCTTACCAAATTTCCTCTTTGGGATTCCTTAAAACTCATCCTCAGATATCAGCCTCCTGAGTAAATAGGATCCCAATTGTAAGCCACCAGAGCCCAGCAAGAATCACATTGTAGAAGTATTATTTCGGTGAATCAGATGTGTCCGACTGCTAATTTAGCACTTGTTTCCAGTGGGTCATGTCAGTTTTATACTAAAATTAGAACTTTTCATCTTGTAATCCACAGTATCCCATATCTATCTATTTTATTCCTATCTTCATTTCTGACCTCTTTTTGCTTCTTTGTACATTTCCATTCTTACTTCACAAGCAAGCATGTCAGTGCAGTTTTCCTTTTCTGAAGTAAGTCAGGTCCATTTTCATCAATGGGGGATGTACTTGCTGTTCTTACTGCCTGAAGTACCTGCTCCTAGATAATTGCCTGGATGATGGCTCTCATATCAACTATCTCTTGTTCAGGGTTGTCTCATCCCATCTTCACTGTGAAGTTGTTGCTACAAAATCACCAATGTCATGTCTCTGATTTATAGGAATTATCATTATGATTTCTGGTTTTCATTTCAGCATGAAATTGGTGAAGAGAGAGCCACATTTACTTCTGTTTCTCCAATACCTATAATAGTGTCTAATCCTTAGTGTTCAGGAGTCTTACATGGAGATCAGCCTTGCCCAGCTCAATTTATCCTAGCTTCTGGTGAGGACAGCTCTTCAAGGTGAAGTCTGGTGGCTAATAGTCATTCCCTCTCATTCTTTGTGCCTGTTGGTGTGGTTGAGTCCACTTCAGGGCAAAACCAGTGCCTGACACCTATTTGTTGCTATGGCAAAGGTGGCTGTGGCATCATAGAAGTTATAGCCATTATTTTGTGAAGCTGTGTGAGGATATTCACCCCCCATAATTTCTTCCATATATGTGTCTCCTTTGCCCAGGAGTGCATTCAACAATTCAGCAACCAAACAGTCACTCAGTTCCTGATACATTCAGAGTATGTTTCCTTTTCCTTTAAAAAAAAAGAAAAATTCAAGACATGCTTTTGTGATTTGTCATTGAATTACTGAAACAGAATATATTATTTTATGTATTTGTAAGTCTTTGTCCATCTCTCGTGAGCCCTTGCCATATTTCTCTGTGTTTGCAGCTTGGGAAGGGAAATAAGGTTTATTTCAGTATAGTCAGAGATTATAGTTCAGAAGGCTCTTTTTAGATCCTTTTGGAGGGAATGCCTACTTTTTCTCTGATGTTTTACAGATAGCCATCTTGGTACAGAAACTGAGTAGAGTGTCATAAGAGGCTTGTCCTGATTTCTACTGACTTTCCTCTGGGTTCGGGGAGTGTGATCCCACTGCATATGTGTCCCTTTGCTAAACTGAAGGGCCCAGACCTCCTCTAAAAATCTAAGGCCTTGGGGGTAAGAGAGACTAAACCTCAGAATCCAGCTTCCCACATCACTAGGATTACAGGCCTGAGTCTCTTCGACTCAAGTCATAGGTGCATTTTAATACATAGTGTAGTCAGTTTCATTATATTCATTTCATAGACAGATATATACAAATATATGTACATGTTTATTCATCTATTAATAATCAGTGTTAGATCTAGAAACACACAAATACATATTCATATAATCATGTAATTATAATCAAATTATAGCTGTATTTCACCAAAAATATTTTACACTAATATTTTATGAAATAATTACTTAACACTAAAAATTTAAATGCCTGTGTAGTTTGAAAACTCATATACAATTTTATATATTATATAATATACTATATATAACATCAAGAATATAACATGCATTTACATACAACTGATTTAATTGTGTTATTTTCCTTCCTGATTTTGTGTTTGTTCATCTGTGTAAACCTTCTTTCTTCTATTGATGATGGTTTTTACTTTCCAGTATAAATATTTCCTATATATTTTGTCAAATATCAACCATAAGTAGATTTTTATATTATTGGAGCCAAATTTTTCTTCCATATTTACCCAAAGCACAAAGAAAATCTATACAGATTTGAACTCACTGTTGGAAGAATGTCCCACATACCACTATAAATATTATGTCATTTGTCCCAATTGACAGAATAGCTTTGTAGGACATCTTATCTGCTGTCCAAAACCTTTTCTAGCCACCTTATCTCCCCAGCCAGGCATGACCTGCCTTCTTTGCTGCTTCCTGTGCATTTAACAGTTCCATTTATACACAGTAGGCTCTCTTGTTCAGCCCCCTGTCACTCTGTGTTTTCCCTCCAATAGCACACGTATGCACGATGCTTCAGATTGTAGGTTTAAAAAGAAACATATTTAGGATTCATGAGTCTACAATATATCAAAAACATTGACATTTTAATAAAGTTAGAAAACTAAATAGAATTAACACATTACAACAATCAGAACAAAAGGAAAATAAAGATTTTTCCAGGAAGGGGGAATGGAATCTCTAAGTCTAGATTGGCCTCTAAGTTGCCTTCAAGCAGAAATTCTCCCTCTGAGTACTCAAAGGGATTTACTTCCTCATTAAAGACAGGATTTTCTTCCTGAGTCCAGGGAGGGACAGGTTCTAATTTCTTAATTGGATATTGGATCCCCTGCAAGAGGACAGATTGGTCTGGGTATTCTGTGAGGAAAGATTCTCTTTCCTCAACTGAATCTAGATTTTGGACCTCTCTTATTGATTTTCCTGAACATAGACTGGTGTCATTTTCCATTAGCACACATTTACCCTGCACACCAAGACGAGTCTTTTTGACTGGTTTGGCTCAGATCTAGGTGGATTGTGAATATCAATGGGAGACATTCTGGATCATCTTCTTCCTTGGTTGTATGTGCAGGTGCACCTGCATCACATGTGGTGTTCAGAACCAGTGAGATGTCCACAAGACTCAAAACTTGCTTGGGCCTTTCCACAAATTAAAAAATAAATCCCTCTATATTCATATGCTTTCTGGAGATTAGTGATGGCTTCCTATGTCTATCAGTCACCATAGATGACATCACTGATGGGTTCTTTATCTGGAGTTCTGCAGGAGTTGTTCTATGGTGATGCAAACCTGAGCATGGAAATAGGTTCATGAGTCTTAGAACTGTAGAAGTTAAGGTGTGACTAAACATTCATGAGGATCTAATGGGGGAAGCTGTAGAACTTGTGTTTGGACTGAACACTGATGAGAAGGTAGGGTGTTTCTAATGAGTGATTACTTCCAAGTTCTTTCAAAAGGAGAACAGATATTACCTGACAAAGAATATCAATGAAAGGACATTTTACCAAACTGGGGCGTACTAAGGGCTCTTGGCCAATCAGGCACAGACCTAGAAACCCAGGTTCCATCCATACTCACCAGCTCTAAGGCATCTAAACAAGGACTTCTTCCTCTTTTTCTTGGTCTCAAGGATCATGCGTTCCTCCAGCTGCTCCAGAAGTATATGTGAGCAGAAGAGCAAGACTGAAGAGGGCATGTTGAGCTTGACATACTGTGTAAGTTCTTTCATGGTGTCATGGTACTTGTGCTCATAGAAATCATCATGGTAGAAGTCCATCCACATAGGAAAGATGGATCAAACCATGCTGTGTGCAGACAAGGAAAATGTGAGCCCGTCCACCACATCCAGAGCCTATAGCGTTTTTCTGGTGGGACATGCATGTTGGGAGGTGGGAAGAGACTCCTGCAAGCAGGATGCTCCTCACAATTTCTCAAATACAGTACTCTAAAATTCACCCCGTGATAGGAGGAGAAATTTGTTTCCCCATTGAATCTGACTTGTTATACACAGACCTCCTTGTCATCCATTAGAGTCCACAACAGCAACCGCATCCACGATGTGTAATCTGCTATCCAGTGAAGTGCCAAGCCTCAACCCCCTGGTGAAAATCAAAACTGGTGTGCAAAGAAGAATGTTGATTTTGAATCAGAAACCTCAAAGATACCCATTTTTCAAGGACATAGCTTTTCTTTGTCCCAACGTCCACTTTCTTTTTCATCTTGTTCATCTTTTTCTCAGTTTCGGTAGAAGGATCTGTACCAATGGGAGGAGAGAAGGAGAATAACTCTGTGCTTCTCCTTGTTCTGAACTAACAGGATACACATGGGACTAGTTAAGTCCCACAGAGTAATGTAAACATGACAGACAAAAAGTGAAGATATGTCTACACAATTTCAAGAAAATTCAGTGAGGATGCTTATATGCATCTGTCCAAATAAGTGCACAATGGCTCATGCCTCTACTACTACTAACCAGGAAGGTGAGATCTGAGGATCACTGTTTGAACACAGTGTAATTTGTAAAAGTCTAAAGATACTTCAATTAACCAGCCAAAGGCCAGACCTGGACCTAGGGATCAAATTATAGAGTACTATGAACAGGACAGCACTCAGGCCCCGAATTCAAGCTCAAGTTGCATTCTTTCTTCTGTCTATATTCCTTCAAATGCCTCCAAGATACTGGTTTCCTAGGTGAGGGTGGACGTGGGTGCCCCTGGCTCATTCCTATAATCCTAGTCTCTCAGCAAGCAAACTGCTAAGGCTCCACTAGTTTCTGTAGCAAATGAAATGTTCTGACAGCCCACTCCTAAGGAGTTAGCCATGGAGTGAACTTCTTTGTCTCAAGACAAGCTCCTGTGATCAGACCCTAGTGAAACAGTCTCCGAGAGGTACCAAGTATTCCAATCATCTGCCAAGGTGTTTCATCAGCCCTGTTTGAAAGAAGAGCACTCACTTTTTAAACAATATCCAGCAACTGCTCCATTGTCTCCTACTCTATAGTGGTGAAGGATGTTTCCCACATAGAAAAGATCACCATTCTGGTAAGCAGGGACCAGGTCCATTACCAGCATTTCAAACAAGCTTGAGTCCAAGCTCCCTATATTTTAAGGCACATTCAGGGTTTGGGCTGACTCATTGTCACACTGTGGTGGTAAAAAGAATGGATTTTTGAAACGTGGAATTGGGAGTACACTTTAAAATAATAATATAGTGGATTGAAAAGTACAAAGTAAATATTTTCTCAGTATACACATATAAAAGCACACAAGAAGAAGGTTGTACTGTGGGCTACGATGAGATTAAATAGGTTTCCTGTCAGTTATAACTGGCCTGAATTGCCTTGGGTTTTCCTTGGTTTCTTCTTATAAAAAGGCCCGAGAATATGGATTCGTGTTTTTGCACTGATCCAATGTCTGCAGCATTGAGTGAGGCACTCACACCTCTTATGCCTGAGACCTGAGTCTCTTGAACTTTGAAAACAACACAGGAATTTTTTCTTGTTCCTGAGCTACAGGCCACTTGAGCTGGCTTGAGCTGTCAGTTACAGTTGCCTGGCACTCAGAGTTCCATATTCTGTTCCATTGTGAGGTAGAGAGTGTCATCTCTCAGAGCCCAATGATCTAAGCTGCTTGCTCACATAAGACCATCCCAATGACATACTGGAGCCTGAAATCTTCCCTCATACATCACTCTATACACATGTGAACATTGTCAAATCCCAACATCCTCAGCTAGGACTGGGAATCATCATGCTCTCAACCTCAAGGAACACTTCCTAGGTCAGATCCATGCCTTATTTGTCACTATTCCTCTCATCCTGCAGAAATCATTTTGCCTCTCAGGGCCCTCTCAGCATGCCATGTACTTCATGTATCTTTTTTTGACAACTACATAGTAGGACTTTGTTTGTTTTTTGTTTCCTAGTCTTCTTTGCTCTTGAAGCCCCAGTGTGCTGTCATCTGGAAAAAACCTAAGTACTTAGAGGTGGGAAAATCATACAAGTATTGAAAAATAAACCTTACACATATTGTCAGACATTTGTAGAGATGTACATTCTTGTAAGATAAGAGAGTATTTTTGATACTTTTGTCATATTTTATGACAGAGGGGCGGGGGAGGAGGGAAGAGGTGCTGCATTGTCTTCTCATGATTCAATGATTATTATAGAAAAATACTATAGTTGAAGGAATGTAAGCTTTAAATATGAAAACTTTGCTCCTGTTTTTTTTATAATAAGCTAGTTGTTTATAAAGAATTCCTCACTAAAGTCTTGTCATCTTTGTCCCATAAACTATCCGCCTCCTTAAAATAATCAGGAAAAAAACCTTCACAAATGAGTGGGCTGTTGCCCAATCTCTGGATAAGAATTTAAGATACAACATTGCCAGCGAATCTGTTTGTGTACATGTGTGTTGAGTGTGTGTGTATGTGTGTAAGGTTTTGCTGTGCATATCTGTGTTTTAGGTCTTGAATTCAGGGGCTATATGACAAGCCTGAGTATCTTTCTGGTGACTGTAGTGATCTACCAATTGTGCCACAGTTCCACTGCAAGTTTTCTGTAGTGAAATGGAGAGGAGAGACTCATAAAATTTCATGCCCAGGCTGTCTGAACTAAATCTCAGGTCTCAAACTCCTGATTAGTTAGAGTTATATTTGTCAGTCTCCATAACCTGATGATCAAACTGTTACTGGAGGCAGTGGGGTTGCAAGTTTCTGTCTAGCTTCACAACAGTTTATATCATAAAACAGCAACAGTAGAACCCTATATAAAAATACAATAATAAGATATAATTAGAATATAATTTAGTGATATAGTCTGTTAGCATAAATTTCAGGAAACCATGGTCTTAATGATTTAGCATCACAAATCCAAACAAAATGAGATAATTTCAGTAGACTCTACAAATTTTTAATTCCATCATATAATAATTTCAAATCATTATAATAATCATACTTATAATGTAAAAAGATGTAAAAAGACGAAGATGGCAGATTATGAAATGGGAAATTCTACACTGCAGGAAAATTATTGTCATGGTGAATATATGGTGGTATTGTCATGGTGAATATATGAAAATATTCTTCAGGGGAGCAATAAATAAATATATATTTACTACACATATTCTAACTTGTCTCTATCTCTATCAACTTCCAATATTCTGCACATTGTCAGTGTATTCATGTTTATCGTATATTGCCATACAGCAAGCAGAGTCAGGAGTTAACCAAACTAAATTAGCTTGAATGTTTTAGGAGATAAACCTGCTAATTATATTGACTATTTTATATATTTAACATGTAGTGTGTTATCATTGTACTCTCTAAGTATATACATAAGCTATCCAAAGTAAAATGGAATATAGCATTGTTTTGCCTGTAAAGGTAGATATTTGGGACATCAGTTCCAGACCAGTGTAGAGTTACTTGCAATGCTCCCCAACCACTGGCTATGCGTGATGGAATACTTCTATCATCTCAGGCCCATGGGGAGCTGAGAACAGAAGGATTTCAATTCCGTGCCATTCTAGGAAAGATCGTCCACATGGCTCCATCTCAACCAAAGAAAGTGCAACACTGGCTAGCACTTATCACCCCCACTTATGTGAAAATAAAAATAAGAGCATTGTAGTATAAGAAACAAACAATATTATAGCATGGCAATATAAACCATCATGAACAACACTTAACTAGTGTTTGTTTCTCATAACTGTAATCCTAACTATAGCTAGGATTATATATGTGAGCCAGAGGCACCAAGCAGTTCATTTTAAAAATGACTATTTGAAGCCAGGTGCCAGTCTCTCATGCCTGTAATCCCAGCTAGTCATGAGGCTGAGATCTGAGGATCGCAGTTCAAAGCCAGCCCAGGAAGAAAAGTCCCCATAAGACTCTTATCTCCAATTAACAACTCAAAAAACAGAAGTGACTCTGTGGCTCAATTGGTAGCATGCTAACTAACTTGAGCACAGAGTCTCAGGGACAGTGCCCAGGCCCTGAGTCCAAGCCCCACAACTGTCAAAAAAAAAATAAACTTTTTAAAGTCTGAATTTTTTGTAAATTAAAATGACAGCTGTGGTATACAATTCTATAGACTACTACAGATTTCATTATATTTGTAGTTAGAAAAAGTAGCAACAGTTGAATAAAAGACATTTTTTCATAAACTAGGGCAGATTGGTCTCTAATTTGACGAAATTGCTGGACTCATAAGTAATATTTTTTGGTGACTTTTTGTTTTGTTTTTAGAACAGGATGAGATACCTTATTTCTGCCAATGGCCATTTGGGTGTGTCTAACATCATTCACAGGCCATGAAAAATTAACAGTAAAAACAGGGCACAGTCAACTGGCAATAAATTTACTTGTCTTTATGCCACGTTCCAAATGATTTGTTTAGCTTATATGTCCCTATGGCGTGTAGTTTCCTATTCCTGCCTTCCTCAAAATACAAGCATGTTCCACCAATTCAGATTTGAGCCAGGCAATACGGAGTATTAGTGCCAAGTGTCGAGGAAAATTGTAACACAACCAGATAAGCATGAAACTAACACCTTAGTAACTGGACACTGGGGACTCAGTCGTATAATCCTAGCTACTCAGGAGGCTGATGATCACAGTACAAAGACAGCAGGAGTGAGAAAATCTGTGACTCTTCTCTCCAATTAACAACCAAAAAGCCATAAAGGGTGCTGGGACTCCAGAGGTAGAGTAGCCTTGATTACAAAAACTCAGGTGCAGCAACCAATCCTGAGTTGAAGCTGATGGTTAGGCACAAAAACAAAAACAAACTACAACAAAACAAACAAAAACTGGGAGAAAGCTCAGGAAAGGATGGCATTGTCTACAAGGCAAATGTACACATTACATGAATTGTGATATGGTAAATACACTCTACACACCTTAGTAACAATTACATTTAAAAAAGAATCTGAGAAATCCCAAAACCGTGGACCTTATGATGTGCATCTACTTCCTAATTTTTCAAAGTCCCATCATCTGACCTGGTAGCACACAGGTTGTAGCCCAGGGTGATTAGAAAATATGACGGTAGAGATCTTTCCAGATTATCCCACCACGTCTTTGATTACTTTAAGCTAAAAACAAAACAAAGCAAAGAAAACAAAATAGACTTTAAGGTTAATTAGGCTGCTATTAAAAATTCAGATGATGCTAGTGTTTGTGGAGTGCAAGGGAAAAAACAAATTATGTAAATAAGGATACAGGTGGATCCATAGCAACAATGAGATGTACAACACATTATGTCAAAAAACAAACTTTACACCTTTGGAGGAGGAAGTGGGAGATGGGAACTGATGAAAAGGGGAAACAAAGGAGGCAACAATGCTTAATAAGAGATGTACTCATTATCTTGCAAATGTAATTGCAACTTTTCTTTACATTATTTTCAAAATTAAAAAACTGAAAAAAAGACTTCAGGCAGAATTATACTGTTAAATGATGAGTTAGTACATATGATTTTAGATACTGATCTCACATATGTCATAAAAATATCCATTAATTCATAACTAAAAACTATGAAGTGTAAGGTGTATTAATTAGGTAAGTATCATTAGGTAACCAATGAAGAGAACACCACATGGTATTCAGTCAGGTAAAGTAGTTTATTTACTGAACTGCTGCCCATGTCATATGTGGTGGAGAGGCATGTGAAAAAAAGGGGATTGACCCAACCTCGGGCCAGGACATATCTAGGCCAAGGACCTGATGACATATGGCCTGGAGGGGGAAAATTCTGGCCACACTGGATGTGACCTCCGGGTCTGGGAATCTCCTCTGGTCAAATGGAAACTGTGACCAGAGGCTGAGCAAGTTGTGACTTAGTAGGAGGGGGAGGTGTCTACCTCCAGGCATGCCAGATACCTGGGTAAAACAAAAAGGATGGAAACTTAGCCAAGAAGAGGGGAAGTGTCTGCATTGGGTCTGCATGGCTTGGGCAGACCTAATACCAAATACAGGTATCACCTCTGCCATGTAAATCCTGACTCCAACCCGTTCATTCTCAATCATTATCTTTCTTTTCTTTCTCTTTCTTTCTTTCTTTCTTTCTTTCTTTCTTTCTTTCTTTCTTTCTTTCTTTCTTTCTTTCTTTCTTTCTTTCTTTCTTTCTTTCTTTTTCTTTCTTTCTTCCTTCCTTCCTTCCTTCCTTCCTTCCTTCCTTCCTTCCTTCTCTTTCTTTCTTTCTTTCTTTCTTTCTTTCTTTCTTTCTTTCTTTCTTTCTTTCTTTCTTTCTTTCTTTCTTTCTTTCTTTCTTTCTTTCTTTCTTTCTTTCTTTTTTCTTTCTCCTTTCCTTCCATCCTTCTTTCTTCTTTCCTACCTTCCTTCCTTCCTTCCTTCCTTGCTTCCTTCCTTCCTTCCTTCCTTCCTTTCTGTTCTCTCTCCCTCTATCTATCACTCCTCTCTTTCACTCACCCTCCCTCTCTCCCCTACCTCAGTATTCTCAACTCTCAAAATATGGACAATTGGTGAGTTGAACTCACAGGCTGTGAAGAACAGCTCAATTGGAAAATGTGAAATTTAAATTACTGTTACCTTATACCTCTAGCACAGGTCACTGGAATCAAATAATGAGCACTCAGCAGCATGACAACTCAAACCATTTGGAGGAGGAAAGCATGCACATTCACTGCATTTGGAGGTCCACCCTGGGAAGGTGGGAGAGACTCCTCCCTCTTCTGGGCTAAATCTCAGCCCAGTTTCTGCATCAGGACAGGTGACTGCCTCCAAGTGAGCCAGTTACCTAAGTGACACAGGTACTAGGCAGAGACTTAGCCTCTTGTGTTGAGATTAATGGCATGATTCAACATGATCCATTAGATTGTTGAGATGGAGACTTCTTAACTTTTTGGTTAGGCTATGTTCAAATTGTGATCTATTTATTTCTGATTGCTAACCATTCTGATTATAGATGTGAACCAGCAGATCAGACCATTCAAAGATCTTTACCACTCATGGAAGACATTAAGTATTAAGTTTATTTTCCCAAATGACATACAAGTTGACAGACAGCAATATAAGTCCTGAATTCTGGTCGAGGTGTTTTATAATGTGAAGCAAAATTTACTTAGCAAAATATATGACTACTGTGATTGTACTTTCAAACTTACCCTACATTTTAAAATCAAATCACCTATGAGCCAATGATTCACTCAAATTACCTGTAATCATTAATTCCTGTCATATCTTCTAGAGGTAGACAGAACTGGAGCACACACTATTAACTAAAGTGGTAGAAATTTGAGAGGATCACTGTTCTGAATCAGTCTAGGAAGGAAATTATCACCCATATCAACCTACTAGGTAGGTATATTGGAGGAATGAAATCATGGTCCCTGCTTTTGGGGCTGGGTGCAAAAATTGCTACTCTATGAGTGAAGTAACTTAAACAAGAAAGGATTGGTGGAGTGACTCCAGTGGTGGAGTACCTGTCTGGCAAACACTACATCAAAACTGAAATCAATATCCTAAAGACAAAATAAGAAAAGGAAAGAAAGAACAACTCATACTGAACATGTGTTCAATGTAAAGATTTATACTAACTTATTGCAGTTATAATGCCATCATTTATTTCTAGGGCAAACACATTTTGTGTCAAGCCTAAATGAAAAAAATAACACACTATATACAAAGCTTTGGTAAAACACAGGTCTGGCTTACAATTGTGAACACTTATGTTTGCATGTGCAGTGATGTTGCAGGATTGTTAAGGTTTATGGAAGTCCATCCCTTTGATGAACTTGACATGATGAAATTACCTAACCCTGCAGTTCACTGGACAGATATTGCTGATAAATATATGCATATATATGTATATGTATATATACACATATATACATATATATGCATATATATGTATATATGTGTATATATACATTTATATTTGTATATATATATATATATCTTCACACTTGTATGTATTTATATATTAAGTGACATGTAAATAAAATGGAATTTACAATGAATAAATTTAGTGAACAGATACCTTTCCTAGATAATTATTTAATGAATAAATTCATGTCTTATAGTCTCCAATGCTATATCACACTTATATGGTTGCTGATCCGCTTCAGCTTTTTTATGATATTTTTTTCAGATGAAAAAGCCTGCCAATAATTATACTTGTATGACCTTCTTTTCTTTATGAAATGAAAAGAAGCTGTGTAATATAGCTCTTTATGTGTCATCAACATATTTTTTTATAGTTTCAAGTGCATATTGCCTTATACTTAGATTTCACTCATCTTCCAATAATACCTATGGGAAGGAGAAAATGAAGGATCGTTCTGTTACTTTGGGAGCTTCTGTTATTAATCACTGCAATAAATATTATGAAAACGAAACTGTGAAATTATTTAGAGAGATGACTTGAAAGTTTCCTTTCTACACACTCATGCTACTCCCTCAACTAAATCATAGAACTTAAAATAAGTAACATTATAGCTGATAGCCAGTGGTTCATGCCGGTAATCGTAGCTATGCAAGAGCTGAGATCTGAAGATGGTAGTTCAAAGCTAGCCCTTGCAGGAAATCTGTGACACTCTTTCCTCCAATTAAACACCAGAAAACTGGAAGTAGCACTGTGGCTCAATATTTGGAAAGCTATGTTTTGGACATGTTGTTGGAGTGACAATTGCTGCAGTTTGTTCAAGTGTCAGTAAAAGGGTACAGTTTTAGCACAATGATAGAAATCTTTCCGGGATCTGGTAGATTTTCCCACTGTCTTCAATTTTCCTTTTTTTCTGAGAACTAAAATGTCATTAAGTTATCAGATATTCAGTCTATCACATGTCTAAATAATAGAGAATGGCACCAGGTCTACATTGAGCACTCACAGGAGACAGGTTTCTGGACATTCTCAGGAAGAGCCTTCTTCAGTTGTGGAATTGAGAGGGCTGGATAATTTACAAAACAGCCATCATAGATGGAAAGTATTCTGCTAATTTGACCCCTGAGATATTGGAAGTTTTATCAGCATTGTATTGATTTTTATGAATCAGTTAATCAGATTCTTTATACTACATGATGTTACTAAATTGTGAAATGCATGTTTATTGCATTTCCTTTGTATAACATATAGTATGTTTTGAAATTTGGTATAAATCATTCATGTTTTTATTTTTTCAATATGGATTACTCCTAGTTTTCAAGAGTGGGGAAATGCTTTGGAACTTTGTAACTTGAAGTCATATGTTGCCATGTGTCATATCCTATTTTCCTTGTACAGAGTTGGTAATAAATTATATGTAATTTATTTTTTATTTTTATTTATTGTCTATTGCAGACTTTGAACTTGGGTCCTGGGCACTGTTCCTGAGCTCTTTGGCTCAAGGTTATCTTTCTACAACATTGAGAGACAGCATCAATTTTAGTCTTGATTGATTAATTGGAGATAAGTGTCTAATGGCAACTTTTCTGCCCAAGATGGCTTTGAACTGTGATTCTCAGAAATCAGCCTCCAGATTAGCCAAGATTACAGGCATGAGCTACCAGCACCTAGCTATATGTAATTTCAAATGCAGTTTTCTTCAAGTATTTCATCCTGCACTGAAGTTTATTTTTCTGACAAACTTTCTAATAAATATACAATCTATTTAATTTTTAAAAGTACTGCTGTACCTCCTACTTATTTGTGGCATTTCTGAAATCCTAGTTCCTCTGTGTGATAGGGTAGATACTTTTGCTTGTAACAAGTATTGTTGTTGGACACATGACATATAGCTACTAAGAGAACAAAGGATATGAAGCTACAGTGGCCAGATGAAGAACTCCCAGGACAATTCAAGTGCAACTCATGTACTCTCTGTGTAGGTGCATAGGGAACATAGAACAGACATTCTTTATTTGGGGGGGGGTCTGATCATGGGGCCTGAATTCTGGGCCTGGGTGCTGTCCCTCAGCTCTTCAACTCAAGGCTAGTGCTCTGCCACTTGAGCCACTGCCCCACTTCCGGCTTTTTTCTTATACTTGAAAGTGATTGAGTGTGTGTGCACATAGATGTTGACTTAATTATCTGTTGCTATAGTTTTACACATTCACTAGTATAAAACAATATTTCATATATATGTGCAGATCACAGTTTCTAGAATCCAGAGAACCACCTCCATGGGCACCACTTGCCTATGTTGCTCTTTGGGTAATAAGAATGAAACCTGGAATTGTCCAGTGGTAGAGAAATTACTCAGAGATTCAAGCATTTGTCTTTCAATATGTTGCTTGTTCCTAACTCTAAAATTAGGAAGTCTGTTAATATATATGTTATATTATAATATATTTATTATACTACATAATGTATAATATATTGTACAATATATATTACATATAATATCTGACAGAATTATGTATTTATAAGGAAAAATGTAATAAACACATCAATGTCCATACTTTCCTAGTCATAATTAAGTTCAGCAGAGTTAGGTGCATTATATCTCAACAGGAAAACTCTACTGAAGTTCTGATGACCTTGAACGAGATAAGAATTCCTGTTTGTTTGTTTTTTAAAAAGCCTCTCCTCAATTATGAGAAAAGATAAGTTTGGAAGTTTATTTTGTTTTGTTTTTTTGGGTTTTTTTTTTTGGCAGGTCATGGGGCCTGAACTCTGGGCCTGGGTCTTGTCCCTCACCTCTTCACCTCAAGGCTAGTGCTCTACCACTCGAGCCATAGCACCACTTCTGGCTGAGGAATTGAACCCAGGGTGTCAAGCCTGCAAGGCAAACACTCAAACAATGAGCCATGTTCTGAGCCCAGGTTTGGAAGTTTTTGGGCAGAGGAATTTGGCATTTGCTTTGCATCCTTGATTAGTAATGAATAGGTATCATTTTGCTCCAAATTTTTTCTCCTTTTATGTTCCCTAGACTGTTACACAGGATCATCATTCCATCGTATATCTATAAGTCCTTCTTTTATTTCTTTTTATCATTATGGTTTTGTTGTTGTTTTGATGATCCTGAAGCTTGAACTCAGGGCCTAGGTAGTGTCTCTGAGCTCCAGGCTAGTGCTCTACCACTTGAGCCACAGAACTACTTCTGGCTTTTTCTGCCTGGGCTTGCTTTGAATCATAATACTCAGATCTCACCCTTCTGGGTAGCTAGGATTACAGGTGTGAGCCACTAGTGCCCAGCAAGTCCCTCTCTTTTAGATATTATTCTAAAAGCCTCCTATCCAAAGTCACTCCTCAGATAGTAAATGGACTTATGCCAACAATTCCTTCACACTCTCATCTCCTGTTATGGCTATTATGTGTCTTTTCCATGCTATCTTGAACCTATTTCACTGTTTTCTTCCTAATCCATGATTGTATATATGTTACTAATAATTACCTAAATTTAGTGGTTATACACCCTAAATTACTCAACCATTAATTTCATTTACTTATTTTTTTCAATATGATTGTTCTTCAGTACCAATCTGAGCTTATCTCACCTTCTCTACCTCTTGGCATGTGCGAAGCCTGGGCCTTTTCTACCTTCAATGCAAGAGGTTAGCCAAAGGATAGCCTACAATATTCCTGCTTAGGATTCAGGACAAGTAGTTGAGTGCCTGAAAGAAGCAATGCATTCTTGGCTGGGAAGAGATGGGAGAGACAACAGCCTATAGAGTAAACTGGTAGACACAACATTTAACAACTTCTTTGAGGAAACTGACCTCCCGCACAGTGGCAGTGAGATAACTCACCTAGTGAATTTTCATATATAAAGGAAGTTGTCATGTCTCACTGCACAACTCACTTTTAGTCAAAGAGATGAACATTCTTTTGTGTACTCTTTAGGCCCAGTCTCACTTTATCTCCATCGTAGACTCTGCCCAGACTCTGTTCCTCTCAGAAAGGTGCCTGATGAGGAGGAAAATGTGATCTGTTGGTTTCTGACTGGCTCTGTGAAAACTGAGGTCACTTTTAGTTTTGAACCTATTCCTCCTGACAAAGCTGTGGTAAGTGGTGGGAAAGCTCATTCTCTGAATTGTGGCCTAGTACCAAATCTCTTCAGAGAATGTCAAGGAATGATAGATCCTGCCTGAGGGATTGAGTTTCTCTATTTCCAAAGAGGTCAATTAATATCTGATTCTGAGTTCCAGGTGAAGCTCTTTTACTAGATCCTCCAAGCTGGTGTGGATGTTGCTCAGATTCCAGACCATCCTCATATTTCTCAAGCTCTTTCCAACAAACCAAAAGGTCACAGGAGTTGAGTTTAGAAACAAGGAGAAATGAGAATAGCAGAAGAATTATTGACAGGGGAAGGAATTAGAAATTTTGGGTTAAAAAGGGCCCAGAAAATCTAGGATCACTCACATCATTTGGGAATCATATCATAAGATTAGGGAATAAAAGTAATAAATTACTGCCTAAATTAGTACTCCACTGTTCTGACTACATTACAAGTGTTCTGTCAAAAGGTAGCTGTCCTAGCTCACTGATGATGAGCAAAATGGAACACATTTTTTCCTCACAAAGTTCTACTGAGTATCTTCATCTATGGCCCAGGTTGTTCTTACTCTCTACTTCTCTGTTACTTTCCTTTGCTGGATTCAATCAATGATACTTGAGTGTGTTATCATCTTCTGACATGTAATCACATTTTCTTTTAATCCATTTGTTATAAATTAAAACAAATTATGGGGAAACATATATCTATGGTACATTTTCTTCCATGGCATACTTACTTGATGTTTTTAAATATTATTTTAATTGTTCCATTTTTAAAACTTGAGGAAAATATTTTGTTAGTATTAGCACTAATCAGTTGCACACTTTTAAAAAATGTTCCATGTCTGTGTTTTTGTTATTAAGCTTCTAACATTGTCTTGTCCCCCAACTGTTGCCTTCTTAAAATTGGATCAAATTATAAACTGTATATGATGGTCCTTTATGTGTTCATTGTTATATTTAAATTTCTTCTAATATCCACATATTATAGGATATCTTCAACCTATTGTAACTCCTCTAAAAATGAATATGGAGGTCCCTTTTAAACAAAAACACTAAGCCACAAAACCTGTGAAATTAGGATTAGGTATATATCCAAAAATATTTAGCAGCGATATTGGAGAAATTTACTTCTCTTACATACCAGAACATGTTTATAGTTATGAATAGCATATTTCCTTTATTCCCTCTTTTTTGTGCATCTAGGTTGATTACACAGCTTTCTTTCTTGCTGCCATGCACATGGATGTTGATGTTGATTTATATTCCTTCTTTATGTAGTAAGGTTGCAGTAAAGGTCATCAATACATGTGTCTTTTTGGTATTGTCTAAACTTCCATTATGATCTTCTTATGGGTTGCACTAGTTTACAATATCACAAAACCAAATACAGTTCCTGATTTATTTCAACCTCCCAGATGTGTATTTATTCGAGTGGTGATAGCTATTCTGGTGTGTAGGATGGGATTTCAGTGACTTTCCTATTTATTTTCCTTTGTATTTCCTATGTGGATAAGAATCTCAAACATTTCATTTATTTATTAAACACTTACATTTTTACTGCATTCCTGATCAGTGTCTTTGTTTTTCTTTTGGTATTTGATCAGTTTTTAAGTTCTATGATAATTGATTTTTTTCATATTCTAAATACTTACTTTAGTAAGAAGATTTTTTTCATTGCTGTGGTGCACAATTAACTAAAATCAACAAATTGTACATTTATACCACTGGAATTTTTGTTTGTTTTACAGCCAGGAAATTGTTTCAATAAAGATGCTGAACTTTTCTCACTAGATAGTCTGAAATTATAGTATCTCATATTAGCCTAAACTAATCTCAGAACTAACAGTCACAGCCTGGGCCACAACAGTCTGGGTTAAGTAAAACCAATAACACAGCACATGATCCATTTAAATAGAGCAAAAGGCTTCATAAAAGTAAGAAGAAAGGCACCCTCTTTATGAAGCAAATTCTGAAGTTCACAAGCAGATGTTAGGAATCTGAATATTAAGAAGATCTAAGGATAAAACGATATAGAAGAAGAAATTTAGAGTTCATCATTCAGGAGGAGGAACAACCACTAGATACCAAAACTCAATGCTGTAGGGAAGAAGTGTTTTACACCAAACCTCAGCTGTGTCTGACTCTCTCACACCAAACACACCCCCCCCACACACACACACCTAGTGAGAGACCTTAGCCAAAGTATAGCCATTCTGGACTTAGTCCATTTTGAAGGCCTCTACTGAAAGTATCCATTGTGAAGGCATTTACTAAAAGTATTCATTGTAAAGACTTTTACTGAAAGTTAGGACTCAGTTTCCTGGAAAAACCATTAAATGTCCCAATAACATTCTTCCCGTAACTCTTCTAGCAATAGCCATAAGCGGATGACAGGAAGGTACCTAAAGCTACAGATGTTTCTTAAGATTTCATAGTTAACATAATTTGTTTCTTACTGCTAAGCCTGCACATGTTAGCCAATAAGATTGTTACAATATTAACTCATTAAATGTTAACCAATCATTTAACTGACAAGCTATGAACCCACTTACTTCAGCCCTATGCCCTATAAAAACCCTGTTAACTGAAGGTTCAGGGCTCTCAACTCTGACCCACTGCGATGCTGACAGTTGTGAGTCCAGGCTCGAGCTTGCAATAAATGACCCTCGTGTGCTCGCATCAGAAATGGCTTGGTGGTCTTTGGGGATCATTATCTCAGCACAAGAGTAGTGTACACAGAGAACTCCAAGGGCAGCTGTACCTGGGAAAATGAAGCATTTCCCTCTTGCAAGCTGAAATGGGGGTACGCTTTGCCTGGAGGATGGCACCCTGTGAGCCCTGCATGCATGGTGAACCAGACGTGGGAAGCCCTGTGAGCACATCCGGGATGGCCTCTTAGAGGCCTATAGTTGGACATGGCACGAGGCAGGAGGACAGTGGGAATCCAGAAGATGGGAGAGGCACAGGAGCAAATATGCCTATCCGTGGAGACTCCTTGGCCATGTTAAGGAATTTCCAAGCCCACACATAGCAGCCACCATGCAAGTCAACAGAGGACACTTGTCTGGGGGAGGAAGTCCCTGGTCCTGATCCAGAGCCAGAACTTCCCCTCTGGGTGGAGCAGTGCCCACCAGCCATTCTTCCTCTGCCCTGCTGCACATAACCTGCAAGCAGCTGTCCGGTCCCCAACACTCATTGCAAGCCAGCTCTGTGGGGCAGAGGTGGAGCAGTGCCCACCAGCCATTCTTCCTCTGCCCTGCTGCACATAACCTCCCAGCAGCTGCCCGGTCCCCAACACTCATGGCAAGCCAGCTCTGTGGGGCAGGCTGAGGCTGTGCCTGAGATTCCTGGTGCCTGCTTCAAGGCGAAAGTGAGGCCTATTGCACAGAAGAGCTGGCCCTCACTCACGTCAAGGGCCCCAGAGAGGCGTGACCACCACTGGTTCAGCACTGCTGCCTTTTCCACCCCAGAGTTTACCTACAAGTCCGTGCATTTTTTCTTGAAATTCTTCAGCCACTGGTTGTCTCATTTCTCATTGCCTGTTTGGGTAGGATTTGAGACTCCTTGCTCTCCTCACCCAGCCAAGAGGCCCCAGGGGCCTAACTCCGCACCTCACAAACACTCCCTATAACCCAGCTGCCTTTGGGGCTGCTGCTTCCTGAGCCATTGGCGTACTGCCTCCTTCCTCCCTTCACTAGCCTCTGCTAGGGCCTCCCATACTCTCCCTACTACCTCCATCCGCAACCCCAGCTCGGCCTACCCCTAGGACTCCCCTCCTCTCCACACAGCTCCCAGTGCCAACCCCAGCAGGGCCACTGCTCTGGGGAAGACAACTGTGGGCCTGGCCCAGCAGAATCAAAGGTTCCACAATGTGCAGCCAGCTTAGAAATGGAGGCAGCATAGGTCACTGATCAGTGTCTTTCACTTTGCTTACACAAGTATTAGTTGTATTAATTTGGTATTTAATTTTGGATTTTGTTACCTCTTATTAAGCCTTTGAAGAATAGCTGGTAGAAATATAGTTTCAAAATTTGGATTTTCCCTTGTTTAATTCTTTCTAGATTCAAAGATGTTTAAGTAGTTATAACCATCATGAACTCTCATTTATATAGCAGAGTCTATTCAGAAAATAATTGCTTATGCATCTGTTATCAATTACTTACAAGACTTGAAACTTTTAAAGTTTCAAATATTACAGGAAGATCTTTGATTCATGTTGAATGGAAGTGAATAGGTTGAGCTGGTGCATACATTTTTGTGTGTTCGTGTGTGTGTGTGTGTGTGTATGTGTGTGAGTGTGTCTGTGTGTAGGGGGGGTACATGTGTATCATTGAAATCAAGGATAAGGATGCTGAAACCGGGTCTGTACTTGTTTCCTTTTTCTGAGATATACATTATGGCGTTTTTTTGTTGGTGGTATGCTCTGATTGCTTGCCTTTGCCTGATGTGCACATTAAAGCTCAATTTTTCAATTAAAGCTTCTTTTTGTATAATTCATAATAAAGGGCTCTGATAGTGTTTTGTCTTTAGTCTGCCATCTAAGATCTTCTTTTCCTATACAAAAAATAACATTCAATATAAATTTTACCTCCTGACTGATTTTCCCTTTAATTTGCATTTTGAAATAAGTATTATAAGTCCTTTAATCTCTGAATTAATGAAGAAAAATCATTTTGAAGTCTCTGTTTAGTGTAATAACACCTGGACAGATTTGTTAGCACCAAGACCTTAAAATTACTTTTGTAGTTTTAGTTTAAAATACCTCCTCCAGTTTTATTCATTAAAATATCAGGTAATTCATAATTTTGATTATGTCTAGTGGTGAATGAATATATCTGCTCAATAGATTTGCTTGATAGACCCTTGCACAAAAATACCACTTATGGGGTTGAGAAGGTGGATCAGTGGTATACAGCTTATCTTGAATGCATGAGACCCTAGGCTTGATTCCACAGCACCACCTTAGCAGAAACAGCTAGAAGAGGTACTTTGGCTCAAGTGATAGAGCACTAGTCTTGAGCTGAAGAGCTGAAGGACAGTGACAATTCACCATCATCAGCAAATTAAATAAGTAAAATTCATACTCAAGTACATGAATTACACACGTTGATTACCATTTTAGTTAGGGGCAGGGTGCCAAGATACAACAGAACTCTGTTGTAAAACTTTAAGAGGGATTTCAACACTTAACAAATACTAAAACCAGAAAGTAAAACATTAGCTCTGCCAACAACATATAGAATTGCTACTCAAAGAGAAACCAGTATTAAGAATGAAGTACTTGTTAAAACATTTCTTAAGATATTATGGCTTTATATTAATTATCATATAAAGTGACCTTCAAAAACTCCATCTATGGGCCTGACTCTTAAGGGCACCTACAAAAACTGGAGGAGAGAATCATCAACCTGGATTTTTAAAATTGTTATTGTATTTTTAAAATTGTTATACGGATAACCATTTTGTAAGTCAGGTAATGAGTTCATATCCTGTTTGACAATCCCATCCCTCCTGTCCCTGTCCACAGTCGTATAGCTCATTGTGAACACAATATCTACAGTGTACAAGTGCTGCATTTGTTTCCCTGTTCTCCTTGAATATCTCTGTCTCCGTCAATGCCGTAAATGGATAAACTAGAACAGAAAAATCCCTCTTGTTTCCAATTCCTGGAATACATTTCAATATAAACATCAGTAGTTTTATGAGAGTGTCAGGCTCTGTAAACACATCCCAAACACGTATACTTCCTACACCCAGTCATAACTCCCACCTGATTCTAAAGTCCACACAGTAATTCTTTTCACTTTGCACACAGGAAGTAACTGAGATTCAGAAAGATTATGTAAGTCACTGGAAATACTGGGCTGAGCATAGTGGCTCACTCTTATACCTTACCTACTCCAGAGAGTAAGATCTGAAGATCATAGTTTGAAACCAACCCAGGTTGACATATCCATTACATGTTTATCTCCATTTAACCAGAAGAAAGCGAGAATTGTGTGTTTCACGTGGTAGACCTAGAACCCCACCAGACATGAGTGGGAAACCTAAAGAATATTGACAATATGTTGATTTTTAAGAACTAATGTTGTCCCATAAATAATCTCAGACACCACACACACACACACAAACAAACACACACACACACACACACACACACACACACACACACACACACACACACACCACAATCACATTCCTTAAAACAGATGTTATTACTGAAATCCAAATAGTTTTTTTTTATTTTATAAGTTTTATTTTTAGCTTTAGTGAGGTTTGACCTGATAGTTTCTACTGATGAGCCACAACTTAGAACTTTGTTATAATTATACCCATATCTGTATTCAGAAGAACATTCTCCTAGTTATGTCTTCCTCCTTTTTCAGCAATGATAAGTTTTCTGTTCTTGGTCCAGTTTCTTTTTGGGATCTCAATCTCTTAGAATTTTCTGTTTTGCATGGTCTGTAAGTTCATTGATCCAGTAAATCTCAGCCATCCTAATAACTTGGACAGAACCTGCCTTGGGAAAAGTGTTCCAAGCTCACCATTCAGTGGATGTTGTTAGTACTCACCCATAATCATGTTCTCTTCAGAATTGGGAACTTGTTAGGTCCTGGAATTCAGGGAAAGCACTAACTGTGTGCTATTTCATGCTTTTTTGTTTTAATGGCAGCTTCCACCTATTGTCTACTTTAAGCATGGTATGAAGAGAAGGATTGCCCCTAAGAGACAGAAGCACTGTACTAACTGTGGCTCTCAAAACATAGAAGGAGGGAAAGAAGTTCTGAAGGAACCATAGAGCCTAGTAACTGATTTCATAAAAATTCAAACTTGCTTTCATTTTCCCTTCAAAATAGAAAGTCAAAGACTGCAGTTACTTGTATGCTCCATTTATATTCCTGAGCAAGGGACTCCCTTCTCCTTTGCCCTTCTGACAATTTACATCAGGGGCAGGTGGGAAGATGTAACAAGAACACCTAGAGTTTGGGCCTGGGATTAAAAACTCCTTTTTGTGATAATAAACATTCCACCACTAACTGAATTGGATCTGAGGGGCAGAAGGAAAAAATTTTAGAATTTCAGAAACTTATAGTTACTTCTAGGTTTGCTATCTAAACTGATCCCTTTCCACCCCTCAGAATCCTGTTTCCCAACTATGTAGACACCCTTACACTCTGGTCTCCTGGAGCATTTGAGTGTGGGGCATCTTCTACTTCTTATGTGTACTGCTTTACAAATGGAGATTTTCTCCTAGGCTCAAAATGATTTCATTGATTGGGGCATTGTGCAATATGCTAAACAGAGAGTAACCTGGAAGGAAGGTCCTAGAAGGCAAAACATCTACTAGGACAATGGAAACCCATGGTTTGGCTTGCTTAATGTTTTAACTTGTGCACTGAACTAACAGGAGAAAATGAAACAATAAGAAATCTGCCAATTATGCCAAATAAAGAGATATGATGAAGGTCAGAGAAAGGACATTGATTTCATGGTGGTCATGACAAGACAACACCTTACCACACATTCAAAATACTAATCCATACTCACCTACTTTTTTATTCACCCATGTCATTAGGTCTGAGTTGTATGTAGCAGTCCTCAGGGCCTTCAGAACAGGAAGATCTCAGGGAGAGATTAACACTGGTCTGCCATTTGGGGCATAAAATAACCAGTTTGATGAAAGCTCTTAGTAATATCCTACAAATATGTGCATTTATCCTACTACACTTGGTAAGTAACCCCTCACTAAATTATCTTTGGTTTCATCACTTGCTGACATAGAAGCTGTCTGGTAGCTCCATTGTGAATTCACTTTATTCTGCTGAACCAGAAATGGAGAAGGAGAGACTGACCAGAACACATTTGCATCTTTCTCAATGATCAGTGAATGGCAGGGGAATATTTAAGAAGCTCCCCATGTTCTCAGTTAGCTAGTACCATCTTAGATTCCGGCTCAAATCTTGATAAACAGATACAGAAATTAACTTGTTGTACCAGATTCACAGCTAGAGAGGTAGATGAAAAAATGGAAGGGCTTGGTGTGAAAGCCACAGGTTGATATGAAGCACAATTCAAAAAATGTGGAGATGAAGCGAGCTACCTGGAGGGAAATGGAGAGTCAGCTGAAACAGAAGAGCACCTAGAGAGAGAAGATAGAGCAAGTTTGATGCTACCTGGACATCAAAGTAAACCACCTGAGGTACAACAATCTGGTTGTGCAGAGCTACAGGGAGAAGTTGGAAGAACATCAGCAAGTGCTCTTGCCCATTTCTAGGGAGCTCCCCAATTGCGATGGTAAGAATTGGTAGCTTCTCAGAGCATTGCTGCTGAGCACATGTTAGATCCCTTGCTACCATGATAATTCACACTGAAGAGGAGCAGGAAGAGTTGTATGATGTGATTGCAAATCACTATGTGGAGCCTGTTCTGTAGCATTGTGGAGTGTGGTCTCTCAGGATGCTTAGAGCAAAGATCCTATAGTTGGTGTCAAAGAATGCAATCTACTTGGAGTAGACATTTATAGATGGCACGTGCCTGAACACAAGCTGATAATGAGCTGCTAGAGGTAATTTCCCTAAAGATCTAACAGCCAAAACTGGACAGGCAAACCCAGAGCTATGCACCACATAGGCCACCATGCCAATTGCTTCTCCCATAGTACTGGCTTCCCGATTTGCACATCCATGACCTTGTTACCCTGATTGTGCCCCACAATCCCTCACAACTTTTACTCTTCCACTTTGTCTATGTTTCCTTGTCCCTGCTAAACAGTTCTGGATACCTGTGTTAGCTACCCCAACCCCTGCAAAGCTGTTGCTGCTAACCAATTTCATTACACTGGAACTCAGTAATTACAGTCACAGTTAACCTTCACCTGGTATCCTCCTCTCTACTACTCTTTTCTGCTACCCATAATTCATAACACTATGGTTCCAGCCACCTGAACCCTGACACCTCTGTCTCCCCTGTCTGTTACCCCATTCCTCCTCCCCCCAAAAAAGCAAGGAAAGAGTGGGCACAGACAGTTGACTTGGATACTCCTCTTGCAGGCATATTGGGACAAGTTATTCCTCAGGTATTTAACCCGAGGGACCAGCTGGTGGTGGAAAGAAAACAGCTTACTCAAAGTTGACTAAAATCCAAGGACATGACTTATAACTTATTGCTAGGAAAAGAAGGCCCTGCAGTGAAAGTTACTGAGAAAGAAAATTTTACAAATAGTATTGGTAACGATGCAAAAGTTTGAGCTTAGTCTCTTCTACCAGTTGTCTGAATTATTTTATGACATATGATATGTAACTACATTGCATTTTAAAAATTATATGAAGATGTACATTTATGTGGTATTTATATTAATTGATGGAATAGTTGCATAGGATCATGTTAATGATATTCAATAGTTTATGCTCTATGATATGCCCATGAATCTGCCTTTGGCAATATGTATTGACCTCTCTAACAACAAATGGAATTTCATTGTCAAATACTACAAGGAGATTATTTGTGCTATTACCAGAATGAAAGTGGGAACAAGAAAACTTAATAAAGCTACAAGTTTGAAGGGAGGGGGTCAGTCAGTGGTAAGGATTATGATAAAAGAGAAATTCTTCACCATGGAATCTTGGAAGAATAGAATGTGTTTTATTGTATTACTAGCTTTTAAAACATTCTTAGAAAGCAAAACATTGTTTTTTATTCTTGCTATTTGGAACCTCTTTAATGAATAGTTTAACAAAAAATTATCAATACAACTTTGAAAATTCAATGATGTGAATTATCAGATTAACATTATACTCAAAATTGGTTTGAGATGCAGGCAGGCTGCATTCCTTTTCTATTAAATTAATGGAATAAGCTTCCTTTTGAATGGGTGAACAGTCCATGACTCTTGTTCCAAAACAAGAAAATATACTGGAGAGAAAAAAAAGAGGAGTAGTTCCAGGAAGTTGGCAGAGGAGAACCTGGAGGCTAAACAAGTCCCTACCTAGAAAGCAGTTTTAGTGTAACAGTGAACATTCCTAGTCGGGAGAATTACACCAAGTGTGCCATCCCAGTACAGAGACTTTTGCCAGAAAGGGAAAATCCAGGCAAGGAAACAGATCTGCGCACTTGCCGGTAGCTGTGGCTGTGGTGGTGGCAGCGGTAGCAGTGGCCATTGCTGCCATTCCTACAACACAGAGAGTACTGGACAAATGTGCCAGACACAGCAAGTGATTGGATTCTACCCAACACCAGCAAGAACTGACAAGGTGCATGTATCTTCATCCTGCAGATCACAGACCAGAGACAACCCAGGAATCAAGACATAATAACAGCTTCTCAGGAGCAGAGGAGGCAAGGTCACTCCTTCCCCTCCCCACTGTGCCACTACCTGAGATCTCCATCTTTGATACTGGCAAACGCCTGGCTGAGAATACAGCTCCAACCCAGGACTTGGAGGAAAACAAAAGAGTCATTTAGCAGGTCACAGGAACCTGACCTGACTTGCCAAGCTCAGCTCCACCCAAGAGAAAGTCACCCAGCCCAGGCAGTGAAAACATCCCCCAGAGGAATGTCTTTCTTCACTGCTTAAACAGAGCCAGAGGCTTCCCCTCCTTATAGCAGCCTAGACAATCAATTGAAATTCAGTAAACATAAACCCTGAGAATGGCTCCATGCTGGGCTCTATGAGTGTCTCAGAAGCTAGTCCCTCAGGGAAAAGCTAGTGTTTGCTGAAAGGCTTCAACTCTACCCAGAACCTAGCCTCATCACAGCAACTCCAAGAAGAGGAAACTGCCAACTCCCTCTTTTTTGAGAAACAAAGCAGATCTCCATCCCACTGAACTAGCCTGGGAGGATGATCACAAAATTCTGGGTAAAGCAGACCATTTTTCTGCCTGCCAAACAAACTAACTTAAGAAAACCAATCAAACCACAGGAAACCAAACACCACAAGCAGACCAGAGACTCCACCAAGAGACTAGTTATGGACACAAGGGAGATACAGGATCTTCCCATTCACCTCCCCCAAAGAACCCTTTCTTTTTCCCTTTTCATTAACTTGTAATTTTAAAAAAAAAATTGTTTTCTATTAATCTTTTTTTCCTCTTATAATTTTTATTTTAGGTGTATATGTGTGTGCACTTTTGTATTTTTATTTTATCTCTACTGAATTTTGATCCTTTTCCTTTCTTTCTTTCTCATTCTTTTCACTTTTTCTTCTCTTCATTCTTTTTTAGGTTACTTAATTGCTGTTCTGCTCATCCTCAGATATACCCTTCATTGATTATTAGACCTTATTCCACATTGTTTACACACTTAATCCAGAAATTTATTATTTATTTAAAAAACTCTTAGGCTTAAATTCCTTAATAACAGTATCATCTCATAATACCTATATAATATTATAATTATTTTTTACTATTTATTTTTATTATAAGTATTTTTAGTTCTGCACACCTCCTTTCTACTCCTCCCCTCCTCTCATCCTATTCCTGTTCTTTTCTCAATATTTCTTCTTTAAACTTGTGTCACTTTTGTGTTTCACTTTTTAATTTTAAATTTTTGTTTTTCCATTTTTTCTTGCCTCTTTTATTTTCTCTTCTTTTTCTCCTATCATTTTGTCCAATCCATTTTCCTCTTTGAAATTAGGACTTGGTTAATTTCACTGTCCTTTTACCTTTCCACATCTCTCTAATCCTATTTTTCCCCACTTTTCTCCCTAAAACTAATAATTTTTGGTTTGCCAAATTCTACTTTGCTGTTCTTAGCCCATTAATACATTGTTGTTTTACGTTGAATAGATAGTACCTGTTGAAATAGGTTGTATCTGTCGACTGTTGATTGTGCAACTACAGGACTTTGGATGATGCTTGCCTTAAAATAGTGTTCTAGCACAAAACTGGTGTTACTTTCATACCAAATAGCGGCATTCATGGTGTCCATTAAAAGACAGCTGAAAGAAGTCAGGGAGACCCCAAAGGGAATGTTGAATGGAGCCCAACAGAAAGAATGAGAGTCCAAGGAAACCATAACCAATCAACTAAGTGATTTAAGAATAAACACTGAACACGAAATTAAGGAAGTAAACAAATTCAAACAAGATCTAAAACAAAGCTCCAACAAAGAATTTGAAGCCATCAAAGCCGACCAATTAGAAGGAAAAGAAATTTAAAAAAACAAATTAGAAATACTTTTTTATTTATTTATTTTTTGGGTCTGGTCATGGGGCCTGAACTCTGGGCCTGGGCGCTGTCCCTCAGCTCTTCAGCTCAAGGCTAGTACTCTACCAGTTGAGCCACAGCGCCACTTCCTGCGTTTTTATTTTGCTTGTGTGGTGCTGAGCAATTGAACCAAGGGCCTTATGCATGCAAGGCAAGCCCTCTAACACTGAGCAACCTTCCCAGCCCTCAAAGTAGAAATTCTTGACAATAGGTTAGACCATGCAGAAGACTGAAACTCAGGGATTGAAGAAAGCATATATATTGTAGAGGAAGAACATACAACTATCTAAGACAAATCCAAGAAATATTATAGATCTATTCAACATTTGGAAGACACCATCAGAAAGACTAATCTGAAGATAATAGGTGTAGAGGAGCACCTAGAAACAGAAGGTCTAGGAAATTTGTTTCACAGGATCCTAGCAGAAAACTTCCCAGACATGCAAAAAGATAGGCCTATTCAAATACAAGAAGCTTTTAGAACCCCAAATAGACCAGACCAGAACAAGACGTGACAACTCCATATTATAATATCCACAGGATCAATTCAGACCAAGGAAAACATCCTCAAAGTTATCAAGGAGAAAAGTTCAATCACCTATAAGGGAAACCAATTAGAATCACCTCAGATTTCTCAGCAGAGTCAATTAAAGCAAGAAGAGCCTGGAATGATGTAGGCCATGCCCTAAAGACAAACAACTATCAACCAAGAAAACTGTACCCAGTTATACTCTCCTTCGTGACTGAAGGACAAATAAAAACTTTCCATGCCAAAGAAAAAGTGAAACAATATATCTTTACCAAACCAGCCCTACAAAAGTTACTTAAAGATGTCCTACACAGAGAAAACTAACAGGACCACAATAAAGGGTAAGAAACTGCACCCAAATTGAGAATCCAAGAACCGTAGGAAGAACCCACTTGGCACAGCCCTCACGAAGGTGCATAAAATGGCAGGAACTCCCAAATATCACTCAGTACTATCTCCCAACATTAACAAACTTCACAATACAATTAAGCAACATAGATTGTCTAGTTGGATTTAAAAAAAGATCCTTCTGTCTGCTGCATTCAGGAGTCACAACTTGCTCATAAAAACAAACACATGTTGAAAGTGAAAGGCTGGAACAAAATCTAACAAGCAAACGGCCTCATAAACAGGAAGGAGTTCCAATCCTAATATCAGATAAAATAGATTTCAAATTAAAATTAGCGAGAAGAGATAAAGAAGGTCCCTAAATACTACTTAAGGGATCTCTCCTTCAGGAGGATATTACAATTTTAAATATCTATTCCCCATAAGAGCAACCGAATTTATCCGAGAAACTCTACTTTTTCTCACATCTCCCATAGATGCAAAGATACTAATTTTTGGGGACTTTAACACACTCTCCTCACTAGATATATCAACTTGTCAAAAAAATCAACAAAGAAACCATGGATATAAAAAACTGCATAGATCACCTACATTTAACAGACATCTACCGAATATTTCACCTAGCAGCATCAGAATCCACGTTTTTCTCAGCACACAGGAAACTTTTTCCAAAAGAGACCACATTTAGGTCACAGATTAAGCTTGTCCAAATCCAGAAACATTGAAGGTATTCCTTGCATTCTCTCAGACCACAAGGGAATAAAATTAGGATTCAATACCAAAAGCCACTAATGAAAGTCCTGTAACACATGGAGGCTGAGCAATACACTGTTGAATCACCAATGGGTCATGGAAGAGATCAGAAACGAAATTCAAATGTTTATAATATTCAACAAAAATGAACACTCAAATTACCAGCTCCTCTGGGACAGAGCAAATGCAGTACTCAGAGGCAAGTTTATAGCTCTGAGTTCCTACATCAACAAATTGGAGTGACCTGAAACCAACAATTTAATGAGACATCTGAGCCTCCTTGAAAAAGAGCAGCAGGATAAATCCCAATCCAGTAGATGGAAAGAAATAATTAAAATTAAATCAAAACTAAATGAATTAGAATCCAAAAAATCATAGAAAGAATCAACAAAACAGAATTGATTCTTTGAAAAATAAACAAATTGACAGACCCTTAAAAAATCTTATTAGAAGAACAAGATAACACACTCAAATAAATAAACTCAGAGATGTGAATAGAAACATCACCACAGAAACAACCAAGATTCAGTACATTATAAGGAATACTTCTCAAACCTTTATGCTAATAAGTTTGAGAACTTGTCAGAAATGTACCGTTTCCTAGTAAATATAGACATGCCGAAACTAAACCAAGATGAGTTAAACCATCTTAACTGGCCCATATTAAGCAATGAAATAGAAATAGCAATAAGAGACCTCCCATCTAAGGAAAGCCCAGGACGAGATAGTTTTACAGCGGAAATCTACAAGCCTTCAAAGCAGAGCTCACACCAATACTCCTCCAAGTCTTCAATGAAATTGAAAGAGAAAGTTCACTATCGAACTCATTCTATGAAGCCATCATAAAACTCATTCCCAAAACAAGCAGCGACTCATCAAAGAAAGAGAACTATAGGTCCATTTCTTTGATGAACATTGATGCAAAATTTCTCAACAAAATTTTGGTCAATCGACTTTCACAATTCATCCAAAAACTCATACATCATGATCAAACAGGATTAATTTCAGGGATATAAAGCTGCTTCAATATATGCAAATCAATTAAAACGATAACTCATATCAACAAGAGCAAGGATAAGAACTACATGGTTACCTCAATAGATGCAGAAAAAAGATTTGACAAGATCCAACACCCCATTATGATGAAGGTTCTGAAAAAATTAGGAATTCAGGGAACATTATTCAATACAATAAAGGATGTATATGACAAACCTACATCCACCATTTTACTTAATGGTAAAAAAAATAAAAGTATTTCCTCTTAATTAAGGAATGACATAAGGATGTCTACTCACTCCACATCTCTTCAAACTAGTATTAGAATGGCTAGGTACAGCAATAAGATAAGATTCAAATATAAAAGGGAATCCAAATAGGGAAAGAAGTTGTTCTCCCTCTTTGCAGATGACATGAACTTGGATTTAAAGAATCGCATGGACTTCACTCCCAAATTATTCAAGCTGATTCAAAACTTTGACAAAGTAGCAGGGTATAAAATTAACCCTCAAAAAACAATGGCTTTTCTGCATACCAAAAATGAGAAAAGTATGGCTGAAATCAGGAAAGCAACTCCATTCGTAATAGCCCCACAAAAAATAAAATACCTAGGACTTAACAAAGAAAAGAAGGACCTCTATGATGAAAATTTTAAAAACCTGAAAAAGGAAATCAAAACAGAACTTAAAAATTGGCAAAAACTCCCATGCTCCTGGATTGGAAAGATCAACATCGTGAAAATGACAATACTTCCCAAGGCTATCTACAAATTCAATATGATACCTATCAATATTCCAGCCTCTTTTAGTAAAAAGAAGAGGCAATCCAAAAATTCATATGGAACAATAAAAGACCACGAATACCAAAAACGATATTTAGCGGAAACAACAGAGTTGGAGGAATATGAATACCAAATTTCAAACTCTTCTACAAAGCCATAGTAATTAAAACAGCTTGGTACTGTCACAAGAACAGACCATAAGACCAATGGAATAGAAATGAAAACCCAGAAATGAACCTATAGACCTATAGACATCTAATGTTCTATAAGGGAGCTAAAAAATTAGAATGGAAGAAACACAACCTATTCAGTAAATGGTGCTGGCAAAATTGGTTAACTACTGGTCGAAAACTAAAGCTAGAACTTTATATATAATCCTGCACCAGAATGAACTCCAAATGGATCAAAGACCTCGGATTCAAACAGACACTCTGAAAACATTAAAGAATGGAATAGGAGAAACAGTAGGTCTCTTTTGCACAGGCTGAAATTTTCTTAATAGAGACCCAGAATTACAACAAATCAAAGAAATGTTGGACAAATTGGATTGCATCAAATTGCAGAGCTTCTGCATGGAAAATGACATAGCCAGCAAGATCAATTGAAAGCCCATTGATTGGGAGAAACTCTTCACTACCATACAACAGACAAGGGTCTCATATCTAAAATATACATGGAGCTCAAAAAATTAAATCCCACAACAACAAATCCTCAATAAAACAACTGCCCAATAAAGAAGTGGGCTTAAGACATAAAGAGAAACTTCTCTGAAAATGAAAGAAGGATGGCCAATAAACACATGAAGAAATGCTCAACCTCTCTAGCCATAACACAAATGCAAATCAAATCAAAACTGAGATACCACCTCACCCCAGTTAGAATGGTTATAATCAAGAACTTTAATAACAACAGATGCTAGAGGGGATGTGGGCATAAGGCAAATTTGTTGCATTGTTGGTGGGCATGTGAACTTGTTCAACCATTTTGGAAAGTAGTATGGAGGTTCCTCAAAAGATTCCACATAGAGCTCCCCTATGACCCAGCAATCCGACTTTTGGGCCTTTACCCAAATGGTCACAAACAAGACCATATTAAAGCTACCAGCACAATTATGATTATTGAGCCATTGTTTACCATAGGTAAGATATGGAACCAACCCAGATGCCCCTCAGTAGATGCATGGATCAATAAAATTTGGTATATATATATATGTGAGAATTCTATGCCTCCATCAGAAAGAAATGACATTGCCCCACTTGTTAGGAAATGGAAAGACTTGGAAAAATTTATATTAAGTGAAGTAAACCAGTGCCAAAGAAACATAGGTCCCATGGTTTCCCTTATTTGCAATATCTAGTATACGTCTGAGACAAGCAGAAAAGGTCAGACAAGTTGATGCTAAGTGAAATGAACCACAAGATAAGGATTCATTGTTTTTTTTCTTGCAATTGTTTCTAGCATATTTATAAGATGATTTCTATATTATTTTGTATGTCCCTCCCCCACAGTATAGCCCCTGCTTTCACGGTATTTGATATTGGTATAATTTGTGGAGGGGAAGGAAAAAGCTAATCTTTGAACTAGGGATACAGGTGGACCCATTGCAACAATAAGATATACAAGTCGTTAAGTCGAAAAACGAACTTTACAACATTGATGGGGGGTAGGGGAAGGATCGGATGGAGAGAGGGGGGTAGTATGGAAAGGGATGGGAAGGGGAAACAAAGAGGCGGCAACAATGCTTGATAAGAAATGTACTCGTTATCTTGCCCATGTAATTGTAACTCGTCTCTTTGGTATTCTCACTATAAAAAAATAAACAAATAAAAAATAAAAGAAAAACGAAATTTAAAACTTGGCCGGTGAGGGTGGGGGGTGGGCAAAGGGGTGTCTGGAGAGCATGGTTGGGGGCAGATGAGAACAGATGAGAAGGGGAAACAAAGGAGGAGGCAACAATGCTTCATGAGTAATGTACTCATTATCTTGCCCTTGTAATTGTTACCCGTCTGTATGGTATTTTCATAAATAAATAAATAAATAAATACAAAGGAGATTCAAAGCTGCTGAAATGAGCATATTTCCCATTTGGACTTTAATGGGATTTTTCTACAAACAACAAGATTTTCATCTTACCATAATAATTTCAAAATGTATTGCTACAGAATAGATTGTAAATGTAATATTTAATACTATTGTTGAAGACAAAGTTTTACAGAAAACTTTAATTTCAGATAAACTGCAATATTCCAGGAAATACATAGAAGAAATATAATTTAAAAATTCACTGATCAAAACAAACCCTGGCAGGAATGTCTGAAAGACGCTTATCTGAAAACAGGAATTGGCACTGTGGGTCAAGTGGTAAAGAGCTCCACTTGAGCTGAAGAACTCAGGGAAATGTTAACACCCTGAGATTAAACCCCAGGACTGACAAAAATAAAATTTAAAGAATTGAAGCATTAAGGCTGGGAAGGAGACTCAGTGGTAGAGTGCTTTTCCTGAATGCATGAGGTCCTGAGTTCAATTCCTCAGCACCACATAAGCAGAAAAATGTGGAAATGGCTCTGTGGCTCAAGTGGTAGAACACTAGCCTTGAGCTGAATAGGTCATCAGGTACAGCAACCAGACCCAGAGTTCAGACCCTCCTACCACCACCAACAACAACAAATTAAAGCATCAAACAACCTGAAGTTGTCCAGAATGAGTGCGGCATTATCCATTTACATGAGTTAGTGACTTAATCCTAGTTTAAAAGTGGAGGTGGTGGGCAATTTGTGTGTTTGCTAAAACCTGCAAAATTATTTTGTATTTTCCCAAAGAGGAAGAAAGGAGGGAATGGGGGGAAGAGGGGAGGTGTTTTTTGACCTTGCCTTTTGGTTCAGTGATTGTTTTCTGGAGTCAAATTCAGAGAAATTCTGCTTGCAATCCTAGTTGCATGGGGGGTGGGGGGGCTGAAGAAGCCAAGCCCTGGAAGTGGTTTTGTCCTGTCCTTGGCCTAGCTCCAACCATCACTGGATAATCCAGTCCCACTTCAAGACCAAGAAGCATTGAAGACTACTGATCCACTAGGCAGATGGACCTAACCACAGCCAGAAAAGGCAAAAAATGCAATGCCGAGGATAGCACTGGAAATCTATACCAGAAAGAGGGTTTTATATTGTTTATTGTAAAAATACTATACAGAGGGTTTACAGTTACATGTGTAGGGTAATGAGTACATTTCCTATTGAGAATTATTACCTCCTCCTTTGTTTTTCCCCTACTATACTTTCCCTCTCCAACTCTCCAACTCCTCCCTCCTTTACCCCTACCCGACATTGTACATTCATTTTCGACACATTGTCATGTACATCTCATCATCCCAATGGGTCAACCTGCATCCTCATTTCAGCATTCTGCTATAACCTTTCCACTCCCCAAATTACAAAAATGTATATAAAAATGCAGAACACTGGAATCAAATACACTGAAAACAGGGATTATACCATGGGGGGATGAACCTACAAAAGAATCACATAGTGCATTATAAGTATATTAAAAACAAAAACAACAAAGAAAAAATCACTTGTGTGTCTGACTTGGGGTATCTTTCCCTTAATGTCATCTCATATGGTTATACGTCCATAGCCTTTGACCTTCTCTGGTTGTCCTAGACATGTCCTTGTAAACCAGGGAAACCATGGGACGTATGTTTCTTTGGGCCTGGCTTACTTCACTCAATATAATATTTACCAAGTCTTTCCATTTCCTAACAAATGTGACAATTTCATTCTTTCTAATGGAGGAATAGAATTCCAGTGTGTGTGTGTGTGTGTGTGTGTGTGTGTGTGTGTGTGTGTGTGTGTGTGTGTGTGTGTGTGTGTATCACATTTTCTTGATCCATTGATGAACTGAGGAGCATCGAGGTTGGTTCCATATCTTAGCTCTTAGCTATGGTGAATAATGCTGCAATAAACATGGTTGCACAGACAACTTTGGTATGACCTTATTTGTGATCATTTGGGTAAATGCCTAAATTCCCAAAAGTGGGATTGTTGGGACATAGGGGAACTTTACATGGAGTCTTTTGACGAACTTCCATACTGTTTTCCAAAGTGGTTAAACAAGTTTACACTCCTATCATCAATCAAATAGTGTTCCGTTTTAGCCACATCCCCTCCAACACGTTATTAAATTTCTTGATTATAGCCATTCTAACTAGAGTAAGGTGCAATAGCAATGTTGTCTTGATTTGCATTTCTTTTGTGGCTAGAATAGTTGAGCATTTCTTCATGTGTCTAATGGCCATTTTTATTTCCTCTTCAGAGAAGTCTCTCTTTAAGTTTTTAGCCCACTTAATTATCGAGCAGTTGTTTTTTTGAAGATTTGCTGTTCGGGGGTTTAATTTTTGAGTCGTAAGTACATTTTAGATATAAGACCTTGTCCATTTTATACCTCGTGAAGATCTTCTCCCAGAACGTGTGCTTTCTATTGATATTGCTATCTATGACCTTTGCCTTGCAGAAGCTCTCATGTTTCATGCAATCCCATTTGTCCAGCCTTTCTTTGATTTCTTTTTATTGACTATTGTAATATGTTTATTAAATACAGACTGCATCAGCACTTGGAATTTATAATTCCATCTCATCTTGTAATAGTAAATTACTTGTTTCATAAAGAGATGAATTAAGGAATGAATTTCTTAACTGATTTTTCTTTACTCTTTGTTTCTGGCTCTCTATTAAGGAAATTTCGGTATGTGCTAAAAAGCCCTAGTCTATCCTATTCCTTCATGTAATGTTTTCATGTTGTCCTCTTTTATTTTGAGGTCTTTCATCCATTTGGAGTTGATTCTTGTGTAGGGTTTTATATATGGATCCAGCTTTAGTTTAACAGGTGTTTAACCAATTTTGCCCACACCATTTACTCAAAAGGCTGTCTTTCTTCCTTTCTCTTTTTTTAACTCCCTTGACAAGGATTAGGTGGCTATCGGTCAGGGGGTTCATTTCTGAGTCTTCAGTCCTACTCCATTGGTCCTCAGGTCTGTTCTTGTGCCAGAACCAAGCTGTACTTATTACTATGGCTTTTTAGTAGCGTTTGAAATTTGGAACTTATATTGCTCTAGTGCTGTTCTTTCTGCTAAGAATTGACAAACCTTCAGCCAGCATTATACTTAATGGTGAGAAGTTAAACCCATTTCTTATAAATTCAAGAATGAGATAAGGATGTCTGCTCTCTCCACTCCTTTTCAACTTAGTATTAGAATGCTAGCTGGGGCAATAAGAAAAGATGCCATCTTAAAGGGATCCAAATAGCAAAAGATGAAGTAAAACTCTCCCTCTTTGCAGATGACATGGTCTTGTATATAATGAAACCCATGGACTCCATTCCCAAGTTACTTGAGCTGATCAGAAACTTTGGCAAACTAGTAGAGAATAAAATTAACCCTCAGAAAATAAAGGCTTTCCTGTATTCCAATAACGATAAGAGTGCAGCTGAAATTAAGAAAGCAACCCCTTTTTACTAGCCACACAAAAAATAAAATACCTAGGAGTTAACTTAAGAGGTGAAGGACCTCTATGATGGGAACTTTAAAAACCTGAAAAAAGAAAATTAAAGCAAAGCTATGGAAGTGGGAAACTTCCCATTCTCCTGGATTGGGAGGATTAACATCATGAAAATGTCAATACTGCTAAAAGCTATATCCAAATTCAATGTGATACCTACCAATATCCCAATGTCACTCTTCAATGATATAGAAGAAGCAATCCAAAAGTTCATATGGAACAATAAAAGACCCCGAATAGCAAAGAAGTTTATTGTGACAGTCATTTTGTATTGCCAACTTGATTCTACAAAGTCATTTATGAATTTTAACTTTCTTCCCTCCCTTTGGATAAAGCTCACAAACACCCTGCCTCTAGCTCCTAGACACTTAACACTTAGCTCTGGACAACTGTTCCTAGATAATGTGTTACTTAATTGTATTTTGAGCGCATAAGATATGCATATAAAACTAGCATATTTTGATCTTATGAGAAAGCAGCATTTTTCCCCTCTCAAATTTATTTCCTGATAGGCATTTTTATAGAGAATCTGTTTTCATTTTTAAATGAAAGACTGGTAGGAAACTATTTTCATAATCTGGCTCCTTCTCTCTCACCTCAACACCTAAAACACAAATTTCACAAAACATTTACAAGAAACAATGCAAAAACCAAACATTGGGAATGCTCAGATGCAGAACGTTTTACAAAACCCAGAATAACTCTGCTGTCTGAGGGAGGGACTGTCTGTATAAATTAACAAACAAACCCAAAAGAGCAGCCAGGAGCACCAGACGTGAGTGTGCCTGGCTGCTACTCCATGTACAAGGAGCATGGAAGGGCTTCCTGAGTCTGCTGGAGAGTGCATGGAGGAAAGTTTCCTTGCCAGCTTGAGTACAAGAAGATGGCTTCACCCGCCTGGGTCTGTCTTTCTTGTTTTCTCCCCACAGCAGAGCAGAATTGTCCCCTGCTCTAAGAAGAATAAATATTGTACCAGCCAATCTGCAGAGTGGCTTCTGTTTGGTCTGCACACCTTCCTAGGTAGGCGCCCCCTGCCCCGCGGTGTGTGTGTGCTCCCAGGAGCTGATCCTCAGGGCCCAAGACCACAGGGCAGGCATGTGTTAGAAGTGAGTCAGTGACACTGTCATTCACACAGCAGCTGCCGGGTTGCTGCCCTAGCTGAACAGCAGGTGCACCCTAATCTTCTCCCACAGTCCCAGGCGAGGTGCCCGCAATGGCCCGATATGGGCAGGCTGCCACTAGGATCCTACTTCACCAGACAGACAAGCATGCCAGATGAAGTGGCTGCCACCTAAATTATTAATTATTTTATGGAGCAGTATTAAACAAAGTGATACACATTACTGTATGACATGTAATGCTATATCCTTGAGTCTCTAGTCCAAAATCATTAAACTTTATACTAGCAAGAATGGATTTTATTGTTTGTATTCATAAGGCCATAATGGAAAACTGAAATAAAAGTACAACAAAACTCTTATCCATAAACATGTGATTAAATCTCAGAATTTGAAAAAAATTATATGTAAGTAGTACAAATAAAATTATACTAGAATAGTAAAATACACACAAAATACATTACATTAGTTATGTTAAAATGTAAAATAAGTAATTACAGACAGAATTCCTACTGGATAAAAATATTACAATGGTTTAAATCGTTGAAGTGATATAGGTTATATATTTTGTTTTTATAAAACTTATTTCAATCTCCAAGTTCTGTTTATCTCAGTGAAGGAAAATGTTAGAAAGTAGAAATTATATGTGGCACCTCTTGCTTTTAGTACCACGAAGGGGAGTGGCACTTCCTAATGTGAGTCCTGAGATGAAACCCACACCCTGCCCAAGTAGACCCATCAGAGGTCCATGTGGTGACCATAAGGGGGTCCAGTACACCACATTGCTGCTGCAGCAGGTGCAGGACCTTTGCGGTGGGCTGTAGCCAACAAGGTTCCATTAGTGACCAAACCAAGCAACCCAGACTCAGGTGCCAAATCCAGGGGGGAAGGCAGGGCAGACGCCAAGTCCTGGCTACCATCTGTGCAGCCTACATTTCCAAGGCCAAGCCCTTTCTCCTGCTTTGGAGAACAACAAGGGTAGGGTGTGAGCCCATTGCCTCCAAATGGAGTATCCCTAGAATGGCACCCAGAGCTGAGCTCATGTGGGCCAGAAGGGCGACAGAGGAGGCTACACAGCAAAGCAAGAGGGGATTCATTCCCCCGGTGCTGCAGCTGGTGTGCTGCAAGTCCAGGCTTCTCTGACACTGATTGGCATATGTAAGGTTGGCCCTGTACCGAGTCCACAAGGACCAGAAAATGGAATTCCACAGAGATGCTGAAGGGGATCAAGGTTGTTGAGCTGCTGCAGCTGTCACAAGCAAGCTGGCAGAGGGGCCAACACATGGCTCCAGTAGCCAGACCCGCTTAAAGACTGATGAGGTGAACCAAGGCTGGGCTGCTTGGCCCCAGGGGGGAAGATTTCATGCCCAGCCTTCTTTTACCCATGGACTGTTCAGTGTACAAACATGGTGTCCCCCACCCCACACTCATGGAGGCAGGCAGTGACCCCAGAACAGAGTCTCCGTAGGATGGGCCACGCACTCAGGAGCACAGAAGACCAGTACCAGCACAGCTGGAGGAGGAGCGGGCAGCAGTGGCCTCAACTACAGACCCATGGCTGCCAGCTCCTGGGTGAAATGGAACAACTGAGACTGGGAAGTTAGGTGGGAAGGGTGGGCGGGGCTCATCTGGCAATGCTGGGAGCATGCACACACATCTACTCACTGCACATCCAAGGTAAAGGAGTTGGCCACACATCTCAACGGGTGACCTGAGGAGGCACCCACACCCACAGGGACTACAGAAATGGAGTTTAACGTGGTGGCTTGGAAAGGGCTCCAGGGCACAGCCTTGGAGCAATGAACAACTGGCAAAAACAAAAACAAAACAAAAAGAAAAATGAAAAATGTCCAGTAAAACTTTTAATCAATGATAACCTATTATACTTTAAAAACAGTTTTCCTTTCCTCTTGTCCTATATTTTTGCATGGGGCCCTCTGAATTAACCAGAAATCTCCAGGATTTCTTCATGCATAGTAATACAAATGAATATAGCTTCTATTCTTTTTTAATTAAGAGAAGTTGCATTTAGTTCTTTCCATTGTTTGATTCATGAAAAAGAATTCCTGAAGTATATTTATAAAACACAGAACTCAGCATTTCTTCTGAACTCCTCACTGAAGAAAGAGAATAAAATGACTGAGCAACAGGTATCACCCATATTGTCACTGTGCTAGCTGTCTCTCTGATTAGAAAATAATCCTGCATATGCAGATCACTTATGCAAAATGTTTTCCAACATCTCTTGTTGTTATATTGCATTTATTTTATTCTTCCTGCCTCCTTTTCTGCTCCTCTTCTCCAGGGTCCTGTTTCCCTCTGCCTTCTCTCCTACCTCTACTTTCTCCCTGTCCAATATTCTTCTCCCTTCTGCTATGTCCTTCCTCCTCTCTTACCCCTTCCGCCTCCTTTCCTTTCCTCTTTCTCTTACACTTTCTCTTCTACTTCTTTATGGTCTTGGGGGTTGAACACACACTAAGCAGAGGCTCTACTGCTCGCTACAGGCCTCCAGTCTTGACTTCATTTCAATGACAATCTATTTCTTTGGTGCAAACCCAACAAAGTCTTTTGATTCAGGATTTAAGTCATTGTACATATTCTAAACCATGAATATGTGCTACTTCGTACAGTGTGGCTAATAAGTGTGGATTATGCTTTGGGCTTCAGTTAAACTCATCAGAAATAATGTGTTTGAAGGCAATCTAATGTGATCCTGTTACTCCCACATTAATGAACTGGTTACTTCATATCTTGCAAGAGTACTTCCATATTGCTCCCAGTTTAATGAACTCTCACTTTGTGGTAGCACCCACAGTAACACTAACCCAAGGATTGCTGGAGATCAGAAGATTAAGTCCAGACAGGAAAATCCATGAGATATGAATCTCAAAATAACTACTAAAAAGCCAGAAGAAAGCCTGTGGCTATGTGGTTTAGTGCCATACTTCCACAGAATAAGCTGACAACAGGGCCCAGGCCTCATGTGAAGACCTGTGGTGGGTGCATACACACACACACTCACACACACACACACACACAGAAACACACACACACACACACATACACACACACACAATTTCCCAGCAAGAGCAAGTATCTGTTTTCCCAATAACATATCTGAGTTCCAATTTATGTGTTTGGATATTTTTGAAAGTTTTATCATCAATTTACCTAATTTTAATGAATGACACCCTGTTCACTATTATTTAATCCTGGTTGGAAAGTATTTTAAGACACATTTTCATGTAGAAAATTTTTTTCCCCCAAATTGTGACTGTCTTGTAAGAATGAAAGAATTGTGCATTTAATTCATTAGTTCATTAATTAAAAAAGTAACCCTAACCCTAGAACCAATTGCCTTTGGATTCTAAAAGCCACAAAAGTACATTAAATTTATACATCCTGTCTTTGATTCAACTCATCTTTCTTAAAATAATTTCTAGTTTTACTCAATACCGTGCCATTTTTCTAACACAACATTCAGGCTAACCCTCACACTAATCATACCTTAATCCTAATATTATTAACAGTTTCCTATTTCATATTCATTCTAATTCAATCTTGACTTGTTATTCACAGATTTACTTTCAGTTTGACCCTAAATTTTCCATTTCCCTAATGCTAACCCTAAGCCCAGCTGGAACTGAAACCTAATTTTCAACCTACTAATAGTCCAAAATTAATATTAAAAATACTCTAGTTTTTATTCATTGCAATGAATATTCCAGTTTGCACTCTGGAAATGAGTTTCAAGTTGCCCTAATTCCAACAAATTTCCTGACTCTACCTCTGAAATGATCTTGTTCCCTAACATGAACTATTATATTACTTGTCCTCAAATTCTCTAACCAGGAAAAATAGTGTAGTTTCCATTAATCCTACCTTTTCCTGAACCACTGTATCCTAAAACAATTTCAGATTTACATATCATCTAGTACTCTACTTAACGCTAACTCTCAACCTAAACCTGGCTGGAAAACTCTCATTAATCATTACAAGAATGATCACTGAGAAATAAATATAATGATAATGCTCTAGTTAATATTCACACTCACATTTTGGCTTCTATTTGTTAGTGAAAAATCAATTTTATAGTAAAACTTTCCTATTCATAACACTGATCATAATCAGAACAAAATACTGACCCTGATTTTAATCCAAATTATATGTCAATACTAACACTAACTAGTTAGTGTTACACTAGTTTTCATTCATCCTAACTTGATTGAAATAAGCCTTCCAAACATAGGTTTCATTTTTTTTCCAATATCTTAGTCATTTTCTAACCCTAAACTTAATCTTAAATGTTATATTGAATATTGCAAGTAGATTATAATATTAATAGCAATACTCTAGTTCACATTCATTCTAATTTTTACCAGGCTTATATTAAAATTTACCTTCAATTTGACCCTCATTTTTTTTCTCCTTCACTCTAACCCTAACCATGGCTGGAATCCTAACCATATCCTTGCCACTAAATCGTATCCCAATTCTAAAATTTATGAAAAATGCTCATTTTGTGCAATCCTAACTGAAATTTCACTGTAATCCTCGAAATAAATTGCAGGTTTTCCTAAACACTACAGATTTTCTCACTCTTATCTCTGAACCTATCTTGTTCCATAAGAGGAATCATTATATTCATTGATCTCAAATCCTGATATTATGAAATACACTGTACTTCCATTATCCCAGATTTTCCTGAATTCCTAGAACCTAAAAAAGTTCAGCTTTACTTAACATTTAACACATTTCTTTTTTTTTTTTTTTCTTTTTGTCGGTCGTGGAGCTTGAACTCTGGGCCTGGGCACAATCCCTGAGTTCTTTAGCTCAAGGTGTGCGCTTGTACCACTTGAGCCACAGCACCACTTTCTGGTTTCCTGGTAGTTAATTGGAGATAAAATTCTCACAGACTTTCCTGCCTGGGCTGGCTTTGAACTGCGGTCCTCAGAAATAAGCTTCCTGAGTAGGTAATGAGGATGACAGATGGATTACAGTTAAATGTGAAAGGTAATGAATATATTTCTTGTTGACCATTGTTACCCCCTTCTTTGTTGTTGTCCAACTATCCCTTCCCTCTCCCATCTCCATCACTATTCTCTCCCCAAGCTGTAAAGTTCATTTTCAGTACAGTGTGCTATGAGTATTATTGTTGCAATAGGTCATCCTTTTTTGAACCTAAATTTGCTATTTCTCTAACCCTAATTTTAATTCTGTCTGGTATCCTAACCCTAACCATAATAATAATGATAGATCAATTCAGAAGTTAACAAAAAATACTCGTTTTTGTTCATCCTGTTAATCCTCTGTACATCTTTAATTAAGTTGCAGTTTAGCTTATATCTTCCAAATGAGTTTATATGTGCATATATAAAGATATAATTTTATGTAAAAAACAAGATTTTTGGAGGAAGGAGTAACAAAAAGGAAATAGGAGTATATTGTGGAAAGAGAATAACCAAACTGCCACTTCTGAAAATTAATAACCATTAATAAAATAACTAAAAATAAATAAATAACACACTGCCTTCCAGTGTTCTTGAAGAGAACCATGATATGTCTTGTGAAAGAAATACTTGTTCTAAACTTTGTTCATGCGTAATTTATATTGTTATTGGCCAATTATTTAACTTACTGAATAAAAATTTATCAAATAAGATTCCATGACAAAAAATATAAAACAGTTACCTAGTAATTGTTTGAAGTTTAGAGAACATAATAGGCATGAAAACCAATGAACTGTACATCTTGTGTCTTGGATGAGTGATATTTTAAATATTGTCTTTTATTCAAATGAATATTTAGCTTTACTTTTCAAAATAAATGCAATTTTTTCTCCTTCCAGAACAAGTACTTACCCTGCAATTAAATGTATTAGTATATTCAGATATTTAAAAGCTAAATTTTCTATGTTGTTATGTAGCTCTACATATTCAGAATGACATGATTTTTCTATTCGTAAATCTCTAAACTGGGATTTTTGCTTCATCAATATAAATTGTCTCATGAGGTTTTTGTGAAGGCTCCAGTAACCAGTGTGGTGAAAAACATTTCCTGAATTGTAAATTTTAAAACTAATCATTTTTAGCCTTTGATTATATCAGTTATTGTCTCTTCAGAGCTACGAAAATAAATACTACTTTCTAAACATTTCACTCAACTTGTAAATAATATTAACATGGGTCAAATAGAGACTAATCATTTCAAACTCACCATATTTGATGATCTCAGTGTGAAGAATGTAGAGGGTATAAGAATCTTATACTCAATAATATTTTTGGTTAAATTAAATTAAATTATCTATCTAGATTTCTAAATTGGAGATAAATCACATTTTCTTCTAATTTTTTTTATTGTGAAAATATCGTAGAGAGGGGTTCCAATTATATGGGCAAAGTAATGAGTACATTTCTTATCAAGCATTGTTTCCTCTTCCTTTGTTTTCCCTTCCCATCCTTACCCATCTCCACACCCTCGCCAGCCAAAGTTGTAAAGTTTGTCTTTCGACATAACGTCTTGCACATCTCATTATTACAATGGGTCCAACGGTATCCCTAAAATTATGAAGCAAAAATATCTCGAGGAAATATATTTTTCAATAAAATGTTTCCATCCTTAAAGTGCATTATACTTCAATATAAAGTTTACCTCAAAATAGAAATTCTGCATCTAATCTAATGTACGTTTGCATGCACAAAATTCTGTGACTTCTAGTCTTATTACGTGATATTAATTATATTTTTATTGTGAAATGATCCCTACTTATATTTATTACAAACTTCTGTAATTATACAAATCATGCCTGTACATGCTAATTTACATAATTTAATACATAAACAAAAGTATCTTTTTTCTTGTCTCCCACAGGGAAGGATGAAGTGCTGAAATAAACTAAATAGAAGCACTCTAACAGAGAGTCTATAGGGAATGGAAATTTGCAACGTGAGGATAGGAACATGAGCACTTTCTACTTGGCTGAACAAGAATTCTTGTTTCTACAGCACTTTCTTGCCATTTAATCACACAGGGAAAGCCACAATATTTGAAGTTCATATGAAGGAATTACATTCCTAAAAGTTGTGGCAACCCTGCTCAAAAGCTCAATCTTATCACTAATTCTTTGTGCTTGCTGGCTGATCTATTTCTCTATCACCTGTTTCATATTATTAAGCATATTAGTAATTCAACAAGAAGTACATGTCAGGAGACTCCTGAAATTACATCTATTTCAGTGTAATATTTAGAAGAGAGGAAAAAGATTATATTGATCTCCAATTCCTCCCTTTGGCCTTCAATATACTAATCAATTGTCAAAACAATCGTGTAAGATGCTAGTTTATTTTCCCAATTTATTTAGAGATTAAGCAAGAGGTTTTTTTTTTGCAGTAAAGTGATGACAGTAGTATCATAGCTCTGATATGAGCACCTCCTCTCTAACAAGTAATGCTCTATGTACTGTAAATATGGAAGCCACACTAAATTCTCTCTCTGTCTTCCTCTCTTTCTCTCGCTCTACTGACACTTACACACACACACACACACATACACACACACACACACACAAACACATAGAGCTGCCACCCAGGCACATCTGAGATCAGTTCCATTCCTTTGTAAGTATAGTTGATTGATGTTTGTGCTCCCTTACTTTTCTTTGCTTGAGGATCTTGCCTGGACCTGTATGTTTCCCTGAATTCAGTCCCTTGTTCTTAGTATACTGAGTATCTTTGTATACTTCAGGCCAATTAAGAGTACCCTGAATACAATATCTTCAAATTTGACATTCAAATCTAACTCCATGAATTCATACTACTGTTCCAAGATACTAGAATGTATTGGATCTAGAGACAAAAAAACGCCCACCTTTTTATTTTAGAAAGAATTGAAATCATGAAATAGAAGAATATCGATCAGGAACTGAGCTAAGAGAATGGGAGTATGTGGGAAAATGTAGAATGCTGTATGTGTGTTAGAGATACAGAATAATAGGCTCATTTATAAAAACTTGTCATCCTATATTGAAAGCTCAAATTAAGCATAGAGTTTTTCAGTTACTTTGCTTACCTATCACTTCTGATCACAAATTCTCTTATGAGTGTGTATAGTATCTTTGAATAAATCACACGATTTTTAGGTACTTAACATCTTAAGGAAAGACAGTCTGCTTCTACAGTTTTCATTCTATATGACAAACCCTTAATTTTTTCCCCTTTTTGCTGAATAAATGTATTCCTGGAAGCAGGATATTGACAGCAAATCTGAGTGTAATTTTCATTTTGTAAATTTCAAATATAATATAAACTTTGTATTGACTAGTCATTTTTTAAAATTAGTGATATTCATGAAGACAATATTTTGATGCCTTTAAGTTAATTCAGAATTGCTATGGTAGTTCTTGTGTCTAATTGACTTAACCATTATATTATTCATGTATAAACATTGCATTGCACTTTTTATTTTTATATATAAAATAATCCCCAAGGGCTTACTTTAAAGTGATAATAGGGGAGTTGTCTTCATATTCCAAACTTTATATTTACTTCAGTAAAAGTACTAGAAACACATGATGTTTACTGGAGCAATTTAAAAGCTGAGAACGCATTTCTAAAGAGAATGGATTTATTGATTAAAACATAGAATAGAGTAAAAAAGTCAGGTTTCTTGCTTGAGACTGCATAAATTTCATATGAATGTAGCTCAAGATGTGACTCATAGATAAATTCATATTTATATTACTGAGATTTACATCACAATATAAGCAATATAGGTATTTAAGGAATTGGTCATTCAAAGCCCTAGATACATAATGGATGAAGAATGGAATTGAAAATAGCACAGGCAAAACAATTCAACATGCAGCTTTTATGATTTTATAATACTAATATGGAAGTAATGGAGCTTTTCCCTTTCTGAAGAAGAACGTTTAGCCAGTATTTTCAATGTAAGTCATCAATTGTAATGAGTCTAAAGTCTTTTCCTCCGAGATATCCAAGAGTAATATACTCATCTTCTGAAGAGTAAATAAGTAATTATTTTCATTAGCTTTGCTTAATATTAATTTACTTGTAGGACATAGTTTTAAATATCTTCTCTTTCTCTCTATTTAATTACATACATTTCTGTCTCTTTCTGTTTCTTCTTACAAGCCTGAAATCACTATTTCAAAGTAGTATAAGCAGGAAAACAAAATAACCTGATACAACAATCACAAATCCTAAATTACGTGAAAAAATCCAAAATATAAACAATAAATCTGAGGATGAGGAAAAACAATGACAGAATAACAACAGAAAATTATCCTAGCAATCTCTAATGAAATAGAGTTTTAGAGTACTAGCAGGTACTCCACATCTAGAGGGTCACATCAAATCAGCTATAATTATAGATATGCAGCTATAAATATAGACATAATTATAGACATACAATTCATAAGAAGATTTTATACTGTCTTCACAAGAAAACAGAAATCTATGAAATGGTGCCAGCCAGTAACACATTGGGCAGCACATTCAAAAGCACATGTGCAGTGTGGAAATAAAAGGGCAACATGGAAAAAAGTAGGGACAGAAGTATACATCAGAGAGAGCCACATCCATACACATAGACAATTCACCATACCACTGGACAGTCCATATGGTCACTGGAATCACAAATATTAACATCACAACATCTCAGCACAACTGATTTCTATTCCTTAATGGACTCGACAAAAATGCCATTCCAGAAAAACAAATCACAACAGGAAACCAAACCAAGACCCTTAAAATCAACCAAGAACATAGGTAGTCACCTATTAATATCATAGATCCCCCAAAAGAAAACCTCCAAATGGACAGAACAAATCAGAAAAATACAAGAAAAGTGATGTCAAAGTAGTATAATTCACACAGTAAATAACCAGTCATTAGAACAGACAATCAAGGATGTAGAAGATAGTTATCGAAATGTATTACAGATACTGCTGAAAAATGTGATTAATGGAAAGATAGAAAACCTCTACAACGAAATTTGTGAACAAAATGAGACCAACCAGTCATTAGCAAAATAATTCATGGAGACTTCAAACAGAAAGATAAATAAATTCTGAGAAGGCAAGGGAGTCCAAGAAAAAATGGATGTCTAGTTAAAAGATATGAGAGAAGACACAGCTAAGAAAACAACCCTTACATCTCCCCCAACCAAAGAAAAAATGTACAGAAAGCCTATACAAGACCTAAAACAAAGCTTTAATAAAGAGACAGATCTCCTAAAAAATGACCAATTAGAAGACAGGGAAATCAAAAACAAAGTATAAAGTCTCCACAGCAAATTGATGACATAGAAGATAATCTCAGGGTCAAAGACAGAATAGATCTAATAGGAAAGAGGAAATAATCATTTAGAACAAATCCAAGAAATAAATGATCTTGCCAGAACTTCAAGACTCAGTTAGAAGATCAAATTTCGGGGAGATAGGTATCAAGAAGGAGAAAAGCAAGAAACCAAATGGATGGGAAGCATATTGCAGAATTCTAGCAGAAAAACATGCCAAACATCCAGCGAGATAGGCTCATTCAGAGAAGCCTGTAGAAACCAAACAGAATTCTAGAACTGAACAATCCACCATGACATCATAATCCATTAGAGGATTATTAAAGATCGAGGAAAGGGTTCTTAAAGATGCCATAGAGAAAAGATTAATTATTTATAAAGGACATGCAGTCAGAATAAATACAGATTTCTTAGCTGATATGGTAAAAAGGAAACCTGGCATTATATATGACAAACATTAAAGGTAAACAACTCCCAACCATGAATACAGTCCCAAGCCAAACTCTCCTTTACATTTAAAGGATATATAAACATATTTCATGACAAAGAAAACTTGAAATAATGTATGTCCACCAAATTATGAGGATAGAATATAATCAAATATATCCTACATAGAGATGGTCAAGAAGAAGAGGAACTGGTTATATAAAATGTTCCCTACCAGAGAACAAGGTAAATATGTTAAGAGTAGATGAGGCACAGCTCCTAACAACAGGTGTATAACATAACAGAACTTATCAGATATTTCTGTCTTAAAGCTCAATATCAATAGACTTAAATTTCCAAATAGAAGACATAGATTAGATAGTAGTATCAAAAACCAAGATGCATGCATCTAGTATCTATGAGAGACACATTATCAAACACATTCTATGAAGCTAGAATTAGACTCCTCCTCAAATCACATAGGGACCCACCAAAGAAAGACAACTATGAACCTAACTCTTTGATAAACATTAATGCAGAATTACTTAATAAAATTCTCACTAACCAATTTCAGCAACTAACAAAAAAAATCATATGGTATGATCAAATAAGAATCATCTTGGATACGATTTGATTCAATATTCTTGTCAATAAAAATAATACAAACCATCAGCAGAACCTGGACAAGAAACACATGATTGTCAATAGGGATGTAGAAATTGCTTTTAACAAGCTCCAATACCCCATTATGATGAAAAGGTCTAAGAACCTAGGAATGCATGGAATATTCCTCAATATTAAACTGAGTATGTATATGACAGAGATAATTAGCATTTACCTAAGGGTGGAAGCATGAAGACATTAACATGAGAAATGAGAAAAGGATGTCCACTCTTTGCTACTCTTCAATATGGTAGTGGACTTTCTTGCAAGAGCAATAGACAAGAGAAAACATAAAGCAGATCAAAATAGAGTACAAGTAAAACTATCCCTTTTTACAAATGAAATGACCCTGTATTTAAAAGACCCTGTAGATTCCTCCCTAAAGTTAGTAAAGATGATGCTAACCTTCAGCAATGTAGCAGGATATAAAAACCACAAGAATCAGTAGTTTTTCTGTTACCAACAATGGGAAGATCCACGCTGAAATCCAAAAACAACCTCATATGTACTAGCCTCAAAATCAAATCAAATCTAAACAAAACATAACAACAACAACAAAACTAGGAATTAATTAATTTAACTAAAATTGTGAAGGACCTAAAAATATAAAAAGGGAAATTGAAGGAGATTCAAGGAAATAGAAAGTCTTTCAATGTTCCTGGTTGGAAGAATTAACATTTTGAAAACTGCAATACTTCCCCTAAACAATTGGCAATGCAATATTCATCAAAATCCCAACAATATTCTTCAATGTAGAAGAGAAAGCAATGCAACTATAATATGGAATTACAAAATTACAGATGAAACAGCATGCTTAGAAATGAATTCATTGGCCTATAGTCATCTTACACACACACACACACACACACACACACACACACGCAATGGAATTATATTCACCCATCAGAAAGATGACTTTTCACCAGTGGTAAGGAAAATGAAAGATTTGGGAAAATTATATTAAGAGAAAAGAGAAAGGAATGCAGAAAGGAATGCAGCAATATAGGTTTCATGGATTCATTCATTTATTGTAGCTAGAAGATGCATACAAATCTATAAGTAAACAAGACAGATTCTACCTTGTCCGTTAGAATGGGCATTACTAAGACACTAACAATAGCAAATGCTGGCATGGATGTAGCCAATTGGGAACTCTATTATACTTTTGGTGGGAAATTATTAAACATGTTCAACCACTGTGGAATGCAGTACGGAGTTTCCTGAAAAGAGTAAATATAGATCTCCCTTAAGACCCAGTAATTCCCCTCATGGGCAGTAATCCAATAAATAACAAATAAGCTCACATGAAAGCTACCAGCATAACCATGTTCAGGGCTCAGGCCCAGAGTTCAAGGACTGGAAAAAAGTTACCACTCCTGGTATTTGTTTCCGCAAATTCGAACCATTTTATATAAGATACCAAATCAATCTATTTGCAGTAGCTAGATTAGGACTTATATGTACTGGGTGATAAATGGCTCCTTTGTTGAATCTTTGGAAGGGATGCAGGTAGTAGATAAAAGGGAGATTTGTTGTTGTTGTTGTTCGAGGGAATTGAATTCTGGGCTTGGGCACTGTCCCTGAACTCTTCAACTCAAGGTGAGTGCTCTACCACTTGAGTGATAGTGCCACTTCTGGTTTTCTGATGGTTAAATGGAAATAAGTGTCTCAGGGTCTTTCTTACCCAGGCTGGTTTGAACCGTAGTCCTCAGATCTCAGCTTCCTGAATAGCTAGGATTACAGCTGTGAGCAACTGGCCCCAGGTAAAAATGGGGGCTTTTTAGAAAAGAAAATCCACCTCTTCACCAGTGTCTAAACCTCAGATATTACTATTAGAACACTTCACCTTCACCTCATTTCATCAGACATTTGTAAATTTTCTCTTTTCCTTCATGTGGGAATACTGCAGTCAATATCAACTCAGCTGGGGGACTGGATCAATTGTATGATAATTGCTAGCACCTAATTTAAGAACTTTTACATCAAAAGAAATGAAACCCTCATTTGGAATAATTGTTTTCTCTTTTTATTACAAAACTGTGCTTGATTACTTCCTAATGTGATATTGGACTTCCTAATAGAGTGATGAAATTTTCTTTCTTTTCAACCTTCTCCCACATGTGGTCAAATATTTAAGAATTCAAAGATTTGCACTGATAATTGATTAAGCTGACTTCTAAGAAAATGTGCATTTGTGGAATTTGGTCTTCTGTCTTGTTCTTACATGCACAAGCTTTCTATGATTTATTTGTTCTACAAGGAATTCTACTTTCCAATCTTTGTGTGACCAGTTTTAGTCTCTCTAATCAATCTTTCTGATCCTCTCTTTGGAGTCTCATTTGAGTCTACCTCATAAAAAATATATTAGTTATCAGTTAAATGACTCTCAGCTTCTGTGTTTTGCCTGACTTCATGTAGGCTGTGATAGCAACCCTGCTTGTCTGTGCTTACTGGAGTGTGTGTGTGTATGTGTGTGTGTGTGTGTGTGTGTGTGTGTGTGTGTGTGTGTTGTTTTAGATGTCTAGGTAGTAGTTTCTCTGGGCCCCTGTGATCCCCTGGCCTAGAGACAATGGGTTTTTCTCCTAAAGAACAACTGACTAAATTCCTGTTAATTGTCTCAAAATGAGGCAATCAGGCATCCTTGCAAAGCCATCAATAATGCTTTATAACCACTTACAGAAGTCGTCTATCAAGATGGCCTTTCAAGGTTGACTGTGAAAAATGTTCATTTCCAAGTAGGCACCATAAAGCAGATCACATTCCTGGGATCAGACTTTTGGAAGGAAGGTTCCCCTTCCTTCCTTCTCTTATGATAGATCAAACCATAATATTCTTCAGTTGTGGCCAACCTGGAGCACATATTCCCAAGAATATTCTGTAGTGTAAAACAGTACCAACTTTCAAAATAACGGTAATAAATACTTGTCTACTACAGACTGATTTATCTTGATTTTATCTGTTGTTATTTTCATTACTTCAAACACATGGATAAATTATATTGGGATTAGACAAAGGATTAAAGGAATAAACATTCAGTTTACTTTCATAGATCCAATATAATACACTTAACCCGTAATGGACAAATAAATCCAACTCTAGAAACAATGTCATGAATATAAAATAAGCCTTAATACGTATAATCTGGCACACACACACCATCATCTACTCAAAAATTCAGTCTCTCTGTAAATATTTATTTGGTATGAAATAATAAAAATTTAATTAATGAATTTGACTTTTAAGTATTATCTGAAATAGTCCTCATGTATATAATTGTAAATAATTTTATAGATGTCACCTAGAAAAGAATTTAACATGCATGTAGAAATTAAATTTCCACAATTTAAGTTATATGAGAGGGGTCATACCCTCATGTACTATGTGGTGTGAATTTTACCAAAGTGATGAACCCTTCCACCTAATACCAAGAGTCATGTGTGATAATTTATTATTTGATGTTAAGATGAGTGCTAAGTGTAGAATACACTTTGAATTATTACATAAACTCACAGAAATGAAGCAATAATGATATGTTATTTGTTTAAATTCTAATGCTTCTCAATTTTACAATTCATTAAATATATTATTAAAATTATTTTCACTTTCTTCTTTTCTATAGCTGCTGAAATTAAAATTATATATTAAACATTCAATATTAAGAAATCAATAATAAATAAACTATTATTAAAATAACATACTATTAAACTGTGATTTGAATTATACTTCTAACAAATTGTGATGTAAACAAGTCAATAGAATTAAGGGTGATCATTTTTAAACTTAGCAGCTTGTTATTTTTTTATTTTATTTTTTGGGTCTGATCATGGGGCCTCAACTCTGGACTGGGCGCTGTGACTCAGCATTTCAGCTCAAGGCTAGTGCTCTACCACTTGAGACGCAGCACCACTTCTTGCTTTTTTCTTTTTGCTTATGTGGTGCTGAGGAATCGAACCCAGGGCCTCAGGCATGCAAAGCAAGCACTCTACCACTAAGCCACCTTCCCAGCCCAGCAGCTTGTTATTTGTTTCCTAATTGTGTCATTTGTTATTCTTGGTCCAAGTCATCTCTTCATCTTAATTGTTTATTTTCTATTTTATCTCTGTTGATTTGCTGATTGTGCATTTTGTTTTCCCTTTTTAATGATTGACATGAGGCTGAAAATCTGTATGCTAGTTTATTACTTGCTATGTTAATGTAAAATTACTGCTTTCCACAGCTGTTCTACACTACGATACTACAGTATTTCCCCCACTCCCATCTCCTGTATTGCTGCTCTCATATATTTTATTTTTTATTTAAATTTTATTGTCAAGGTAATGTACAGATAGAAGTTACATAGATAAGGCAATTAATTTATTTCTTTTCTAAATTGTTACCCTTTCCCCTATTTTTCTCCCGCTTCACTCCCAAAGCCCCCCCCCCCCGAGATTACTTACAAAATATTGTCTTGTGAGTACTACTGTTGCATAGGTTACCCCTTTGTCCTTTGTCTCACCATTTTGTTTTTTTTTTCCTTTCCCTTCCCTAGTTCAGATGAACATATTTAAAATACCCAGGGTATCAAAATCCAATACAGTGACTACAGGGGATTAACCATAGGTGGGGAAAACACAAAAGGATAAAAAGAAATCACATAATACATTAAGAACAACAACAACAAAGAACATGCCTTGGAGTTCATTTCACTTGGAATCACCTTATACGATCATATGTACATAGCTATTTTTTGAGCTATTCTGCTCATCTACTAAGATTATCCTTGATGTACACAATAATGCTCCCCTATTACCCAGTAATCCCACTTCTGGGCATATAACCAGGTGATCACAAACAAGGCCACAGTAAAGCTACTACTGTGTATCACAGTAATATTTACCAAAAATCACATACACACACACGTACAGATAAACACACGTGGAAAAATACGCTTGCATCACAAAGAATGTGACCACGTCATTTGTAAGGAAATGGAAGATCTTTGAAAAAATCATATTAAGTGAAGTAAGCCAGACTTAAAGAAACATAGGTCCCATGGTTTCCCTCATTTGTAATTATTAGTTTACATCAAAGATAATCTCATGTATGTTAATTTGACATTTTGTTCTACGTTGAGCGTGCAACATTATTGCTATATTGTTTGTTATTATTTCTGAAAATAGGTAGGTATACTTAAAGAATTACCTTTATCTCATCCATTATTGAAGGAAGAACAACTAAAAGAGTAACCACTACTGGGAAGAACAACTCCTACTTACTTAGCTTCATTCCTATGTAAGGCCAGTGTTGTCCCCTGTATCCTCATGTTGTACATTACAACTTTATACCTGGTCATAATGTATGTCTAGTATCTTATGCATTTTGAACTAAATGCACCAGAAGTTCCACTTTGCTTTACTTTTTTTTTTTAATTCTGTCTTAATGTTTGAGGATGGTGTGTGTGTGTGTGTGTGTGTGTGTGTGTGTGTGTTTACAAAGATCAGAACATAACATTTTTCTTCATTTTGAATACATCTTTCACGTCATTGTAAGTTGTGGCTTACTGTATTTTAAGAATTCAAGAATGAAAAAATTCACATATAATCACTCCAAAATGCTTTAAAGCTAGGAGATGATAAAACAGGCCTCTGTAAAGTAAATTTTCTTCTACTTTTAAAATTATTCTGATTTGTCACACCTGTAATCCTAACTACTCGAGATACCAACTCAAGAGCCTAACATCTGTGGATAACATTTGGAAGCCAATCAGGGCAAAATAAATTCATGAGATTATTTTTCAAAAATTTTAATGAAGTAGCAAAGGGCCAGGAATGGAGATGTAGCTCATATAGTAGCTCACCAATCTAGAGAGCAAGATGTAGTGAGACGTTGAAGCCCTGATTTCAAACTCTGAGCATGCCAACACGCAGGAATGCACACACACTCACTTTTTCAAAATATCTTCATATCAGTGTTTTGCATTCATTTCTTTGTTAATGATATTATATGGGTAAAATATGCACATATATTTATATATGTATATTTATTTATATATGCATATATGTGTATATAGGCCCATATATGTACACATGAATGTTACTATACACACATATACACACATACATACACAGATGTACACATGCACAAATGGAGAAAGACACGTAGATATAGCCAGCAAAAGTTTCACTAGTTGTTAAATATGCCTTTGACAGAATGCTTGGTAACAAATGTGTTGAAGATATATTTGTCTCTAAGAGTTCTTTTACCACTCCTCTTATCTCTTACAACTGGTAGTTTTAGAGAGATTCGACTTGAAAAAAGCGGTACAAGTGATAGCAAGTCACTCGGAAATCTCAATAAGTATAGGTCATATGGTGTCTCCCTGCTCCCCAAGGAATGCTTGCTCTTGTAGACACTCTCAACATCCAAAGTAGTAGGACAATATCCTTGTTAAGAATAAAGGTATAAGGCTTTAAATGGCATCCTTCCTTGGGCTCTTTTCCACAGCCAGCATCAATTCCTAAGCAGATGAGTGACTCCCCAGAAGACTGGAGCACAGGTCAAAATTTAACTAACCCATATGAAAAGTCTAAAGTGAAAAATGGTGACTGAGGTCGTGCTGATGTCCTGGCCACGAAAATGAGAAAAAAAGAAAGTTTTTTTGTGTATTAAATTTGAGAATAATTTGTAACCTGTCAATAAATGTGTAGAACACAATTATACCAACTGACAAAAGATGATGTGCATTTCATTTATGTGCTTTTGTACTTGGAAAGTGTTTTTAAGTGTGTCTACCCAAGTAGAATCAACATGAAACAAGCCAGCATTTCTTCATTTAAGATGCAAGGAAAGGATACAGGTTGTCCCATTGTAACAATGAGATTTGCAAGATACTATTAGAGGGGGGTGGACGGAGGTGTTGGGGATGTGTGAAGGTAAGGAATAGTAGGGGAAAAACAAAGGAGGTAGTAACAATGCTCAATAAGAAATGTACTCATTACCTTACTTATGTAATTGTAACCCCTCTGTACAGTATCTTTAAGATAAAATATATATTAAAAACATACAAGGAAAACTGTACATATAGCAAGTTGTATTTGTCACTCAATATAAATAAAGTATTGGTTTTAGGGCCACAGGCATACTAAAATTTTGGATGCTCAAATTCTCTACATAAACACAGTATATTATTTTCATTAGAATCTGCCAACAACCTAGTGCAGTGTAATTTCTGTGAAAATTTTTACTACATTCTATGTTTGTAATGGAAAATAAAATATATTCACTATAAACAGATACAAATTTATTTCAGATATTTTTTGTCTGCATTTTGCGGATGGAATTGGGAGAGCTAATTTGAAAAGCACAAATTTAATCAGCAAGAGCTGTCTTCAAGATGTACAAAAGATCTAATACAGCATCATTGAATGGTATGGGACTCTAAGGAGAAGTACTTGAATTGAAACATTATCAGAAAGTGTAAGCAAGCACAGACTATTTAGAAATGCAGCTGCTAGATTTCTCACGGAGAGCTTTTATAACATTTTGTGAAACACAAGTCAGAACCTCATGGAAGTGTAGACAATTTTCCTTCACCTTTCTGTCAACCTTGGTCATTATCAATCATAATATAACTAATCTAGAATAATCCTGTAATAAGAAAATGTTTATGAGAAGTGGGGGAAGATGGTGGAGGAGAACCTGGAGGCTAAACTATCTCTCACATAGAAAGCAGTTTTAGTGTTCCAGTGATCAGTACTAGGACAGAGTATCACAATAAGTGTGCCATCACAGTAGACAGTTTGGCTAGAGAGGGAAAATCCAGGGAAGCAGACACATCTGAGCAGTTGCTGTAGCCATGGCTGAGGCAGCTTTGGTGGTGGCCATAGCCACCCCGCCATACCTACAACAGAGAGGGTCCAGAACAAAGGCACCAGACACAATGGGTGAGCAGATTCAACTCAACACCAGCAACAACTGAAAAGGAGCAAATGAGTTAAACCATCTTAACAGGCCCATATCAAGCATTGAAATAGAAAAAGCAGTAAGAGTCCTCCATTCTTAGAAAAGCCCAGAACCACATGGATTTACAGCGGAATTCTACAAGGTTTTCAAAGCGGAGCTCATACCAATACTCCTCCAATTCTTCAATGAAATTGAAAGAGAAAGTTCACGACCAAACTAATTCTATAAAGCCATCATAACCCTCATCCCAAAACCAGGCTGGAACTCATCAAAGAAAGAGAATTATACACCCATTACTTAGATGAACGTTGATGCCAAACTTCTCAACAAAATTTTCGCCAAACAATTCAACAATTCATCCAAAACTTTACATACCATGATCAAACAGGATTCAGTTCAGGGATGCAAAGCTGGTTCAATGTACACAAATCAATTAATTAACACCACTTTATGATGAAGTTTCTGGATAAACTAGGAATCCAGGGAATATTCCTCAATAAAATAAAGGCTGTATATGACAAACCTGCAGCCAGAAACGAGACAAGGATGTCCACTCTCTCCACTTCTCTTCAATTTACTATTAGCATGCCTAGCTACAGCAATAAGAAAAGACAAAAACATAAAAAGGATCCAAACAGGGGAAGATGAAGTAAAACTCTCCCTCTTTGCAGATGACATGATCTTGTATTTAAAGAATCCTATGGACTACAATCCCAAATTATTCATTCTGATTCAAAACTATGGCAATGTATCAGGTTATAAAATTAATCCTCAAAAATCAATGACTTTTCTGTATGCCAACAATGAGAAAAGATTTTCTGAAATCAGAAAAGCAACTCCATTCTTAATAACCCCACAAAAAATAGAATAGCAATGAATTAACAAAAGAAGAAAAGGATCTTCAGGATGAAAAGTTTAAAAACCTGAAAAAGGAAATCAAAACAGAACTTAGAAAGTGAAAAAACTCCCTTGATCCTGGATTGGAAGGATTAACATCGTGAAAATGGCATTAATTCCCAAGGCTATCTGCAAATTCAATACAATACTAATCAATATTTCAACCTCATTCTTCAAGGAAATAGAAGAGGCAATCCAAAAAGTCATATGGAACGATAAAAGGCAATGGATAGCATAAAAAATCCTTAACATAAAAAACAGTGCTGGAGTAATATCAATACCAAATTTCAAACTCTACTACAAAGCATTAGCAAACAAAACAGCTTGGTACTGACACAAGAACAGACCTCAGGACCAATGGAATAGAATTGAAAACTCAGAAATGAGCCTACAGACCAATAGGCACCTAATCTTTGATAAAGGAGATAAAAAAATAGAATGGTAGAAAGCCTCTTCAGTAAAAGTGCTGGCAAAATTGGTTAATCACTCATAGAAAACTAAAGTTAGATCTTTATCTATCATCCTGTACCGAATCAGAAAAAAATGAAAAGAATACTTAAAAAGGACCAAAAGTTCAGAAGAGATAAACACACACACACACACACACACACACACACACACACACACACACACACACGTATACACCTAAAATAAAAATTATGGGAGGAAAATAAGATTAATAGAAAACAATTTTAAAAATTAAAAAAAATTTTAAAAGGTTCAAATAAGAGTTCTTTGATTGCAACAATGAGTTGTACAATTCATTATGTCGAAAAATGAACTTAACACCTTTGGTGAGGGTTGGGGGAGGATCGGTGAAGGGAGAGGAGAAGTATGGGAAGGGATGGGAAGGTGAAACAACAAGGAGGCAACAATGCTTGATAAGAAATATACTCGTTATCTTGCCCATGTAATTGTAACTCCTCTGTACTGTATTCTCAAAATAAAAAATTAAATTAAATTTTAAAAAAGAGTTCTTTGATTTTTTTTTTGGTGGGGGGGATGGGGGCAATGTTATGATTGTGTATCTCCGTGTCCATAACCAGTCTCTTGATGGAGTCTCTGGTCTGCTTGTGGTGTTTGGTTTTCCTGTGGCTTGATTGTTTTCTTAAGTCAGTTTGTTTGAACAGTCAGAAAAATGCTTTGCCTAACCCATTGTTTTGTGATCCTCCTCCCAGGCTAGTTCAGTGGGAGGTAGATTTGCTTTGAGTATCCCAAAAGAGGGAGATGGGAGTTTCCTCTAGTTTGGAGATGCTGTGATAAGATTAGGTTATGTGTAGAGTTGAGGCCTTTCAGCAATCAGTAGCTTTTCCTTGCTGGGCTAGCTCCTGAGACTCTCAGAGAGCCCAGCTTGGAGTCATTCTCAGGGTTTATGTTTACTGAGTTTCAATTGTTTGTCTAGGCTGCTGTAGGGAGAGGCAGCCTCTGGCTCTGCTTACCCAGTGATGAAAGTCACTCCTCATGGGGCAGATTTTTCTCTGTCTGGGTTGGTTGACTTTCCCCGGGTGGAGCTGAGCCTGCAGGTCAGAGCAAGTTCCTGTGACCTGCTAAATGACTCTTTTGTTTTCTTCCAAGGCCAGTGTTGGAGCTAGTTGCTCAGCCAGGCCTTCCAGTCATAGGGGACATGGAGCCTTCCCTCCTCTGCTCCCTGAGCAGGAATGAGGAGATCAGGGTTCTACTCCTACCAGCGTCTTCTTCCTGGGCAGTTTCTGATCTGTGATGTGCAGGATGAAGATATCTGCTCCTTGTCAGTTCTTGCTTGCGTTGGGTAGAATCTGCTTGCCCGCCACATATGGCGCCTTTGTCCACGATTCTCTCTGTAGTTATGGCTGCCAAGAGTGTCTCTGCTACCAACTCTGCCACTGCAGCCATGGCTAGCTGCATGTGTTCAGATCTGTTTCCTTGCTTGGATTTTTCCTCTCTGTCCAAACTCTCTGTATTGAGATGAAACACTTGGTGTGACTCTGTAGCCTAAGACTGTTCACTGGAATACTAAAATGCTTTCTATGGGAGAGTTTGTTTAGCCTTCAGCTTCTCCTCTGCCATCTTCCCCCAAATCTCATGATTTTTTCATGAGTGTTTTTTTTTAGGGAAAAATGTCATTGGTGTTTATATTTTGTGTTGGCATAAAATGAGTCTACTATTGTCTTAATTTAATAAAATAAAACTCAGTGGATGGGCACTGGTGGCTCATGCTTGTAATCCTAGCTACTCAAAAGGCTGAGATATGAGGACCTCAGTTCAAAGACAGCCCAGGCAGGAAAGTCAGTGAGACTCTTATCTCAAATAAGCCACTAGAAAACCATAAATGGCACTGTTTGCTCAAGTGGTAGAGAGCTCACCTTGAGCTGAAGAGTTTATGACCAGTGCCGAGGCCCAGAGTTCAAGCCCCATGAACTATCAAATAAAACAAAAAAACAACAACAAAAACTCTCTGATTCTATGACAGCAAAAATTTTGTGGGTAATGGTTAAGACCAGGTTGCCATTCTAAAAAATTATATATCACCCCCCCAAAAAAGAGGAACAATAGGAAATATATAGCAGGAAACTTATAAATCTTAATGGACGAACAGTCTGTCAGTTTGTTTTGACTTTTTATCAAAAATGAAAGTAATGCTTGATAATATTTTCTTAAGGCATTTAAATTTCTTTGACCTTGACATTTAAGATTCATTTTAAAAAGAAATTCAACAGGTGACAGTGTTTTCTCCTTACTTTTCCAAAGAAATGATTATTTCATCATTATAGTGTATAGCACAATATAAACTGAAAGCATTTGTTAAGGGGAAAAAAATTCCCATTCTTTGTTTTGCTTGTCTGTATTTAAAGCTGCATACCACATCTTACCCACCCTATTGTCTGTCTTCTCATTTGAAACATTTCAATAAAAGTGCCAGCCAGTAATGTTTTACAAAATAGCCTGCTTTCATTCATTGTGCTTTCCAAAATATATCTCATAAATGCCAACAACAAAACACAACTGGAAACATCTGTGGATTTTTCAATTTATGGTGCAAAGTAATCACTTTTCATAATCCTTAGAACCAGCTCTTCACAGGCATTAAATGCTCTTTCACTTCCATGCTTTAGAACAGCAACATGTAACAATGGTGTACATGTTAATTTGTTCACCACATCTGGTTTGTTTACAGCAAGGACTGACTTCATGGAAGATGGTAATAGATGAGTTGAGCAATTATGTAGTTAAAAAGGGCTCTGAGTTGGGGATAAAGAATATCCATTTATGTGACTAAATATTTAAATTAAATCCTATAATGTATACTCCTTCAATTTTCTGGCTAACATGTTCTACAATCTACGTATTTTTAAAAGAAATATTGTACGTTGTTTCCTTGGTGACAACGTAATTGGAAGACTTAAAATTTTCCTATACCATGGCCATCTGAAATGAGATGCATATACTTAGGTTAGCATAAAGAAATTTTGGGACAGCATTAATGTTTGAATCTTGGATAGGATTTGATTGGGAATAGTGACAAGCTTTCATAATATGAGAAGAAAAACCAAAGGCCATACTAATACTTTTATCTCCCACATTGTTTTATTAGTTTATTCAAACACACACATATAAACACACAGATACACATTATGAAGACCCAGTCAGTCTGCAAGAGAATATTTTAATAGGAATTCCATAAAATATTTAGTCTACTGAGATCTGATTAGAATTTCTAGAAATATCTACTGGCATCCACCCCTAGACAAGTTATTATCATTGGTGAAGATGTTGCCATTTGATTTTAGAATGCCCCAGAAAGACCTATGTGTTAAAGAAAAATGACATTCCAATTCCTCCCAGACTGTGGAGCATACCTGAATAGTTCTTCTGGAGATTAAGTTCTTCAGAGTGAAACTCATGAGAAAATAGACTTTCATCTTCTTACTTCTTCTATCTTTTAATCATTCTAGGTAAAAAACATTTCTCTTTGACATACTCCCCTCCTTGACATTGTCTTGTCACTGGCCCCCAAAGCAATAAAATCAGCTGAACATACACTGAACCACTCAATCTTGTACATCTGAGTAAACCTTTCTGCTTAATAAATGGACAATATCACTTATTATGGTAGGTTATAAAGCTAACCCAAAGTTCTAGTCTTTCTAACAATGTGAAGTATATTAAAATGTGCTTCATTATAAAATATCTAACTCTCTGTTGTATATTGTGTTTTTTTTTCTGTTGATCCTAGCGCTTACAATCAGGGCATAACTGTAAAACGTTTAAAATAAATAATCACATTACTTTTATGATTCCATAATTTTACTTGTTTTCCTACAAATTTATAGAATAGTGTAGCTATGGAAAATCAATAAATATTGAATTTTGATATCGGATTACTTATCATTGCAAATGTTGTAAAAATTTATCTACACTGAAATGATTGCCATTGATAACTTTCTCAAGATTCCAAAGGTTTATATTTTCGGCTGAGCTTTTACAAAACTCACATCCCAAACATAATTTTTAGTTTGTTCATGCAATCATAAATATATGGCACAAAATGCTAATTAACTTTATTTGCTGTCATTAATGGAGTATACCTAATAGAATCAAGTATATACCCTCAGGGAAATAAGATATTCCTTCTAAATCCAGAATTGCAGGCAGACAGACAGACACCCACACCCACACATATACACACACCCACTCTCTCTCTCTCTCTCTCTCTCTCTCTCACACACACACACACACACATACTTACCACTCTGATTTAGGTATTAGACAATGATCTACTAATTAAACTTTCTTGTCCAGACATAAAATTCATTCATAATTCCACACATATAGAAACACCAGAACATTCAAAATAATGAGAATATTTAACAGAGCCACCACGCTCTGAGCCATGTACTCCCTGATTTCATTCATTCATTTCGATGCATTTTTCATATCATGATTAAAAATCTTCTTGTATCTCTCTGACTAACAGATAATATGTTATCATATAAGAGAAAATGTAGGTAAAATTACTTTTTGCATATGAAATAATAACATTCATGAGGATAAACCATGACTCTTTTTCAGTTTGGTTGCCAAAATGGAACTATTAGACCTTCTGAGTATTTAACTATAAATCTGAACCTTCAAATTTCCCTGGGATTTGAATTGTGTTACTTACAACATTAATGTAAAATAAAAGCATTACTAAATAGAAAGAAAATTATAAGTTTATCACACCTTAATCCCTGAATTGACTTTAAGATAAAAACAATTACATTTATATAACATGATAAACATCCTGAAACAAACTATGAGGTATGGAAACAGAAGAGTCCGTTTTTTGTTTACTGTATGTTGTTGTGATTTATAGTTTGTGATGATTCTGTCTTCTTTACCTTATGCATGGTATATTCATTCTACGTCTTCAGGAAGGTGGGGGTGGGCAAAGAGCTTTAGGGAAAGGGTGAAAATATGAAGCAGTGGATTTCATTGAACATTGATAAAAGTGGACTATTTAACACATGGGTGGGGAAAGAAGGGAGGGAATGGGAAAATATGAGGGAACTGAAGACATTTCATAAAAGGAAATGTATACATTACCTGACTCATGTAATTGTAATACCTCTATAAATCAACTTAATAACAGAGTAAATTTATTTTAAAAAGGCTAACAAAACATTGTTCCTTAGAATCTTACAAGTATGTTTTGTTCACTGGTTTGAGCTGGTTGAGTCTATCTCTGAAAATAGCTACATTTACATTTATTGGGCAAATTTTTGAGGTACTAGTAGATAAAAGTCAATTATGAATGTATGTTTTTCTGAGACTCTGATTCATTTATTTCTTTAATCTAATTTGTATGATTTCTATCTACCAGTTTTTGAATTGGCTTGTTCCTGTTTTTCAAGGACCTAGTGGTGCATTATTAGTGCTGATTTAAAATTGTTCTAATTTGTTGATGTACATACTCAAAGCTATAAATTTTCCTGAGTATTGCCAGTGTTCTTGTTCCCCAGAGGAGGTAGTGTTTTGTCTGTTCACTTCCACTGAATTACATAAATGTTGGAACTTCCCTCCATATGTCTTCAGTGACTCACTGATGATTTAGCAATGTGTTATTCAGTCTCTGTGAGTTTCAGAATTTTTTGTGATGCTTTTTGATATTGAGATCTAATTTGGTCCCATTGTGGTCTGACAGGATACAAGGAGTAATTTCATTTTTATTTTTGAATTTTCACAGATTTTCTTTCTGATCTAAGATATGATCTATTTTGGAAAGCTTGTCAAACCAGGTATTTGGTATTGATTTTTTTGCTAGATTTTGACCTAGACGGCCTGTCCAGAGGTAAGAATGATGTGTTCAAGCAACCAACAATGTGTTTGAATGTATACATATTTTTATGGCAAGTAGTATTTGTCTGATGAATTTCAGAGATCTAGGATTCAGGGCATCGATATTTAGCATTGTTATATCCACCTGATTCAGACTTTCCTTTACCAACATTTAATGTACTTTTTAGTCTCTTTTTACTTTTATACCAATTTTAATTTAAAGCCAATCTTATCTAATATTAATATAACTATTCTGGCCTGTTTATGAGGTCCATTTTTAATTTGTAAAGATGATGTACAGGAGGAATCCAATTACATAAGTCAGATAATGAGCACATTTCTTTTTCAACAGTGTCACCTCTTCCCTCATGTTCTCCCAGTTTTTCCCTTTCATCCTCCCTCCCCCATAAATTGTATAGTTCATTTACAAGGTAGTGTTTATTGAGTGGCACTGCTACATTTGTTGACCCTGTGTCCCACCATTTCTGTGTTTCCCCTTCCCCTTCCAAACTTATATATAAGACCAAAGGTGCAGAAATTAAAACAAAATAACAGCATCCAAATTCAGATGGAAAAAGCAAAATAATAAAAAAAAAACTCTCAATATCATTTCTTGGAGATCAATTTGATGAACATTATATTATATGATAATATTCATATAGCTATTGAGCCTTTGTGATCCACTCCAAAGGGCATCCTCCTTTGATCTCACTGTATAAATGTTTAGAATCCCATGTAATTTATCATGTCCAAATGTAATGTTTTCTCTTTTACCATCCAAGTGTGTTAGGCTGTAGAATTAGAGGCACATTCTAATACAACAAATGAGGGAAATCAGGCAACCTATATTTCTTTGAATCTGACTTTCTTCACTTAATATAGGTTTATTCCAAGTCTTTCCATTTCCTTATGAATGGTGTAATATCATTTTTTCTGGGTGAGTAGAGTTGCATCATACTGAAGTGTTTCTTCATGACAAAGGAAAAAGTTAGCAGGATATATGCAAAGAGAATAGAATGGAAGAAGATATTTACTAACTAAGCATTAGACGAGGTTTGCATAACTAACCCATATTTACAGATCAAATAAACCCTCAAATAAGCAAGAGCCCAATTAATATATGGGATAATGACTTAAAGAGAACTTCTTAGAAGAAAAGTAACAATGACAAATAGACATATCTCTCTCCATGAAAGAAATGCCAATCCAAACAACACTGAGATTCTTCTCACCCCTGTTACAATGTCATTATGAAAAAACGAACAACCACAGATACTGATAGGGATTTGGTCCAAAGGAAACTCTATTTGATTGTTGGTGGAAATGTGATCTTGTTCAACGACTTTGGAAAACACTATGGAGGTTCCTCACAAAACTGAAATGAAATCTCCCTATGATCCAGCCATTCCACTTATGGGCATTTACCCAATAGAGCAAAAACAAGGCCACACTGAAGCTGCTAGCACAATCATGTTCATTGTTGCATTATTTTCTATAGCCAACATATGGAATCAGCCCAGATACCTCTCAATGCAAAAATGGGATGAAGAATTGTGTGCGTGTGTGTATATGAATTTTATATATATATATATATATATATATATATATATAATTTCATTGATATCTATTTACAAATATGTATGTATATATACATACATAATCAAATTTTATTAATCAATCAGAAAGAATCATATTGCACCATTCTTTTTTGTGAGGCAGGGGGTCCAGTCGTGGGACCTGAGATCTAAGGCTTGGGAGCTGTCCCTCAGCTCTTCAGCTCAAAGCTAGCGCTCTACCACTAGAGCCACAGTGCCACTTCCGGATTCTTTCTTTTTGCTTATGTGGTGCTGAGAAATCAAACCCAGGGCCTCATGCATGCAAGGCAAGCGCTCTACCACTGAGCCACCTTCCCAGCCCTTATTGCACCATATTAAGGAAAATGAAAGACTTAGAAATAATCATATTAAGTGAAATTAACTGGACCCAGAGAAAGTTAGGTTGTATGACTTTCCTTAGGTTTAGTAGACAGAAGGTGCTTATAAATGTAAAATTAAATATACGGGATGCTATGTAAGGAGGTAAATTAATTATCTGAAGTGTCAGAGTCCATGGAAAGTGAAAATAGTATATTTGTCTTAAAAGATTAAGTCAAAACCCAACAAAATAAATACCAGTAAATGGGGACTACAAGAGAGGACAGAGGGGGTAAGGTGAGAGGGGTAGGAAATTGAAAAGGATACAGTATAGGCAAAAATCTATTGCATACTTGCCAGAATTGAAATATACGAAGTAATGGGTAGTGTGAAATGGGGGTGAAGATTTTGAAGTGGTAACACAATTCCAGGTGTATTGTATACACAAAATGATTTGTTAAATGGCAAGTAATTCCCTATATAACATATTATTGAGATAAGTATGGATTTGGTTGTTTGGGAGGAGTGGATGAGAATGTTGAATGGGGTGATATTAATCAAGATGAACTGTATTCATAAACAGCTTCAGTGAATGGCAACTCTTTTGTACAAATACTTAAAGACAATAAAAGTATTCAAAAGGTTGATTATGATAGTTGAATAGAGCGTTGAACCTCAATTCAATTCCCATTTAATAATATTTGTAACCTGGAGGTTTGGAGAATAAAGTTTAAATAATAAAACATTATGAATAGTATTTTTCAAAAATTTGAAATTTAAATCAAAACTACTTTGCTTTTTGTCCACTATGGGCTGTTATAAGAAAATACTTCAAAGTAAGTGGAATAATAACATCAGGACTATATTACCCATACTCTAGAAGCTTGAACATTGATTATAAAAATGATTATTCAAAACAAATCTTTGTATTATGGGGGTCAACTTTCTGGTTCATTATAATCTGTTTGCTGGACATTCACATGGCAGAATAGTTATATTTGGCTTCTTTTATCAGGATCATTATTGCAGGGTCATCTCTGAAAGGCTGATTCTAATGTCACCAGACAGGGGAATAGAATTTCAATATGTGCAATTGGAAGGAGTTACAGTATCCAATATATTTTGCAACTTTTTCTTTAACTCAGTGTAGTGTATCATTTGGATATTATTTCATAGAAAATAATAACTTAACGACAAACCTATATCGTGTAAATTATGTGAATGATTCTTCTTATGATGGGAATAATAGTAGTGATGACAAAGTGAAGTATGATTGTTTTGTGGCTCTTGAATCACATCATAGGTAATCATGTAAACATGTTCAGCCTTTCGAAGGCCTTTCTGGTGTATTTGAACAATCTTCAATGAGTTAACTGCTTTTAGAAATACAGATCTCCTTAGATTTTAATTGCTGTCTGCTATTAAGTCTCCCACAGAGACCAAAATCAGAGTATGCTAATTTCTCTGATAAAACATATAATATAAATTGTTATAATTAATATAATATGAAGACTGAAATGTTAATAGCATTATAAATACTAGTGTTCACATTATATAATATATTGACATCCTTTGGTTACATCAATTTTTAAAATATTTATAACAATGTAAATAGTTTGCAAATAGTTTTTTGATGATGTATAGAAAATGAGAAAAAGATTTGTGTACATATTTACTTGAGATGCAAACATATTCATCTAGTTATATCTGATCCTTCCTTTGTTGGTTTCATTCATGCATGGAGAATATGCAGAGAAGTGACAATTGTAACCTTGCGTTTACAAAAGGGTTAACTTACATGAAGTTTATGTTAGGCTAAATAACAGATTTTATAAATTAAATTGGTTTTGTCCCTTCTTTCCTTTCTTCCTTCCTTCCTTCCTTGTTTCTTCCTTCCTTCCTTCCTGCTGTCCTTCCTTCCTCATTCCTTCCCTCCTTCCCTACCTCTCTCTTTTCCTCTCTTTTTTCTTTCTTTCTTTCCTTCTTTCGTCCTTTTTCTCTCTTTCTTTCTTGCTTTTCTTCTATTCTTCCTTTCTTTCTTTTACTCATAATATTTCTTAAGTGTATACATAAAATACCAATGTGTTATGAGTAATTATAAATATTAACTAGATTAATATTAATTTTAATGACCTATGTTATATCTTAAATCAAATTGTACTAAAAACCACTTCATAATATTTGCAGGATATGAAACAAATTTTACTATTCATGAAATTGTTTATTTCTTCAAACTAAAATAAGAATCTAGACATAATATGCATGTGTGTGCATGTGGGTGTGTGTTACTCTTGTGATTTGAACTCAAGGCCTATGCCTTAGTTTTTTTCACTCAAGGCTAGTTTCACCCACAACTCCACTTCTGGCTATGTGTGTGTGTGTGTGTGTGTGTGTGTGTGTGTGGTTATTTGAGATGTGTCTCACAAACTTTCTTGCCAAATCTGGCTTTGGTCCCCAGCTTACTGAGTAGCAAGGATTACAAACTTTAGACACTCATATTCAGCATAGATATATCAACTCCCACTCATGATAACCAAGGGACAGAACAGATAATGAATAATCCAGAGGAGAGTTCCCAAATAGCTTTACAAACACTGCTGGCAAACATGATAAATGAAAAGATTGAAAACATACAAAGGACTCTGTATGAACGTGATCGGGAGAGAATGGAGGCAATCCAAAGGTTTATACAGTAATATTCTGAGTGTGAGGAAGCTACTCAAGAACTGATACAGGATTTTGGTGAGCAGCTTGAGAATACTCAAAGAGAATGGCAGGAATGGTGTAAAGAGGCTGAGAACACTCAAAGAGAACTACAGGAATGACATGAACGGGAGGAAGCTAAGCAAAAAGTAATACAGGAATTGAGAAAGCAGGATGAGAATACAAAAAGATCACTAAAGGCATTCATGGGGTCCATTAACAAAGAGCTGAAGGAAGTCAGGGAGACCACAAAGGGAATGCTGAATGGAACCCAACAGAAGAAATGGGAGTCCAAGGAAACCATAACCAATCAACTAAGTGATTTGAGAATAAACACTGAACACCAAATTAAGGAGGTAAAGAAGTTCATACAAGATCTAAAACAAAGCTTCAACAAAAAATTTGAAGCCATCAAAGCTGACTATTCAGAAAGAAAAGAAATAAAAAACAAAGTAGAAAGTCTTGACAGCAGGTTAGACCATGCAGAAGATCGAATCTCGGGGATTGAAGACAGCCTAGATATTATAGAGAAAGAACATACAACCATCCAGGACAAGTCCAAGAAATATGATAGATTTATCCAACACTTGGAAGACACCATCAGAAGGCCTAATCTAAGGATAATGGGTGTAGAGGAGCACCTAGAAACAGAAGTTAATGGCCTAGGAAATTTATTTAACAGGATCCTAGCAGATAACTTCCCAAACATACAAAAAGATAGGCCTATTCAGATACAAGAAGCATTCAGAACTCCAAATAGACCAGACCAGGATAGGACATCTCATCGTCACATTATAAGCCACACAGGATCAATTCATACCAAGGAAAAGATCCATAAAGCTGTCATGGAGAAAAGATTAATCATCTATAAAGGGAAACCAATTAGAATCACCTCAGATTTCTCAGCAGAGACAATCAAAGCAAGAAAAGCCTGGAATGATGTATGCCATGCCCTAAAAACAAACAACTATCAACCAAGAATACTGTACCCAGCTAAACTCTCCTTAATAACTGAAGGCCAAAAACAAAACCTTCCATAGCAAAGAAAAATTGAAACAATACATCTCCACCAAACCAACCTTACAAAAGATTCTTAAAGATGTCCTACATATAGAAAACCAACAAGATAAAATAAAGGCCAAGAAACTGCACCCAAACTGAGAATCCAAGAACCATAGGAAGAACCCAGTTTTTGTAGCCCCAAAGAAGGTGGATAACATGGCATGAACTCCCAAATACCTCTCAGGCCTATCTATCAACATTAACTTAACTCTTCAATTAACCCACATAGACTGTCTAGATGGAATAAAAAACATGATCGTTCAACTGCTGCCTTCAGGAGTCACATCTTGCCCGTAAAAACAAACACATTTTCAATGATAAAGGCTGGAACAAAATCTACCAAGCAAATGGCCCCCAAAAACAGACGAGAGTTGCAAGCCTAATATCAGATAAAATAGACTTAAAATTAGAATTTGTGAGAAGAAATAAAGAATCTCTCCTTCAGGAGGATATTACAATTCTAAATATCTATTCGCCAAACAACGGAGCACCCAAAATTTATCCAAGAAACACTACTTTCCCTCAAATCCCACATAGATCCAAAGAAATTAATTGTTGGGATTTTAACACACCACTCTCCCCTCTAGATAGATCAACTCGGCAAAAACTCAACAGAGAAACCACATACCTAAACAGCTGCATAGATCAACTAGATTTAACAAACATCTACCGAATAACTAACCCAGCAGCATCACAATACACGTTTTTCTCAGCAGCACATGGAACATTTTCAAAAATAGACCACATTTTAGGCCACAAAGCAAATGTGTCCAAATTCAGAAACATTGAAATTAAACCTTACATTCTCTCAGACCACAAGGGGATAAAATTAGAACTGAACACCAAACGACACCAAAGAAATCCGTTAACACATGGAGGCTGAACAACACACTGCTGAATCAGGAGTGGGTCATGGAAGAGATTAGAAAGGAAATTCAAATGTTCATGCTATTCAACAAAAATGAGCACACAGATTACCAGCTCCTCTGGGTCACAGCAAAAGCAATACTCAGAGGCAAGTTCATAGCTCTGAGCTCCTACATCAACAAATTGGAGAGATCTGAAACCAACAATTTAATGAGACATCTGAACCTCCTTGAAAAAGAGCAGCAAGATAAACTCCAATTCAGTAGACAGAAAGAAAATGATTAAAATTAAAGCAGAATTAAATGAATTAGAATCCAAAAAAACTATAGAAAGAATCAACAAAGAGTTGATTCTTCGAAAATATTAACAAAATTTACAGACCCTTAACAAATCTTATGAGAAAAAGAAGAGAACACACCCAGATAAATAAACTCACAGATGAGAATGGAAACATCACCACAGAAACAACCAAGATTCAGAACATTTTAAGGGAATACTTCTCAAAACTTTATGCTAATAAGTTTGAGAACTTGGCAGAAATGGACCTTTTCCTAGCAAATATTGACATGCTAAAAATAAACCAAGACGAGTGAAACCATCTTAACAGGCCCATATCAAGAACTGAAATAGAAACAGCAATAAGAGACCTCCAAGATAAGAAAAATCCAGGACAAGATGGTTTTAGAGCAGAATTCTACAAGGCTTTCAAAGCATAGTTCACACCAATACTCCTCCAACTCTTTAATGAAATTGAAAGACAAAGTTCACTACTGAACACATTCTATGAAGCCATCATAACCCTCATCCCAAAACCACGCAGGGACTGATCAAAGAAAGAGAACTATAGACCCATTTCTTTGATGAACATTGATGCAAACTTCTCAACAAAATTTTGGCCAATCGACTTCAACACTTTATCCAAAAAATCATACACTACGATCAAACAGGATTCAATTCAGGGATGCAAAGCTGGTTAATATATGCAAATAAATTAATATTATTCATCACATCAACAGGAGCAAGGATAAGAACCATATGGTTATCTCAATAGATGCAGAAAAAGCATTCGACAAGATCCAACATACCCTTTATGATGAAGGTTTTGGAAAAATTAGGAATCCATGGAAGGCTGTATATGACAAACCTACAGCCAGCATTATACTTAATGGTGAAAAACTAAAGCCATTTCCTCTTAACTCAGGAACAAGACAAGGATGTCCACACTCGCCACTTCTCTTCAATCTAATATTAGAATGCCTAGCTACAGCAATAAGACAAGATGCAAACATAAAGGGGATCCAAATAGGGAGAGAATAAATAAAACTCTCCCTCTTTGCAGATGACATGATCTTGTATTTAAAGAATCCCATAGTCTACACTCCCAAATTACTCAAGCTGATTCAAAACTTTGGCAAAGTAGCAGGGTATAAAATTAACCCCCCAAAATCAATGGCTTTTCTGTATGCCAACAATGAGAAAAGTGTGGCTGCAATTAGGAAAGCAACTCCATTTGTAATAGCCCCACAAAAATAAAATACCTAGGAATTACCTGAACCAAAGAAGTGAAGGACCGCTATGATGAAAACATTAAAAACTTGAAAAAGAAAATCAAAAGAGAACTTAGAAAATGGCAAAACCTCCCATGCTCCTGGAATTGGAAAGATTAACATCCTGAAAATGGCAATATTTCCCAAGGCTATTTACAAATTCAATGCGATACCTATCAAAATTCCAACCTCATTCTTCAGGGAAATAGAAGAGGCAATCCAAAAATTCATATGGAACAATAAAAGACCCCGAATAGCAAAAAAGCTCTTCAACGGAAAGAACACTGCTTGAGGAATATCAACACCAAATTTCAAACTCTACTATAAACCCATAGAATTCAAAAAAGCTTGTTACTGGCACAAGAACAGACCAAAGTACCAATGGAATAGAATTGAAAACGCAGAAATGAACCTACACACCTATAGCCATCCAATCTTCCATATGGGAGCTAAAAAAATACAATGGAAGAAATACAGCCTCTTCAGTAAATGGTGCTGGCAAAATTGGTTAACTACTTGTAGAAAACTAAAGCTAGATCTTTAGATATCATCCTGCACCAGAATCAACTCCAAATGGATCAAAGACCTCGAAGTTAAAGCAGACAATCTGAAAACATTGCAGGGTGGAATAGGATAAACCCTAGGTCTCCTTGGCACAGGCTTAAATTTTCTTAATAGAGACCTGGAAACACAACAAATCAAAGAAAGTTTGGACAAATGGGATTGCATGAAGTTGCAGAGTTTCTGAACGGCAAAGGACATAGCCAGCAAGATCAATAGAAAGCCCACGGATTGGGAGAATATCTTCACTAGCTATACAATGGACAAGGGTCTCATGTCTAAAATATATTTGGAACTCAAAAAATTAAATCCCACAACAACAAATCCTCAAACAACTGCCGAATAAATAAGTGGGTTAAAGACTTAAAGAGAAACTTCTCTGAAGAAGAAAGATGGCCAATAGACACATGAAGAAATGCTCAACCTCCCTAGCCATAAAAGAATTGCAAATCAAAACAACATTGAGATACCACCTCACACCAGTTAGAATGGCAAAAATCAAGAACTCTAAGATGCTGGAGGGGATGTGGACAGAAGGGAATCTTACTTCATTGCTGGAGGGAGTGTAAACTTGTTCAACCACTTTGGAAAGCAGTATGGAGTTTCCTAAAAAGACTTCACATAGAGTTCCCCTATGACCCAGCAATCCCACTTTTGGGCATTTACCCAAATGTTTACAAACAAGACCACACTAAAGCTACCAGGATAACTATGTTTATTGAAGCATTATTTACCATAGCTAAAATATGGAACCAACTGATATGCCCCTCAGTAGATGAATGGATGAAGAAAATGTGGTATATACACACAATGGAATTCTAAGCCTCCATCAGAAAGAATGACATTGCCCCATTTGTTAGGAAATGGAAAGGCTTGGAAAAAATTATATTAACTGAAGTAAGCCAAGCCCAAAGAAACAAAGGTTCCATGATTTCCCTTATTTGCAATATCTAGTATATGTATGAGTCAAGCAGAAAAGGTCAGATAATGTGATGTTAGGAAAATGAACCCTTAGTTATGTATTTAAATGTTCTTTTTTCTTTCATGCATTTGTTTCTAATGCATTTATAAGATTATTTCTTTGTAGCTTTGTATGTCCCTCCCCCACAGTATTATCCCTGCTTTCACCATATTTGATGTGTGTATAATTTGTGAAGGAGAAAGGGGAAAACAAGTCGTTTAAGGATACGGGGGGACCCGTTGCAACAATGAGAAGTACAAGTTGTCATGTCCAAAATGAAGTTTACAACTTTGGTGGTGGGGGTGCGGGGGAGACTGGGAAGGGATGTGAAGGGTAAACAAAGGAGGAGGCTGCAATGCTTGATAAGAAATGTACTCATTATCTTCCCATGTCATTGTAACCCCTCTGTACAGTATGTTCACAATAAAAAAAAGAAAAAAATTACAATCTAGAAAGTGTATCTGTAATGTTAGTTGTGTCAAGTCACCATCGACAGCAATCATTTTTAGATCTCACTATGTCCTGTCTAATGCCAGATAATATTTCATTAATTTATTTAATTTTTTCTAACAAAATTCATTATGAATGGCAACATCACAATTTTCTAGTGAGCATCAACGCATCTTCAACATATTTATTTCAACAAACAGCATTTTGCATTTGGTTTTTGTTGTTTAATTTTGCCAGCGCTGGGGCTTGAAATCAGGGCCTGGGCCCTCTCCCTGAGCTTCTTTGATCCAGATTAGCACTCTACCAATTGAGCCACAGTACCAATTCCAATTTTTCTGCTTAGGTCTTACTGAGGAATCAAATCAAGTGCTTCATGCATGGGAGGCCAGCACTCTACCACTAACCACATTCCCAGTTATTGGGACTTTTGTTGTTGTTGTTGTTGTTGTTGTTGTTGCTTTAAGATAGCCTTTTACTATGTGTCCTTCTGTTGGCCAAAACATAGGCTGGTCTCAAGCTAACTTCTTAATCTTCCTCTCAAGTTCAGAGATTACAAACATTGACCACCATATTCGGCTCAGGATTCTTTGTGAGAAAATACTCTTTTAGATATAGAAAGAGTTATTCTGTCTTCCATGGACTCTATGGTTTTTGCATTCAGCATTTTAATCACACTCTTGTACTGGTGTGTTTCCACTTCTAGATCAATAGAACTATTTCAGGTTCTGAACTTGAAGCTGATCCCTGCCACCCAATAATATCACATTCTTGTGAATAGCAATAGCTGGCCTCATGAGCATAGCAGCCAGCTGGAGCCCAGCTATCTGATGGCCTTGGGCTCCAACAATGCAATCATTTCTGTGCACAGACTGAAAACTATCATAGGTAATTATGATTTACTCCATTCTATTCTCAGCTAAATTCTATTCTCAGCTTTGTATGCTTTAAAATCTCTTGAATATTAATTACATTTTCCTACATTCTCAAAAGTAACATATGTCTTACTCTAAAATTCATTCAAACATGCAAAAATATTAATGTAGTGCTGTCCAACTATGGCTCATATTTTAAAACCTGGATAATTTAGAGGTAAAAATCTGAGGATCCTGGTTTAAAGCAGCCTATGCAGAAAAATCTGAGATATTTCTCCAATTGAGAAACCAAAATCCAGAAGTGGAGATGTTGCTCTCGTGGGAGAGTGTCAGCTTTGAGCAAAAAGGCTAAACAAGAATATTAGGACTACTTCTGACTCCGTTGCCTCATTTGATTTTGCTTCACAAGTTACAAAATATTTTGACATAATTTTGGTTTGGTGTTTGGGAGAGGTTGGCTTTTGAAGTACTAGGGGGCCAGTACTCAGGCTTGAACTGAGGTTCTGGAGCTTTTGCTTAGATTGCTTTGCTCAATGCTGTCACTGTGCCCCTCGAACCACATCTCCACTTCTGACTTTTTCTACTTAATTGAAGATAAGAATTTGAGGATTTATTAGCTCGGGTTGGCATCAAACTGTGATCCTCAGATCCCATCGTTGTGAACAGCTAAGATTACAACAATGATCCAGAGGCTGAATATATTGTGCTCCCTATGAAACCTAAACAAGGGCAAGTGTGTAAGATGCATTTCTCTGTACAGTGTTTTCACAATAAAAAAGAAAATTAGTTAGAAAATATAGCCCTTATATGTGTGTATACATTATATAAATGTGCAGAGGGAAATGAGGATGTATCTGCTGATTTTGAGGGAAGATTTCAACTATGAGTTTTCACAGACTGGGCTACGCTGTACAGAATGCTTGAGACTAACGGTGAGGTAATTGATGTCATCATCCCATTCATCTACATCCCTTGTTAACATGTGCACTTTATACTGTGTTGTAATCATGATTATTTTGTGTATGAGAGGCAGTACTGGGGTTGAATTCAGGACCTATGTACTGTTGCTTAGCTTTTATATGCAATGCTAACACTCTACCATTTGAAGCACAGCTCAGCTTTCTGTATTTACTGTTTAAATGGAGGTAAGATTCTTTTTTGCTCAGTTGGCATTGAACTGAGTTCCTCATAGCTCAGGGTTCGGAGTAGTTAGTTTTACAGGCCTGAGGTTGCAAAGCCTAGCTTTTCATTATTACTTTTACAAGCTATCTGCTCACACACATTCTTTGCATTCAAAAGTCTCACTGTTCAGGATGATAAGATGTGAGGAAAGATGGTTGAGTGGATAAGTTACCAAATTGGTCTCTAGCCTCAGTAACATCATTCTGACAGTAAGTTACATTTCAGTCAGTGAGCACATATTTCCAATTTCACTCTGCCTTTTTAAAATGCCTTTTTGAACTGTCTTTGATACATCTTTTAAACATTATCTCCCAAACAGGAGATATTATGTGAATGTATTTGATAATATTTCAAATAGGGGTGTTGTTGTGTGTCTTCATGTCTGTTGTCAAAGGCTGTCCATCTGGGCTTCAGGAACAGAGCTAATGTTTCCTGTCTGCTGGTTGCAGACAGGAAGGTTTTTCCTGGCCAGGCTTTGACTTGGGATCCATTCATCTTAGATTTCTAAGTAGCTAGGATAACAAGCATGAACCACCAACAACTGGCTTGTTTTAGAAGCATTGCTTTTCATTCATTGATTTTTTTTTTTCCTGGAAGGTTGATCTAGACAGACTGCTTGTACCTGATGATAATGTGATTTGAATAACACCCTTTGCCTCTGGCATTTCTGAAACTGATTTCCACATTTCTAGACAAATGGAATTGTTCTAAAGCCAATAGCATTTTCCTTCTGAGATGTTAGGTCGCTTATTTAAATCTCTTATCATTTCCTTTGGCAAAACGATCAGGGTGTTTCTGTAAAACCCTATTTCTTGAGATTATTAGAGATAGAAGGTATCATGTACACACTTTCTAATAGTCTTTCCTTTTATAAACATATGTTACAAGATTGGATGGAAGAATGATGACTATTGAATTAATTTGATGACCACTCTAGAATTTTTAAGCTTTAATCCTTATTAACTCAAAGGAAGATTATAAACATTCAGAATAGTGGAATGTGTCTACTATTCTTTAGTTGTATGTGGAAAGATGATCAGAATTCTTATGATTAATAAAATATATCTTCAAATTTCCAATGGTTGACTGCTATGCTAATTGGGAGGAGACATTGGTGCTGCCAGGGGTTTGAAAGTTGGTAATGAAGCAAAATATCCTGGGAGAGAATTTGCTAAGGATATAATTTCCAAGACTCATACCAAATACATTGAACTAGAATTCTAAGTGATGAATGACTGAGCACCAAATTTTATTTGTTGGCTTCTTGGTTTTTGACGTCCTGGGATTTGGACCTAAGGACTAGGTGCTGTTTCTTAGTTTTTTCCTCAAGGCTAGTGATCTTCCAGTTTAACCATAGGTTCATATCCATATTTTTGGTGTTTAATTGGGCATGTCTTTGGCTTCCTTAAAACTGATCCTCAGTTATCAGCCTCCTGAGTAAGTAGGATTCCAATTGTAAGCCACCAGAGCCCAGCTAAAATCACATTTTAGAAGTATTTTTTCGGTGAATCAGATGTGTCTGACTGCTATTTTAGCACTTTGGTTCCAGTGGGTCATGTCAGTTTTATACTAAAATCAAAACCTTTCTTCTTGTAATACACATATCCCGTATCTACTTTATTCCTATCTTCGTTTCTGACCTCTTTTTTCTTCTTTGTACATTTCCATTCTTACTTCACAAGCAAGCATGTCAGTGCAGTTTTCCTTTTCTGAAGCAAGTCAGGTCCATTCTGATCAATGGGGGATGTACTTGCTGTTCTTACTGCCTGGAGTACCTGCTCCTAGATAATTGCCTGGATGATGGCTCACATATCAGCTATCTCTTGTTCAGGGTTGTCTCATCCCATCCTCACTGTGAAGTTGTTGCTACAAAATCACGAATATCATGTCTCTGAATAATAGGAATTATCATTATGATTTCTGGTTTTCGTTTCAGCATGAAATTGGTGAAGAGAGAGCCACATTCACTTCTGTTTCTCCAATACCTATAATAGTGTCTAATCCTTAGTGTTCAGGAGTCTTACATGGAGATCAGCCTTCTCCAATTCAATTTATTCTAGCTTCTGGTCAGGACAGCTCTTCAAGCTGAAGTCTGATAGCTAGTAAGTCATTCCCTCTCATTATTTGTGCCTGTTGGTGTTGTTGAGTCTACTTCAAGGCAAAACCAGTGCCTGACACCTATTTGTTGTTATGGCAAAGGTGGCTGTGACATCATAGAAGTTATAGCCATTATTTTGTGAAGCTGTGTGAGGACATTCACCCCCACATAATTTCTTCCATATCTGTGTCTCCTTTGCCTAGGAGTGCATTCAACAATTCAACAACCAAACTCTCACCCAGTTCTTGATACACTCAGAATATGTTTCCATTTCCTTTAAAAAAAATTCAAAACATGCTTTGGTGATTTGTAATTGAATTACTGAAACAGACTATATAATTTTATGTATTTGTAAGTCTTTGTCTATCTCTCTTGAGCCCTTGCCATATTTCTATGAGTTTGCAGCTTGGGAAGGGAAATAAGGTTTAACTCAGTATAGTCAGAGATTATAGTTCAGAAGGCTCTTTTTAGATCCTTTTGGAGGGAATGCCTACTTTCTATCTGATGTTCTACAGATGGACATCTTGGTACAGAAACTGAGTAGAGTGTCATAAGAGGCTTGTCCTGATTTCTACTGACTTTCCTCTGAGTTTGGGGAGTGTAATCCCACTGCATATATGTCTCTTTGCTACACTGAAGGGCCCAGGCCTCCTCTGAAAATTTAAGGCCTAAACCTCATAACCCAGCTTCCCACATCTCTAGGATTACAGGCTTGAGTCTCATGGACTCAACTCATAGCTGCATTTTTATACATAGCGTAGTCAGTTTCATTATATTCACTTCATAGACAGATATATACAAATATATGTATATGTTTATTCATCTATTTATAATAAATGTTAGATATAGAAACACACGAATATATATTCATATAATCATATAATTATAATCAAATTATAGCTGTATTTACCCAAAAATATTTTACACTAATATTTTGTTAAATAATTACTCAAGAATAAAAATTTAAATACCTGTATAGTTTGAAAAATCATATTCAATTTTATGTATTATATAATATACTATAAATAACATCAAGAATATAACATGTATTTACATACAACTAATTTAATTGTGTTATTTTCCTTCCTGATTTTGTGTTTGTTCATCTATGTAAGCCTTCTTTCTTCTATTGATGATGGTTTTTACTTTCTAGTATATATATTTCCTATATATTTTGTCAAATATTAACCATAAGTAGATTTTTATATTATTGGATCCAAATTTTTCTTCCATATTTACCCAAAGCAAAAAGAATATGTATACACATTTGAACTCACTGTTGGAAGTGTGTCGCACATACCACTATAAGTATTGTGTCATTTGTCCCAATTGAGAGAATAGCTTTCTAGGCCATTTTATCTGCTGTCCAAGACCTTTTCTCTCCCCCTTATCAACACAGCCAGGGATGGCCCGGCTTCTTTGCCGCTCCCTGAGCATTTAACAGTTCCCTTTATACACAGTAGGCTCTCTTGTTCAGCCCCCTGTCACTCTGTGTTTTCCCTCCAATAGCACACGTATGCACGATGCTTCAGATTGCAGGCTTAAAAAGAAACATATTTAGGATTCATGAGTCTACAATATATCTAAAACATTGACATTTTAATAAAGTTAGAAAAATAAATAGAATTAACACTTTACAACAATCAGAACAAAAATAAAAATAAAGATTTTTCCAGCAAGGGGGAATGGAATCTCTAAATCTAGCTTGGCCTCTACGTTGCCTTCAGACATAAATTCTGCCTCTGAGTCCTCAAAGGAATTTACTTCCTCATTAAAGACAGGATTTTCTTCCTGAGTCCAGGGAGGGGCAGATTCTAATTTCTTAATTGCAATTTGGATCCCCTGCAGGAGGATAGATTGGTCTGGGTATTCTGTGAGGAAAGATTCTCTTTCCTCAACTGAATCTAGATTTTGGACCTCTCTTATTGGTTTTCCTGAACATAGACTGGGGTCATTTTCCTTTAGCACACATTTACCCTGCACACCAAGACGAGTCTTTTTGACTGGTTTGGCGCCGATCTAGGTGGATTGTGAATATCAATGGGAGACATTCTGGATCATCTTCTTCCTTGGTTGTATGTGCAGGTGCACCTGCATCACATGTGGTGTTCAGAACCAGTGAGATGTCCACAAGACTCAAAACTTGCTTGGGCTTTTCTACAAATTAAAAAAAATGCCCTCTATATTCACATGCTTTCTGGAGATTAGTGATGGCTTCCGATGTCTATCAGTCACCATAGATAACATCACTGATGGGTTCTTTATCTGGAGTTCTGCAGGAGTTTTTCTACGGTGATGCAAACCTGAGCATAGAAATAGGTTCAGGAGTCTTAGAACTATAGAAGTTAAGGTGTGACTAAACTTTCATGAGGATCTAATGGGGGAAGCTTTAGAACTTGAGTTTGGACTGAACACTGATAAGTAGGTAGGGTGTTTCTAATGAGTGATTACTTCTAAGTTCTTTCAAAAGGAGAACAGATATTACCTGGCAAAGAATATCAATAAAAGGACATTTTGTCAAGCTGGGGCATACAAAGGGCTCTTGGTCAATCAGGCACAGACCTAGAGACCCAGGTTCCATCCGTACTCACTAGCTCTGAGGCATCTAAACAAGGACTTCTTCCTCTTTTTCTTGGTCTCAAGGATCATGCGTTCCTTCAGCTGCTTCAGAAGAATATGTGAGCAGAAGAGCAAGTCTGAAGAGGGCATGTTGAGCTTGACATACTGTGTAAATTCTTTCATGGTGTCATGGTACGTGTACTCATAGAAATCATCATAGTAGAAGTCCATCCACATAGGAAAGATGGAACAAACCATGCTGTGAGCAGACGAGGAAAATGAGAGCCCACCCTCCACATCCTGACCAATATAGTTTTTGTGGCAGGATATGCATGTTGGGAGACGGGAAGAGACTCTTGCAAGCAGGCTGCTCCTCACAATTTCTGAAAAACAATACTCTAAAATTCTCCCTGTGATAGGGGAGAAATTTGTTTCCCCACTGAATCTGACTTGTTATGCACAGACCTCTTTGTCATCCATGAGAGTCCAAAACAGCAACCGCATCCATGATGTGTAATCTGCTATCCACTGAAGTGCTAAGCCTCAACCCCCTGGTGAAAACCACAACTGGTGTGCAAAGAAGAATGTAGACTTTGATTCAAAAAGCTCAAAGATACCAATTTTTCAAGGACAGAACTTCTCTTTGTCCCAACGTCCACTTTCTTTTTCATCTTGTTCATCTTCCTCCCAGTTACGGTAGAAGGATCTGTACCAATGGGAGGAGAGAAGGAGAACAACTCTGTGCTTCTCCTTGTTCTGAACTAACAGGACACACATGGGACTAGTTAAATCCCACAGAGTAATGTAAACATGACAGAAAAACTGGAGATATGTCTACACAATTTGAAGGAAATTCTGTGTGACTGCTTATAAGCATCTGTCCAAATAAATGCACAATGGCTCATGCCTCTAATCCTACTAACTAGGAGAGTGAGATCTGAGGATCACAGTTTGAAACAGTCTAATTTGTAAAATTCTAAAGATACTTCAATTAACCGGCCAAAGATCAGACCTGGAAGTGGGGCTCAAAGAGCAGAGTGCTACGAACAGGACAGCACTCAGGCCCCTAATTCAAGCTCAAGTTGCATTCTTTCTTCTGTCTATATTCATTCAAAGGCCTCCAAGATAGTGGTTTCCTAGGTGAGGGTGGACGTTGGGTGCCACTGGCTCATTCCTTTAATCCTAGTCTCTCAGCAAGCAAACTGCTTAGGCTCCACTAGCTTCTGAGGCAAATGAAATGTTCTGGCAGACCAGTCCTAAGGAGTTAGCCATGGAGTGAACTTCTTTGTCTCAAGACAAGCTCCTGTGATCAGACCTCAGTGAAACAGTCTCAGAGAGGTACCAAGTATTCCAATCATCTGCCAGGGTGTTTCATCAGCTCTGTTTGAGGGAGGAGCACTCAATTTTTAAACAATATCCAGCAACTGCTCCATTGTCTCCTACTCTATAGTGGTGAAGGATGTTTTTAACATAGAAAAGATCACCTTTCTTGTAATCAGGGACGAGGTCCATTACCAGCATTTCCAACAAGCTTGAGTCCAAACTCCCTATATTATAAGGCACATTCAGGGTTTGGGCTGACTCATTGTCACACTGAGGTGGTAAAAAGAATGGATTTTTGAAACATGGAATTGGGAGTATACTTCAAAATGAGTAATAGAGTGGACTGAAAAGTACACAGTAAATATTTTCTCATTATAAATATATAAAAGCATACAAGAAGAAGGTTGTACTGTGGGCTGTCATAGTTATACCTGGCCTAAGTTGCCTTCTGATTTCCTTGGTTTCTTCTTATAAAAAGGCCTGAGAATATGGATTCGTGTTTTGTCACTGATCCAATGTCTGCAGCATTGTGTGAAGCACTCACACCTCTCATGCCTAAGACCTGAGTCTCTTGAACTTTGAAAACAACACAGGAACATCTTTCTTGATCCTGAGCCACAGGCCACTTGAGCTGGCATGAGCTGACTGTCAGTTACTGTCGCGTGGCTCTCAGAGTTCCATATTCTATTCCATTGTGAGGTAGAGAGTGTCATCTCTCAGAGCCCAATGATCTAAGCTGCTTGCTCACATAAGACCGTCCCATAGACATACTGGAGACTGAAATCTCCCCTCCCACATCACTCTATACACATGTGAACATTGTCAAATCCCGACATCCTCAGCTAGGCCTGGGAATCAGCATGCTCTCAACCTCAAGGAACACTTCCTAAATCAGATCCATTCCTTATTTGTCACTTTTTCTCTCATACTGCAGAAATCATTTTGCCTCTCAGGGCCCTCTCAGCCTGCCATGTACTTCTTGCATCTATTTCTGACATCTACATCCTAGGACTTTGTTGGTGGTTTGTTTCCTAAACTTGTTTACCCTTGAATCCCCAGTGTGCTGTCATCTGGAAAAAAGGTAAGTACTTAGAGGTGGGAAAATCATACAAGTATTGAAAAATAAACCTTACACATATTGTCAGACATTTTTAGAGATGTACATGATTGTAAGATAAGAGAGTATTTTTGAAAATTTTTTCATATTTTATGACAGAAGGGAAGGGGGGAGGGAAGAGGTGCTGCATTATCTTCTGATAATTCAGTGATTATTAAAGAAAAATACTATAGTTGAACGAATGTAAGCTTTAAATATAAAAACTTTGCTCCTGTTTTTTTTTTATAATAAGCTAGTCTTTTATAAAGAATTCCTCACTAAAGTCTTGTCATCTTTGTCCCATAAACTATCCTCCTCCTTAAAATAATCAGGAAAAAAACCTTCACAAATGAGTGGGCTGTTGCCCAATCTTTGGATAAGAATTTAAAATACAACATTGCCTGAGCATCTGTGTGTGTACATGTGTGTTGGTGTTTGTGTGTGTGTGTGTGTGTGTGTGTATGTGAGGTTATGTTGTGCATATCTATGTTTTAGGTCTTGAATTCAGGGGCTATATGACAAGCCTGAGTATATTTCTGGTGACTGTAGTGATCTACCAATTGTGCCACAGTTCCACTGCAAGATTTCTGCAGTGAACTGGAGAGGAGAGACTCATAAAATTTCATGTTCAGGCTGTCTGAACTAAATCTCAGGTCTCAAACGCCTGATTATTTAGAATTATACTTATCAGCATCCATAACCAGGTTATAAAACAGTGTTAATGGAGGAAGTGGGGTTCAAAGTTTCAGTCTAGCTTCACAACATTCTATATCATAAAACAACAACAGTAGAACCCTATATAAAATACAATAAAAAGATGTAATTAGAATATAATTTAATGATCTAGTCTGTTAGCATACATTTCAGGAAACCATGGTCTTAATGATTTAGCATCACAAATCCAAACAAAATGAGATAATTTCAGTAGACTCTACAAATTTTTAATTCCATCATATAATAATTTCAAATCATTATAATAAACAGGAAAACATGCATACTTATAATGTAAAAAGATGTAAAAAGATGAAGATGGCAGATTATGAAATGGGAAATTCTACACTGCAGGAAAATTATTGTCATGGTGAATATATGGTGGTATTGTCATGGTGAATATATGAAAATATTCTTCAGAGGAGCAATAGATAAATATATATGTACTACACATAGTCTAACTTGTCTCTAACCCTATCAACTTCCAATATTCTACACATTTTCACTGTGTTCGTGTTTATGGAACATTGCAAAATAGCTAGCAGAGTCAGGAGGTTACCAAAATATATTAGCTTGAACATTTTAGGAGATAAACCTGCTAATTATATTGACTACTTTAGATATTTAACATGTAGTGTGTAATCATTGTACTCTCTAAGTATATACATAAGCTATTCAAAGTGAAATGGAATATAACATTGTTTTGCCTATAAAGGTAGGTATTTGGGACATCAGTTCCAGACCAGTGTAGAGTTACCTGCAATGCTCCCCAACCCCTGGCTATGCGTGATGGAATACTTCTATCATCCCAGGCCCATGGGGAGCTGAGAACAGGAGGATTTCAATTCCGTGCCATTCTAGGAAAGATCGTCCACATGGCTCCATCTCAACCAAAGAAAGTGCAACACTGGCTAGCACTTATCACCCCCACTTATGTGAAAATAAAAATAAGAGCATTGTAGTAAAAGTAACAAAAATATTAAAACATGGCAATACAAACCATCATGAACAACACTTAACTAGTGTTTGTTACTCATAACTATAATCCTAACTATAGCTAGGATTATATATGTGAGCCAGAGGCACCAAGCAGTTCATTTTAAAAATGACTATTTGAAGCCAGGTGCCAGTCTCTCATGCTTGTAATCCCAGTTAGTCATAAGGCTGATTTCTAAGGATCGCAGTTCAAAGCCAGCTCAGGAAGAAAAGTCCCCATAAGACTCTTATCTCCAATTAACAACTCAAAAAACAGAAGTGACTCTGTGGCTCAATTGATGGAATTCTAAGTAACTTGAGCACAGAGCCTCAAGGACAGTGCCCAGGCCTTGAGTCCAAGCCCCACAACTGTCAAAGAATAAATAAACATTTTAAAGTCTGAATTTTTTGTAAATTAAAATGTGGTATAAAATTCTACAGACTACTACAGATTTCATTATATTTGTAGTTAGAAAAAGTAGCAGCAGTTGAATAAAGGACATTTTTTCATAAACTCGGGCAGATTGGTCTCTAATTCGAGGAAATTGGACTCATACATAATATTTTTTGGTGGCTTTTTGTTTTGTTTTTAGAACACGATGAGAAACCTTATTTCTACCAATGGCTATTTGGATGTGTCTAACATCATTCCAGGCCATGCAAAATTAAACAGTAAAGACAGGACGCAGTCTTTGTTTTGTTTTTTTGTGAGGCCTGAACTCTGGGCCTGGGTGATGTCTCTCAGCTCTTCAGCTCAAGGCTAGTGCTCTACCACTTGAGCCACAGCGTCACTTCCAGCTTTTTTTTGCTTATGTGATGCTGGGGAATCGAACCCAGGGCCTCAGGCATGCAAGGCAAGCGCTCTAACACTGAGCCACCTTCCCAGCCCTGACAGGACGCAGTCAACTGGCAATAAATTTACTTATCTTTATGCCATGTTCCAAATGATTTGTTTAGCTTATACGTCCCTATGGCCTATAGTTTCCTATTCCTGCCTTCCTCAAAATACAAGCATGTTCCACCAATTCAGATTTGAGCCACGCAATATGTAGTATTAGTGCCAAAAGTAGAGGAAAATTGTAACACAACCAGGGAAGCATGAAACCAACACGTTAGCTGGACACAGGGGACTCAGTCCTATAAACCTAGCTATTCAGGAGGCTAATAATCACAGTTCAAAGACAGCAGGAGTGAGAAAATCTGTGACTCTTCTCTCCAATTAACAACCAAAAAGTCATAAAGGAAGCTGGGACTCCAGAGGTAGAGTAGCCTTGATTACAAAAACTCAGGTGCAGCAACCAATCCTGAGTTGAAGCTGAAGGTTAGGCACAAAAACAAACAACAGCAACAAAACAAACAGAAACTGGGAGAAAGCTCAGGAAAGGATGGCATTGTCTACAAAGCAAATGTACACATTACATGAATTGTGATATGGTAAACACACTCTACACACCTGAGTAACAATTACATTTAAAAAAAGAATCTGAGAAATCCCAAAGGTATGGACCTTTTGATGTGCATCTGCTTTCTAGTACTTCAAAGTCCCATCATCTGACCTGGTAGCACACAGGTTGTAGCCCAGGATGATTAGAAAATATGAAGGCAGAGATCTTTTCAGAGTGTCCCACCAAACCTTTGTTTACTTTATGCTAAAAACAAAACAAAGCAAAGAAAACAAAATAGACTTTAAGGTTAATTAGGCTGCTATTAAAAATTCAGATGTTGGTAGTGTTTGTGGAGTGGAAGGGAAAAAACAAATTATGTAAATAAGGATACAGGTGGATCCATAGCAACAATGAGATGTACAACACATTATGTCAAAAAACGAACTTTACACCTTTGGAGGAGGAAGTGGGAGAAGGGAAGGGATGAAAAGGAGAAACAAAGGAGGAGGCACCACTGCTTAATGAGACATGTACTCTTTATCTTGCAAATGTAATTGCAACTCCTCTGTATATTATTTTCAAAATTAAAAAATTGAATAAAAAGATTCCAGGCAGAATTATACTGTCAAATGACAGTTAGTACATATGTTTTGTAGATACTGATCTCACATGTGTCAGAAAAATATCCATGAATTCATAACTAGAAACTCTGAAGTGTAAGGTGTATTAATTAGGTAAGTTTCATGAGGTAGCCAATGAAGAGATCACCACATGTTATTCAGTCAGGTAAAGTAGTTTATTTACTGAACTGCTGCCCATGCCATATATGATGGAGAGGCATGTGAAATAAGGGGGTTGACCCAACCTTGGGCCAGGACATATCTAGGCCAAGGACCTGGTTGAGATATGGCCTGGTCGGGGAAAATTCTGGCCACACTGGATGTGAGCTCAGGGCCTGGGAATCTCCTCTGGTCAAATGGAAAGTGTGACCAGAGGCTGACCAGGTTGTGACTTAGTAGGAGGGGGAGGTGTCTGCCTCCAGGCATGCCAGATACCTAGGTAACACATAAAGGATGGAAAATTAGCCAAGAAGAGTGGAAGTGTCTGCATAGGGTCTGCATGGCTTGGGCAGACCTAATACCAAATACAGGTAGAACCTCTGCCATGTAACTCCTGACTCTAAACCGTTCATTCTCAATCACTTATCGTTCTTTCCTTTATTCTTCCTTCCTTCCTTCCTTTCTTTCTTTTTTCTTTTTTACTTACTTTCTTTCTTTCTTTCTTCCTTTCTTTCTATCTTTCTGTCTGTCTTTCCTTCCTTCCTTCCTACCTTCCTTCCTTCCTTCCTTCCTTCCTTCCTTCCTTCCTTCCTTCCTTCCTTCCTTCCTTCCTTCCTTCCTTCCTTCCTTCTTTTCTTTCTTTCTTTCTTTCCTTCTTTCTTTCTTCCTGCCTACCTTCCTTCCTTCCTTTCTTTCTGTTCTCTCTCCCTCTATCTATCACTCCTTTCTTTCACTCACCCTCCCTCTCTCCCCTACCTCAGTATTCTCAACTCTCAAAAAATGGACACTTGGTGAGTTGAACTCACAGGCTGTGAAGAACAGCTCAATTGGCAAATGTGAAATTTAATTTACTGTTACCTTACACCTCTACCACAGGTCACTGGAATCAAATAATGAGCACTCAGCATCATGGCATCTGAAGCCATTTGGAGGAGGAAAGCCTGCACATTCACTGCATTCTGGAGGTCCAACCTGGGAATGTGGAGGAGACTCCTCCCTCCTCTTGGTTAAATCTCAGCCTAGTTTCTGCATCAGGACAGGTGACTGCCTCCAAGTGAGCCAGTTACCTAAGTGACACAGGTACTGGGCAGAGACTTAGCCTCTTGTGGTGTTGAGATTAATGGCATGATTCAACATGATCCACTAGTTTGTTGAGATTGAGACTTCCTAACTTTTTGATTAGGCTATGTTCAAATTGTGATCTATTTATTTCTGATTGCTAACCATGATTATAGATGTGAACCAGCACATCAGACCATTAAAAGATCTTTACCATGCATGGAAGACATTAAGTTTATTTTACCAAATGACATACAAGTTGACAGACAGCAAACTAAGTCCTGAATTCTGGTCGAGATATTTTTTAATGTGAAGCAAAATTTTCTTAGCAAAATATCTGACTACTGTGATTATACTTTCAAACTTACCCTACATTTTAATATCAAATCACCTACAAGCCAATGATTCACTCAAATTACCTGTAATCATTTATTTCTCTCATATCCTCTAAAGGTAGGCAGAACTGGAGCACACACTATTAACTAAAGGGGTAGAAATTTGAGAGGATCACAGTTCTGAATCAGTCTAGGAAGGAAAGTATCACCCATATCAACCTACTAGGTAGGTATATTGGAAAGAAATCATGGTCCTTGCTTTTGGGGCTGGGTGCAAAAATTGCTACTCTATGAGTGATGTAACTTAAACAAGAAAGGATTGGTGGAGTGACTCCAGTGGTGGAGTACCTGTCTGGCAAACACTACATCAAAACTGAAATCAATTTCCTAAAGATAAAATAAGAAAAGGAAAGAAAGTGCAACTCATACTGAACATGTGTTCAATGTAAAGATTTACACTAACTTATTGTAGTTATAATGCCATCATTTATTTCTAGGGCAATCACATTTTGTGTCAAGCCTAAATGAAAAAAAATAACACACTATATACAAAGTTTTGGTAAAACACAGGTCTGGCTTACAATTGTGAACACTTAAGTTTGCATGTGCATTGGTGTTGCAAGGTAGTTAAGGTTTATGGAAGTCCATCCTTTTGATGAACTTGACATGATGAAATTACATAACCATACAGTTCACTGGACAGATATTGCTGATATATACATAAATATATATATATATGTATATATATATATTATAATTTCACGTACATATGGCCTTATACTTAGATTTCACTCATCTTTCAATAATACCTATGAGAAGGAGAAAATGAAGGATCATTCTGTTATTTGGGAGCTTCTGTTATTAATCACTCCAATAAATATTATGAAAATGAAGCTCTGAAATTATTTAGAGAAATGACTTGAAAGTTTCCTTTCTACACACTCATGCTACTCCCTCAACTAAATCATAGAACTTAAAATAAGTTACATTTTAGCTGGGAGCCAGTGGTTCATGCCGGTAATCCTAGCTATGCAAGAGCTGAGATCTGAAGATGGTAGTTCAAAGCTAGCCCTTGCAGGAAATCTGTGACACTCTTGCCTCCAATTAAACACCAGAAAACTGGAAGTGGCACTGTGGCTCAAGTGGTAAAGTGCTAGCATTGATCTAAAGAACTTAGGGAGAGCACCCAGGCCTGGAGTTCAAGCCCCATGACCAACAAAAATACAAAAGGAAAAAAGTGAGGGAAAGCAACATTTTAATAGTAATGTGCACATATACACAAAAATTGTATAGAAATAAAGTTATAACAGTCCCTGAACTGGCAAAAAAAAGATTAAAGTGAAATTACTTCAATCATTCATTTAGAAAATCTATACTGAGGGCAAGCTATTGGAGCTCACATCACGAACTAAAGGGGTAGAATTTGAGATGATCACACTTCAGAACCAGTGTGCCAGGAAAGTAATATGATTCTCATATTATCTTAAAGCCTGGCAAGTTGGAATGCATTTGTGATCCCACTTACTTGGCAGACATAGTTGAGCAACTTAGCCTCTGTTCAGCCTTCACCAAAATTGATAACCTATGAGCAAAGTAACTAAATTAATAAAGGATTGTTCTAATGTTATAATACTTGTTCAACAAACAAAATATCTAAATTCATACTCATTTCATAAAAGAGAAAAGAAAAGGGAAGAAAGAAAGAAAGAAAGAGAAAAGAAAGAGAAAGAAAAGAAAGCAGAGAAGGAGAAGGAGATAAGGAGGAGAGAAGGGAATGAAGAAAGGAAGAAAGGAAGGAAGGAAGGAAGGAAGGCAGAAAGGAAGGAAGGAAGGAAGGAAAGAAGCAAGGAAGGAAGCAAGGAAGCAAGGAATCAAGCAAGGAAGGAGATAAGGAAGAAAAGAAGGAAGCACAGAAGGAAGGAAATAAGGAAAGAAGGACAAAATGAAGGAAGGAAGGGAAAGAAAGGAACAAAGAAAGAAGGAAAGAAAGAAACAAAGAAAAAAAGAGAGAAAGGAAGGAAGGAAGAAAGAAAGAAAGAAAAGAAAAGAAAGAAAGAGAAAGGAAAAGAGAACAAAGAAAGGGAGGAAGAAAGAAAGGGTGAAAGTGAGGTATAAATAAAAACCTCAGCATGTGTTAGATGTTAATAATTACCCTAAATCATTTAAACTATAAATGCCATCATTCAAATCTCTGGGCAGAGACATTTTATATCAAGCTTGTTGTACGGACTTGGGACTCCCAAAAGACCATCAGAGACTACGACCAATGCAAACAGCAAAAGTCATTTATTTGCAAACTCAAGCTTGGTCCTCACGCACTGGTAACCCGTGACAGTAAGAGTCCCCAAGCACAGAATCAACACAACTTTTATAATATTGAACAAACAAGTTTAGGGAATTTCCACACAAGCAGTTACATGATTGGTTTGAGCCCACCCTAAACATACTGCCTTTTTTCTGAACTGTTGGTATGTTCTGTTCCTGGAACACTTGGGCAACTGTTCTGCTTTCTTAAGGGTGGGAAGGGTTGGTGGCAACCTGTGTTTTTTTCCTCTCTCTTGGGCTTACTCTGAGGGCAGCCTAGCAAAAGATGGTGGGGTTAATCTCAAGTTGGAGTTACTTTGGCTTTTCATTCCCTCCTCTTCTAGAGCATCGGGGACCAATCATGTTCCCCTAATTGGCACAGTGTTCTATATTTACAGTTTGGTATTTGGATCTCAGAACTAATAGATGGACTGTGCTGATCCTCTCTTTTACAAAGGACACCAGTCTACAAGGTCCGATTGTGAGTAACAAAATTAACAGTACCAAAGGCCCTGACATTTTCTTCTAGCAATCTTGACTCTGTATATAACAGCTAACTTAATTTTATACCAGCTATACTCGTAAGCTCCAATTTTAAGACATACTCATACCATTTGTTACATACTTAAACTTTCTGAGGTTTGTCTTCTTTACTAATATTTTAAGACAATCCTTACTTTTTAAATCCTTTCTCATCCTGAGGATACCAATTTTCCCCCAGTTTCTTTCCTAAGGCTTACTGTACTACCCTCCTCTTCTTTAAAATTCATTGAGCTTTTTTGTGGTGAGAGTTTAAAACTGCCCATTTTTCCTTTGACTTGTGGAACCAAGTTATCTCAGAAAGCCTCAAGGCACAGTAGGATGAAAAGTTTGCTAGTTTTTTTGGGGGGGGTCCGGTCGTAGGGCCTCAACTCTGGGCCTGGGCACTGTCCCTCAGTTCAAGGCTCAAGACTAGTGCTCTACCACTTGAGTCACAGTGCCAGTTTCGGCTTTTTTCTTTTTGCTTATGTGGTGCTGAGGAATCAATCCAAGGACTTGAGGCATGCAAGGCAAGCACTCTACCACTGAGCCACCTTCCCAGCCCAAGCTTGCTAGATTTTAAGGCTAAGATTAGGGCTGGGTCTCATTCCTCGTACTAACTCCATTGATTAAAAAAATCTCTCGTTTATCTTTAAAACACACCCAGGAGGAAGCAGGTTATTACCATACCAGAACCAAACTAGGCTGTGACCCTGTAGTGCCTAAGGCAAGCCAGTGATATTCTCGTTCCCAATATCTACTGTGGGAGTATAAAGGGTTACTGCATATTACCAAGAGAATGTCCCACACGATCTTAGTTGTAGCAGCTTTCAACCGGGAAGCATTTTCAGGTGATGGAATCAGTCAGGAGTGCAGTCTACTTTTACCATGGTGGAGGTGGTCTGGGTCTTGATGTAGATTTCCTCCAGGTAAGTGTCAGGCTGTTGTTGAACTTTACCCATTAGGGTGTGCAGCAGCAGCAGCAGTGTCTCTCAGTGGCTCCAAGGGATTGTCACACCTAATGTTGGACTGCAAATTCCTACATTGACTGGTAAGGATACATTGCATACACTTGGCAGGCTGTGAACCCACTAGTTTTTAAGACAATTTATACAATAGCCCAGGACAATTTACCAAGATGATAACTTTTTAAACAAATAGTTCTTTTAATAAGGCTAGGATTTTCTAAGCAGATATAGAGGGCTCAGACCTGTACTATTATTTCCCATGCCTTTCCTTCTGTCTATTTTGCCACATTTTTTTAAAAAGTGAATATTTTCCCTTGTTCTTAAAAGGGGATGATGGGCAAAGATTCATCTTCTATCACTTCTTCAAGCTGACTCAGGAGTGTTGATCCTACCTAGCCAGAAACCTATAAACTTAGCCTATTTTACAAAGAGTTTACCAGGGTTAAATGTCATTAAGAATAATATTTTTACTTTTGACAAAATGCACAGACCATTTTTCTGGCTACAGCAGTGGAGCTTATTTATCCTTCTGGTTTGCAAAAGGATCTTTATGGATGGCTTAAGAACCTGATCTATAGTAATCCTAGCAATATCTGAGATACCTATGCAGGCCTTCAGACAGGTATCAATAGACACACACTCTCAGGTTTACAAACTTTTCCTGAGCAGATGAATTTCATGTAGCTGGTGTCAGCTCAAAAATTTACCGCCAATTAGAGCTTTTGGCACATACAGGGGTTGGGATTTAAACTATCCTCCACATTTTAAAACCTTAGCTTTTTACTACTATCACAGATGACTGACAAGTTCCTGTCCCTTACAGTCATAGACATTAGGCATGCTTACAAACTATCTTCCCATGACCTCCTGGCTCTGACCAATTTTTGAAGGGCCATGCAGAAATGATGCAAGGATCTGACATTATTTCTGCCATCTAAGCAGTGGCTTATGGTCTCTGGATGCTCCTCCATTACTTTCGTCTAAGGAGTGTCTTCTCCACACTGGGAACAATGCCTCATTGGCAATTCCCTTAGTTTGTTGCTAGACTTGAAATTGGGCCTGGGTGCTGTCCCTCAGCTCTACAGCTCAAGGCTAGCACTCTGCCACACTGAATCCAAAAGCAGTTCTGCTTGCTCTTTCTGCCTTCTGCTGGCTGAGTAGAGGTGACATTCTCACAGGGCCATTTATCTGCCCAGGCTGGATTCGAACCAGTTTTCAGATCAATGAGTCTCATAAAAGGCCATTTTACTCCAATTAAAAGCAACAAGGCAGGGGAGGATTGGGGGGGGGGGGGAAAGCTGGGAAGGGATGTGAAGGGTAAACAAAGGAGGAGGCTGCAATGCTTGATAAGAAATGTACGCATTAACCTGCCCATGTAATTGTAACCCCTCTGTACAGTGTGTTCACAAAAAATAAATTAAAAAAATGTTTTTCACATAAAAAAAAAAGCAACAAGGCAGTCAACATAGAAGTAGCTTTTAAGCATATTCTTACCTGAAACTTATTAAGAGCCAAAGTTACATCTGACAAGCTTACAAGAATCCTCACTCCTTTTTGTGGATCTGCTGGGAACGGTTACAAAAAAAGCAAAAACAAAAACAAAAACAAAAAAAACAAAACAACAGCAACAACAAAAATCCTATGAGACCAAACTGAAATAGGAATTAAGCAATAACTTTGGTAATCCTAATTTTCCCTTTTTGTACTTTGAGGCAAATGTATAGAACAATTATACTTTTAAACTTTATATACAGAAATCGATTCTTAATTTGTAAGCCTCCCATTCATCTCTGTTTTAATATTCTATACTTTAGTTTTTAGTTGCATTTTGAAAAACCTCTTAAACTCTCGAGGCTAGGTGTCACTCATTTCCTTTTAGCTGCTTGTTTTAAAACAGATACACATGAATTTTAACACATCCATGGGGTAGTTTTAGCAATGTTAATCAGATCTTCACATCACTCATTTTTACCATTAGGTTTCCAGTGTCTATCTGCAGGGAAAAGGGGCAGAATAAATATGGGCCACTTGGCCCTTCCTGTGGAATGGGTACACACCCAATCCTACTCTTTAGGGTTAGTTGAACTGCGTTTGTGCCAGCTTGCCCTCTTTCACCATGAGTGGAGTCCTCCCATGGCCTGTTCCAACATGCATGACCAGCTGAACTGCACTTCTGCCTGTTCACCCTTCACTCCAAAAGATAGGTCTTCTGTTGGCTTCAAAATTTCTCCTTTTTGCTAAGCCAGATATATTGATTACAGTGTAAAAAGCCTTATGCATTCTAAAGTACCAGATTTTCTAATGTTTAACTTAAAGAATCGTTAAGCCATTTCAAACAATGTGAAAATGCTTTAAAAAATTTTTGGTAATGATCAAATCTTATAACCTTTTGAACTTTAAACTCAGCCAATTGTTACAGCATGCTGACAATTTCTATCATGAACATGTTCACAAACATATACAAAACACACTCAGATTTTTAAGCACCCAAAAACCAAAATCAGTTATATGTACATTTTAAAGTTTTGAAAGAAAAATTTAAGACAGTATTTATTTTAATCTAAGTAACTTGGTTGAACTTCATTTTCCCAGGGCTTGCTTATTTAGCAAGGCATTTCAAAATTTGGTCTTTTGAATCCCTTCTTTTGGAGGAAGGCTGGGGGGGAGGGGGAAGTCGCCTGAAATTAAACTGGCCTGATTTTTATCCAGTTTTAGTCAAGAGCACTTTACATTGTCAGGACTAGCTGAAAAGTCAAAACCAGGCACAAATCCTTCTCTGTGACTGAGACCAGCTGGAGGCTGGAACTTTTATTTCCCCAGATATGTTCAAAATCACATTTGTAATAAAAGTTGCTAGATGAGACCTTCATGGATGAGGTAGTATGGGGTTTCTGGTGGAGATCTGTATGGTTTAAGGGAGGAGTTGGTATGCGCACAACCTGTATGGTGGAACAGGACAGGGCTTTGAGGGTGAAGGCCAGGCTGTGTAGGGCTTTGAGACATCAAGGAGGAAACAGGAAGGTCTTGACTTGTTAGGGGAGGGGTCTCATGGAGTAGGCGGGATTTAGGATGGAGGCTGGTAGGCGGACAGGTTTTCAGTGGAAAAAAGTGGGGTCACTAGGAAGGAGGCTGTTTGGGGCAGGGCTTTGAGAAGGAAGAACAAGGCTACAAAGGAGGAGGTTACTTAGAGGAGGAGATCTGGTGGAACACTGTGAGCCCTTGTGGGATATATTGGGTGAGGTTTCCCCTAAGGCAGGGCAGGGAATGGAGGCAAGAGGTTGACAGAAGGTGGGGATTCTGGGAATGCGGAGCTATGAGGGAGCGGCTTTTCAGGGTGTGGTTTTGAGAGGTCAGGGTGGTACTAGAAAGACATAGGCTAGTAAGGGGCGGGGTTTCTCATGGAGAATGGCAGGCCTTTGGCAAGTGTGTTAGGGTGATGGTGGGGTTTCCAGCAGAGCAGGATGTAGTCACAATGTATGGATGCGTTTTTCAGGACCAGGGCTTTGTGAGAGCAGTGATAAGATCCAGTGCACTAGACTAGTTAGGATGGGGTTTCTGGTGTATCCAGTCACCACTTGGAAATGAGGAGTAAGGTTGGATGGGTATTTCAGTGTTGTAATGCAGGACATGGTCTATGGACAGTATTTCCAGCAGGGCAAAACAACCTTCCAAAAAGGACTATGGAGGGACTGGGATTTACATTTGCGTATAGTGAGGCTTCCAGAGGGAGGCTAACTGGTGCAGTGGTTTCCAGTGAAGCAATGTGGGTGTCGAGAGATGGGAGAGTGTGGTGGAGGTTTTCTAGGCTTCCAGAAGGAGGCCAACTGGAACAGTGGCTTCCAGTGGAGCAATGTGGGTGTCCAGAAATGGCATAGTGTGTTGGGGGTTTTCTAGTGGGATTTTTCAGGAGCAAGGCAGGGTTTGGAGCCATGGGGCTAGTTGGAGGAGGGGCTTTGAGAAGGAGTGGAAGAGCTATAATAGTGTAGAATAATTGTGGGCAGGATATCTGGTGGAGTAGGATGTGGAACTGAGGGAGGAGCCATAGGGGGCGGGTTTATCTGGAGAGCAAGGCAGGGCATTGAAAGAGTAGATGTGGGAGGTAGGGAGACTTGTGGTGGAGCAGGGATGTCTTTCCAGGCAGGAGATGGGCTATGTGAAAAGCTCCTGGCCAAGGAATGCAGGGCTTCAAGGGCCGTTATAGGAAGGTGAAGGGTTTTTGGTATAGCATGATGGGCTTTGTGGGAAGAGGTAGGTTCAGTGCTGTGTTTGAGAGGTTAAGCCTCTTACAAGTAGGCTAGTTATGGGCAGAGTTTCTGATGAAACCTGGGGGGCTGGAGTGAGAAGGCTGGTTGGGGGTGGGGTATAAAAGGGAAGGGAGAAGTTTGGAGGTACTAGGATATGGGAACAGTGCGACTATGAGGGACTAGAGTAGGTAGGGGCGGACCTCATCTGGTGGATGAGGTGGGGATTTGAGGGAGAAGCCTGGTGTAGGCGGGGTTCTATTGCAGCAAGGTGGGAAATAGAAGGAGATATGGATGTGGCCTGGTTTCTGGTGCTGCAGAGCAGGAATTCCAGGATGGGGTGGAGTGGAAGAGGGATTTCCATAAGGCAGAGGAGGGCTTTCAGGAAGAAGTATGGTTGCAGTCAGGCCTATGAAAATTTTTAGCAGGGCTACCAGGGGATAGGTTAGTTAAGGATGAGCTTTTTAAGGAAGAGGCTGACTAGTAGGGGGTTTCCAGTTGATCTAGTCAAGTTTTATGGGAAGGAGGGATAGAAAATGAGCAAGAGTTTGTGAAGAGTGGAGCTACTAAAAATAAGAAGTTACTACTAATAATATAAGAACACCGTTTTCTGTCAGTGTAGAATTATACAACTTTTATGTGTGTGAGAGATACTGGAAAAAGTAACCAAGTGTTAATTCCTTCCTAGGGAAATTTTTCTTTATTCCAGTTGATTGAAAATAAAACCATAGGTCATATCAGGTTCAGAAGCACACAGTAGACTAAGACACATGAAGCCAAGAAGTTGATTCCCCAGCACCACCATTAAGGACCACAAATAAAAAGTTTAAAATATCTCACTTGGTCATAATGGACAATATTGTCTCAAAAACAGCAATCAAAAGGCTGAGAGCTCTGCTCTCAAAGGTCAGTCAAGGGAAGACAGGGGTATGAGCTATTACCTCAAGAGTATTTAAATTTGAGCTGTTGTACACTAAAAGATTAAGACTTTGGAGACAAGATGGATGTCTGTGTTATGGATTTAATGACTATTGCTCCCTTCTGCTCCCTAACAATAAGGGATTCAATTATCACTATGTATACAAACAATACCTCATGTTAATAGTTGTAACCAAAGCTAGATTAATGCCTTAGTTTGTGGACACACTGACCACCCACCCGCCCCCCTTGTAATAGAAGGAATATAAACATGTTAAGCAGGATTTGGTGATCCAGAAGCTGGCAATGAGGCTTTGGGTCCTCTGGTGTCTTCTTTCCTATCACTTCCTGTGATTTCTCAGTTCTATGGCCAGGTATCCCATCATCTTTCCTGTCCCATGGTTGCGGTTAGTGACAGTACTGATTTTTTAAACATCTCAAAAAAAATATGGAAAAACACTTCCTCAAAAAAGATTGAGGAAGATTGAGCACCTGGAAAGGTACCAAACGTTAGCAGTGACCCTGTGATCCTCTAGCAAGTAAGTACAATTCAGGAGTATCTTTACTTCTGATAATATGAGATGGATAATTGTCCCTTTTGTATATTTGGTATTTGGTATTACATGCATTTTCAGAAACACATATGCATTGTGAAATAATGTTATTTATTTCACAGGTCGCAGACCATGTCACTGAAGTGATGACCCTAGTGTCTTATCTCAGTTGCCTGATTCAGACTTAGATGAGTGTGAATTGCCTAATTATGAAGATTTCTCCATGAAACTCAGCAACACAGAATGAAGTGTTAAGGTCAGGCCATTCCATACCTGTAAGGATTTTTACATATATTAGAATAATATACACCTACACTGCTCAGCACTCATGGCACAGTGGTATGTTATAATTGTCCTCCAATCAGAAATATGCTACAGCTTAAAGTAGAATGATGGGCTATTCATTTACAACGCAAGAGTAATGATCACCCCCTGAAATTATTCTCAGTGGAGAATCCTTCCTATACATTTTACTGACTTAGCTTCTACTCTCTGTTTACCATTATCAGGAAGGGTCACACTGTATCGAGCTACAATACTCCAGCAATTTAGCTGCCTTTGAATTTTACCTCCAATCTTGATACCAAGGTCAACTCTGCAACTCTAGTGACATAGTTAGTGGACACCCAAACTTTTCAAGCCTGGTTAAAAATTCAACTATCACTGCTCATACCCAGTGTTAAAGAACTCACTCCTTTAGATGTATTATGTATCTTCTTGTATTTCCAACACTGCCTTAGATGTTGGTTTTTGAAGTAGAGCTTTTAGTTTGCATTTGATTTATGGAGGTGTTAGTGATGCCAGTTGATAGTAACTTGACGTTTTGACATTGAGGCTATTGAGGAAGTGAATACACATCACTCACAAAAGTTTCTTTATGTGTATATGTATTGCTATATTGTGAACTTCCTAAAAGCCAGTCATGGGAGCACACATCCCTAATCCAATCATTTATGTCACTGAGACAAGCCTTGAAGGGTCCAGACCACTTGGCACTTTATAGTGAGAACCTTTCTACAAAGAAATGGGAGAGAATAGCAAAAACAACAACAACAACAACAACAACAAATGAATCTTCCAACAGTTTTGTTACATATTCTTTACACTTAGCCATTAAGAGCACCATAATAGTATTGTTTATGACTTCTTACCTACTTTTTTCCTGTTCTGAGCTGTTTTATTTATGGGTCTCTAAGAAGTCACATAAGAATCACATAAGGAATCTATATAAATCATATAAAAATCATAAGAAAGAGTTTGTTAGGGATATATAATCCAAAGGTAATAATTTCAGGAAAATATTAAGCACATAAAATGTAATACATTGAATATTGAAAACTTCAGCAGTTGTAGTTTATTTATTCTTTTTTTTAAATTTTTATTTACTTTTTATTGTGAAAATACTGTACAGAGGGGTTACAATTACATGGGCAAGATAATGAGTATATTTCTTATCAAGAATTGTAGCCTCCTCCCTTGTTTCCCCTTCCCATCCCTTCCCAGACTCCCCCGGGGCCCTCACCCAATACTCCACCCCCCACCAAAGTTATAAAATTCGTTTTTGACATGACAACTTGTACTTCTCATTGTTGCAATGGGTCCACCTGTATCCTTATTTAAACGACTTGTTTTTCCCCTTCCCCTCCACAAATTATACCAACATCAAATACAGTGAAAGCAGGGGTTATACTGTGGTTAAGGAACATACAAAGCAACAAAGAAATAACCTTAGAAATGCATTAGAAACAATCGCATGAAAGAAAAAAAACCTTAAATACATATCTTTGGGTTCATTTCCCTAACATCACCTTATCTGACCCTTTCTGCTTGACTCAGACATATACTAAATATTGCAAATAAGGGAAACCATGGGACAAATGTTACTTTGGGCTTGGCTTACTTCACTTAATATAATTTTTTCCAAGTAGAAAACTAAAGCTAGATCCTTATATATCAACCTGCACTAGAATCAACTTCAAATGCATCATAGACCTCGGAGTCAAAGCAGACACTCTGAAAACATTGCAGGATGGAATAGGAGAAACCCTAAGTCTCTTTGACCCAGGCTGAAATTTCCTTAATAGAGACCCAGAAACATAACAAATCAAAGAAAGGTTGGACAAATGGGATTGCATGAAGTTGCAGAACTTCTGCATGGCAAAGTACATAGCTAGCAAGATCAATAGAAAGCCCACGGATTAGGAGAAGATCTTCACTAACCATACAATGGACAAGGGTCTCATACCTAAAATATACTTGGAACTCAAAAAATTAAATTCCCGAGAGTTCCAGGAAGATGGCAGAGGAGAAGCTAGAGGCTAAACAAGCTCTCACATCGAAAGCATTTTTAGAGTTCCAGTGAACAGTCCTAAGACAGAGAATCACACCAAGTGTGCCTTCATAGGACAAAGAGTTAGGCCATAGAGAGAAAATACAGGCAAGGAGACAGCTCTGAGCACTTGCCAGCAGCTGCTGCGGTAGAGTGCTCACCTTGAGCTGTAGAGTGTAGGACAAGCGCCGAAGCCCAGTCAAGCCCCATGACCGACCAAAAAAACAAGACAACAACAAAAAAAACCCCAAAACTCTCTGATTATATGACAGCATAATGTAGGTAATGGTTAAGACCAGGTTGCCATTCTAAAAAATATATATATCACCACCCAAAAAAGAGGAACAATAGGAAATATAGAGCAGGAAACTTATAAATCTAAATGGACTAACAGTCTGTCAGTTTGTTTTAACTTTTTATCAAAAAAAAGTAATACTTGATAATATTTTATTATGGCATTTAAATTTCTTTGACCTTGACATTTTAGATTCACTTTAAAAAGAAATTCAACAGGTGACAGTGTTTTCTCCTTACTTTTCCATAGAAATGATTATTTCATCATTATAGTGTATAGCACAATATAACCAGAAAGGATTTGTTAAGGAAAAAAAAAATTCCCATTCTTTGTTTTGCTTGTCTGTATTTAAAGCTTCATACCACATCTTACCCACCCTATTGTCTGTCTTCTCATTTGAAACATTTCAATAAAAGAGTCAGCCAGCAAAGTTTTACAAAATAGCCTGCTTTCATTCATTGTGCTTTCCAAAATATATCTCACAAATGCCAACAACAAAACACAACTGGAAACATCTGTGAATTTTTCTATTTATGGTGCAAAGTAATCACTTTTCATAATCCTTAGAACCAGCTCTTCACAGGCATTAAATGCTCATTCACTTCCATGCTTTAGAAGAGCCACATGTTAAAATGGTGCATATATTAATTTGTTCACCACATCTGGTTTGTTTACAGCAAGGACTGACTTCATGGAAGATGGTAATAGATGAGTTGAGCAATTATGTAGTTTAAAAGGGCTCTGAGTTGGGGATAAAGAATATCCATTTATGTGACTAAATATTTAAATTAAATCCTGTAATGTATACTCCTTCAATTTTCTGGTTAACATGTTCTACAATCTACGTATTTTTAAAAGAATTATTGTACGTTGTTTCCTTGGTGATAACGTAATTGGAAGACTTAAAATTTTCCTATACCATGGTCATCTGAAATGAGATGCATATACTTAGGTTAGCATAAAGAAATTTTTGGACAGCATTAATGTTTGAATCTTGGATGGGATTTGATTGGGAATTGTGACAGGCTTTCATAATATGAGAAGAAAAACCAAAGGCCATACTAATACTTTTATCTCCCACATTGTTTTATTAGTTTATTCAAACACACACATATAAACACACAGATACACATTATGAAGACCCAGTCAGTCTGCAAGAAAATATTTTAATAGGAATTCCATAAAATATTTAGTCTACTGAGATCTGATTAGAATTTATAGAAATATCTAGTGGCTTCCACCCTTGGACAAGTTATTATCATTGGTGAAGATGTTGCCATTTGATTTTAGAATGCCCCAGAAAGACCTATGTGTTAAAGAAAAATGACATTCCAATTCCTCCCAGACTGTGGAGCATACCTGAATAGTTCTTCTGGAGATTAAGTTCTTCAGAGTGAAACCCATTAGAAAATAGACTCCCATCTTCTTTCTTCTTTTATCTTTTAATCATTCTAGGTAAAAATCATTTCTCTTTGACATACTCCCCTCCTTGACATTGTCTTGTCACTGGCCCCCAAAGCAATAAAACTAGCTGAACATACATTGAACCATTCAATCTTGTAAATCTGAGTAAGCCTTTCTGCTTAATAAATGGCAATATCACTTCTTATGGTAGGTTATAAAGCTAACCCAAAGTTCTAGTCTTTCTAACAATGTGGAGTATATTAAAATGTGCTTCATTATAAAATACCTAACTCCATGTTGTATATTGTGTTTTTTTTTTCTATTGATCCTAGCACTTACAATCAGGGTCTAACTGTAGAACTCTTCGCAATAAATAATCACATTACTTTTATGATTCCTTAACTTAACTTGTTTTCCTACAAATTTATAGAATAGTGTAGCTATGGAAAATCAATAAATATTAAATTTTGATATAAGATTACCTATCACTGCAAGTGTTGTCAAAATTTATCTACACTGAAATGATTGCCATTGATATCTTTCTCAAGATTCCAAATGTTTATAATTTCGGCTGATCTTTTACAAAACTCATACCACAAACATAATTTTTATTTTGTCCATGCAGTCATAGGTCCATAAATATATGGCACAAAATGTTAATTAACTTTATCTGCTGTCATTAATGGAGTACACCTAATAGAATTAAGTACATACCTTCAGGGAAATAAGATACTTCCTTCTAAATCCAGACTTGCAAGCAGACAGACAGACACCCACACCCACACACATACACACAACCACACACTCACACACACACACACACACACACACACACACACTTACCACTCTGACTCAGGTTAGGTTCTAGACATTGGGTTTTAGATAATGATCTATTAATCAAATTTTCTTGTCCAGACATAAAAAACATTCATAATTCCACACATACAAAAACACCAGATCATTCAAAATAATGAGAATATTTAACAGAACCACCACGCTCTGAGCCATCTACTCCCTGATTTCATTCATACATGTCGACGCATTTTTCATATCATAATTAAAAATCTTTTTGTATCTCTCTGAATAACAGATAATATGTTATCATATAAGAGAAAATGTAGGTAAAATTACTTTTTGCATATGAAATAATGACATTCCTGAGGATAAACCATGCCTGTTTTTCAATTTGGTTGCCAAAATGGAATTATTAGACCTTTTGAATATTTAACTTTAAATCTGAACCTTCAAGTTTCACTAGGATTTGAATTGTGTTACTTACAACATTAATGTAAAATAAAAGCATTACTAAATAGAAAGAAAATTATAAGTTTATCACACCTTAATCCCTGAATTGACTTTATGATAAAAACAATTACATTTATATAACATGATTAACATCCTGAAACAAACTATGAGGTATGGAAACAGAATACTCCATTTTTTGGTTAGTGTATGTTGTTGTTAATTTATAGTTTGTGATGATTCTGTCTTCTTTACCTTATGCATGGTATATTCATTCTATGTCTTCAGGAAGGTGTGGGTGGGCAAAGAGCTTTAGGGAAAGGGTGAAAATATGAAGCAGTGGATTTCCTTGAACATTGATAAAAGTGGACTATTTAACACATGGGTGGGGAAAGAAGGGAGGGAATGGGAAAATATGAGGGAATTGAAGACATTTCATAAAAGGAAATGTACTCATTACCTTACTCATGTAATTGTAATAACTCTATAAATCAACTTAATAACAGAGTAAATTTATTTTAAAAAGGCAAACAAAACATTGTTCCTTAGAATCTTACAAGTATGTTTTGTTCACTGGTTTGAGCTGGTTGAGTCTATCTCTGAAAATAGCTACATTTACATTTATTGGGCGAATTTTTGAGGTACTAGTAGATAAAAGTCAATTATGAATGTATGTTTTTCTGAGACTCTGATTCATTTATTAATTTAATCTAATTTGTATGATTTCTATCTACCAGTTTTTGAATTGGCTTGTTCCTGTTTTTCAAGGACCTAGTGGTGCATTATTAGTGCTGATTTAAAATTGTTCTAATTTGTTGATGTACATACTCAAAGCTATAAATTTTCCTGAGTATTGCCAGTGTTCTTGTTCCCCAGAGGAGGTAGTGTTTTGTCTGTTCACTTCCACTGAATTACATAAACGTTGGAACTTCCCTCCATATGTCTTCAGTGACTCACTGATGATTTAGCAATGTGTTATTCAGTCTCTGTGAGTTTCAGAAATTTTTGTGATGCTTTTTGATATTGAGATCTAATTTGGTCCCATTGTGGTCTGACAGGATACAAGGAGTAATTTCATTTTTATTTTTGAATTTTCACAGATTTTCTTTCTGATCTAAGATATGATCTATTTTGGAAAGCTTGTCAAACCAGTTATTTGGTATTGATTTTTTTGCTAGATTTTGACCTAGACGGCCTGTCCAGAGGTAAGAATGATGTGTTCAAGCAACCAACAATGTGTTTGGATGTATACATATTTTTATGGCAAGTAGTATTTGTCTGATGAATTTGAGAGATCTAGGATTCAGGGCATCGATATTTAGCATTGTTATATCCACCTGATTCAGACTTTCCTTTACCAACATTTAATGTTCTTTTTAGTCTCTTTTTACTTTTATACCAATTTTAATTTAAAGCCAATCTTATCTAATATTAATATAACTATTCTGGCCTGTTTATGAGGTCCATTTTTAATTTGTAAAGATGACGTACAGAAGGAATCCAATTACATAAGTCAGATGATGAGCACATTTCTTTTTCAACAGTGTCACCTCTTCCCTCATGTTCTCCCAGTTTATCCCTTTCAACCTCCCTCCCCCATAAATTGTATAGTTCATTTACAAGGTAATGTCTATTGAGTGGAACTGCAACATTTGTTCACCCTTTCCCACCATTTCTGTGTTTCCCCTTGCCCTTTCTAAACTTACATATAAGACCAAAGGTGCAGAAATTAAAACAAAATAACAGCATCCGAATTCAGATGGAAAAAGCAAAATAATAAAAAAAAAACTCTCATTATCATTTCTTGGAGATCAATTTGATGAACATTATATTATATGATAATACTCATATAGCTATTGAGCCTTTGTGATCCTCTCCAAAGTGCATCCTCCTTTGATCTCACTGTATAAATGTTTAGAATCCCATGTAATTTATCATATCCAAATGTAATGTTTTCTCTTTTATCATCCAAGTGTGTTAAGGTGTAGAATTAGAGGCACATTCTAATACAAGAAATGAGGGAAATCGGGCAACCTATATTTCTTTGAGTCTGACTTTCTTCACTTAATATAGGTTTGTTCCAAGTCTTTCCATTTCCTTATGAATGGTGTAATATCATTTTTTTTCTGGGTGAATAGAGTTGCATTATACTAAAGAGTTTCTTCATGGCAAAGGAAAAAGTTAGCAGGGTATATAGAAAGAGAACAGAAAGGAAGAAGATTTTTACTAACTAAGCATTAGACAAGGGTTTACATAACTAACCCATATTTACAGATCAAATAAACCCTCAAAGAAACAAGAGCCCAATTAATATATGGGATAATGACTTAAAGAGAACTTCTTAGAAGAAAAGTAACAATGACAAATAGACATACCTGTCTCCATGAAAGAAATGCAATTCCAAACAACACTGAGATTCTTTTCACCCCTGTTACAATGTCATTATGAAAAAACGAACAATCACAGATTCTGATAGGGATGTGGTCCAAAGGAAACTCTATTTCATTGTTGGTGGAAATGTAATCTTGTTCAACGACTATGGAAAACACGATGGAGGTTGCTCACAAAACTGAATAGAGAGCTCCCTGTGATCCAGCAATTCCACTTATGGGCATTTATCCAATAGAGCAGAAACAAGGCCACACTGAAGCTGCCAGCACAATCATGTTCATTGTTGCATTATTTTCTGTAGCCAACATATGGAATCAGCCCAGATGCCTCTCACTGACAAAAGCGATCAAGAATTGTGTGCTCATGTATATGAATTATATATATATATATATATAATTTCATTGATCTCTATTTACAAGTATGTATGTATATATACATACATAATCAAATTTTATTAATCAATCAGGAAGAATCATATTGCACCATTATTTTTGGGGGGGCAGGGGATCCAGTCGTGGGGCCTGAGCTCTGGGGCTCTAGTGCTGTCCCTCAGCTCTTCACCTCAAGGCTAGTGCTCTACCACTAGAGCCACAGTGCCACTTCCGGATTCTTTCTTTTTGCTTAGGTTGTGCTGAGAAATCGAACCCAGGGCCCCATGCATTCAAGACAAGCGCTCTACCACTGAGCCACCTTCCCAGGCCCTATTGCACCATTCTTAAGGAAAATGAAAGACTTAGAAATAGTCATATTAAGTAAAATTAACTGGACCCAGAGAAAGTTAGGTTGTATGACTTTCTTTATGTTTGGTAGACAGAAGGTGCCTATTAATGTAAAAGTAAATACACTGGATGATATGCAAGGAGGTAAATTAATTATCTGAAGTGTCAGAGTCCATGGAAAGTGAAAATAGTATAGTTCTCTTAAAAGATTAAGTCAAAACCCAACAAAATAAATACCAGTCAATGTGTACTACAAGAGAGGACAGTGGGGGGTAAGGTGAGAGGGGTAGGAAATTGAAAAGAATACAGGCAAGAATCCATTGTATACTTCCCAGAATTGATATATACAAAGCAATGTGTAGTGTGAAATGGGGGTTAAGATGTTGAAGTGGTAATACAATTCCAGGTGTATTGTATACATAAAATGTTTTGTTACATGGCAAGTAATTCGATACATAACATAATATTGAGTTAAGTAAGGACTGGGTTGAATGGGAGGGGTGGATGAGAATGTGGGAAGGGGTGACATTAATCAAGATGCACTGTATCCATACACTGTTTCAGTGAATGGCAACTCCTTTGTACAAATACATAAAGATAATAAAAACATTCAAAAGGTTAATTATGGTAGTTGAATAGAGCATTGAACCTCAATTCAATTCCCATTTAATAATATTTGCAACCTGGAGGTTTGGAGAATAAAGGTCAAATAATAAAACATTATGAATAGTTTTTTTTCAAAAATTTGAAATTTAAATCAATTCCACTTTGCTTTTTGTCCGCTATTGGGCTGTTCTAAGAAAATATTTCAAATAAGTGCATTAAAAACATCAGGACTATATTACCTGTACTCTAGAAGCTTGAACATTGATTATAAAAATGGTTATTCAAAGCAAATCTTTGTCTTATGGCGGTCTACTTTCTGGTTAATTATAATCTGTTTGCTGGACATTCACATGGCAGACTAGTTATATTGGGCTTCTTTTATCAGGATCATTATTGCAGGGTCATCTCTGAAAGGCTGATTCTAATGTCACCAGAAAGTGGAATAGAATTTCAATATGTGTAATTGGAAGGAGTTAGAGTGTCCAATACATTTTGCAACTTTTTCTTTAACTCAGTGAAGTGTATCATTTGGATATTATGTCATAGAAAATAATAACTTAAGGACAAACATATATCGTGTAAATTATGTGAATGATTCTACTTACAATGGGAAAAATTGTAGTGATTACAAAGTGAAGTATGATTGTTTTAATGCTGTTGAATCATATCATAGGTAATCATGTAAACATGTTCAGCCTTTCTAAGGCCCTTCTGATATATTTGAACAATCTCCAATGAGTTAACTGCTTTCAGAAATACATATCTCCTTAGATTTTAATTGCTGTCTGCTATTAAGACTCCCACAGACACCAAAATTAGAGGATGCTAATTTCTCTGGTAAAACATATAATTTTTATAATTAATATAATATGAAGACTGTAGCATTAATATCATTATAAATACTAGTGTTCACATTATATAATATATTGACATCCTTTGGTTACATCAATTTTCAGAATATTTATAACAATGTAAATAGTTTGCAAATACTTATTTGATGATGTATAGAAAATGAGAAAAAGATTTGTGTACATATTTACTAGAGATGCAAACAGATTCGTCTGGTTATATCTGATCCTTCCTTTGTTGGTTTCATTCATGCATGGAGAACATGCAGAGAAGTGACAATTGGAACCTTGAGTTTACAAAAGGGTTAACTTACATGAAGTTTATGTTGGGCTAAATAACAGATTTTATAAATTAAAGTGTTTTTGTCGCTTCCTTCCTTCCTTCCTTCCTTCCTTCCTTCCTTCCTCCTTCCTTCCTTCCTTCCTTCCTTCCTTCCTTCCTTCCTCCTTCCCTCCAAACCTCTCGCTTTTACTCTCTTCTTTTTTCTTTCCTTCTTTCCTCCTTTCTTTCTTTCTTTCTCTTTCTTTCTTTCTTATCTTCTATTCTTCCTTTCTTTCTTTTACTCATAATATTTCTTAAGTGTATGCATAAAATAACAATGTTTTATAAGCAATTATAAATATTAACCAGATTAATATTAATTTTAATGACATGTTATATCTTAAAGCAAATTGTACTCAAAACCACTTCACAAAAGTTGCAGGATATGAAACAAATATTACTATTCATGATATTGTTTATTTCTTCAAACTAAAATAAGAATTTAGACATAATGTGCATGTGTGTGCATGTGGGTGGGTGTTATTCTTGTGATTTGAACTCAAGGTCTATGCCTTAGTTTTTTTCACTCAAGGATAGTGTCCTAACGTTTGATCCACAACTCCACTTCTAGCTGTGTGTGTGTGTGTGTGTGTGTGTGTGTGTGTGTGTGTGTGTGTGTGTGTGATTGAGATGTGTCTCACAAACTTTCTTGCCGAAGCTGGCTTTGGACCCCAGCTTCCTGAGTAGTAAGGATTACAAGCTTGAGACACTCATATTCAGCATAGATATAATATATCTAAGAATAAAATAAATTTATTATTTGAATTCTAGAGGCTCAATTTAATAAATTAACATTTAGATATTTATTTAGTTGTTAAATCTGAACCTGCACTGTGGAAAAATACTTTTCATTTTTATGAAAAAAATATACACTTGAAGGTTTAAATGACAGAATCTGGGCAAATTGAAATACTCTATTATTCAAAAGCGACAAAGGGATTATTAATCAAATTTCTCATGTAAGATAAAATCAATAGGCTCTGTCAGGATGAATGAAGCAATTTGTCATTAACTTTGATTATTATCTACAGGAGTTACATGATTTTCTCTACATTTTACCCTAATTTTTTGACATGAAAATGCAGATTCATACATTTTTGCGTATACAGAAATCATAGTTAATGGTCATGTATTTCTCAGGTTTGAGTACCAAGTCATTTCAGAGAAAAATTGAATTTCATGTATTTTATGTCAACAGTGATTTTGAGAAATTGAATCAATCTTAATATGAGCTAACTCAAGCAAGATATTCCATGACTTTTCCAATTATTCCTATAGACTTGAATATAACTTATTATTGAATGGCAGGAAATTCATATTATACCAACTCTCTATAGAATAATTAAGAAATAAATGACCGTGATAGCATTCATTTTTCCTTCACTAGAAAAAAAGAGCCTTGCTATAGGCGACAAAATACTTCAATGGAAAGGCCATAAAATTATGAAAAGTTCAAGTCACTATAAGTTGAATGAAATAGTCATTTTTGAAGGTCACAAAATGAAATCTCTTGAAGCTTCTTTATCTGTTAAATAAAATGTATTTGCATTTAAAATATTTCATTCATCTCTCCTACAGTGGTATAACCAAACCAACTCCATGCCAAATAGTTTATCTGATTAATTCAAGTAAATATTTAGGAACAGAAGTTATCACACTTGTATAGACATATTTACCCACCATTCTAGAAATTAAATCTGAAATCGTATAGGATTGGGATTAATAATTAGCTTTCACTATGTTGCCATAAATAGGTGGTGAACCTTTTCAAGTGGGCTCAGTTGTAGAGGTATGGTCACTGAGAACTTGTGATCAAAGAAGATGTTAAGATCAAAGTCCTTTCCTCCTCTTCCTTCTATTCCTTCTCTATCTCCTTCTCCTTTTCCTTCTCCCTATCCCTCTTCCCCTCCTCCTCTTTCTCTCTCTCCCATCCTATTCCTCCTCTTCTTTACTTTCTGTCTTCCATGAATATACATGCTCAATAACATGTTCCTGACATTGGGTTCTGTGCCACCACCAAACCCAAGCAATGAGGATAAGAAACATAAACTGAAATGTGTAAAATCAGATGCCAAGATTAATCTTTCCCCCTTATTAATTAATTTATAAAATATTTTGTCATATTAATAGGAGACTGACACAGCATGCTCTCATTTATTATAAGGGATAGGATTTACTGGAAAACAATCTGACTAACATCACCCTAATGAAATGATTGATTAAATTAATATTATATTAGGACAGATCTACTTTAAAATATCAGATATATTTCAACAAGAGGCAAAAAATTCACCTCTATGGTTTGCTATGAAAAGACAGCAGAATTCAATCTGTTCCTCAAGGAAATTGACCTATAATTGGCAGTATTGTCAATTTTATAAATGATTTAAGAAGACTGAAGAACAAATTTCAACTCTACCTAAGAGATACAATTTACTTTGTCCCTGTAAACAACCTTTGTATTCTATCTATGTTTGGTCTACAAAATGACTTGTATTCTATTTTAGTCATATTTTTCATTGACTTTAAGTAGTAGCATGGGAGTTGCTGTTTGACCATGCAGTTTATGAACAGTTTTTAGTGAATTATTTTGTTTTCTTTCTTCTCTCCTGAGGTTTGAACTCTGGGTCTGGGCGCTGTGCATGACCTCCTTTCGATGCACACTAGAACTCTATCACTTGAGGCACAGCAGGACTTTCAGATTTTTCTGACATTTAATTGGGGATAAGAATCTCACAGACTTTCCTACCTGGGCTGGCTTCAAACCTCATTCCTCAGCCTCTTGAATATCTAGGATTACAGGCATGAGCCGTTAGTGCCTATCTTAATAAAATGCATCTTTTTTCTTTTTGACCAGTCCTGGGGCTTGAACTCAGGGCCTTGGCAATGTCCAAGAACTTCTTTTCCTCACACTGGCACTTTATGACTTCTGTCACAGTGCCAATTCCAGCTTTTTCTGTTAATGTAGAACTGAGGAATCAAACACAAGGCTTCACATTATTCCCCTAAGACTAGCACTAAGCCACATTGCCAGCTCAATACAATGCATCTTTTTTTTAATTTTTATTTTTTGTTAACATACTCTACAGAGGGGTTACAATTACATGGGCAAGGTTATGAGTACATTTCTTATCAAGCATTGCACCCTCCTCCTTTGTTTACCCTTCACATCCCTTCCCAGCCTCCCCCCGTCCCCCCACCTAATCCCTGCCCCCCACCAAAGTTGTAAAGTTCGTTTTTGACATGACAACTTGTACTTCTCATAGTTGCATCGAGTCTACTTGTATCCTTAAACGACTTGGTTTTCCCCATCTCCTCCACAAATTATACCAACATCAAATCTAGTGAAAGCAGGGGTTATACTGTGGGGAAGGGATACAAAGCTACAAAGAAATAATCTTATAAATGAGTTAGAAACAAATGCATGAAAGAAAAAAAAACATTTAAATACATATCTAAGGGTTCATTTTCCTAATATCACATTATCTGACCTTTCCTGCTTGACTCACACATATACTAGATATTGAAAATTAGGGAAACCATGGGACCTATGTTTCTTTGGGCTTGGCTTACTTCACTTAATATAGCTTTTTCCAAGCTTTTCCATTTCCTAACCAATTGGGAAATGTCATTCTTTCTGATGGAGGCATAGAATTCCATTGTGTATATATACCACATTTTCTTGATCCATTCATTTACTGAGGGGCATCTGGGTTGGTTCCATATCTTAGCTATTGTAAATAATGCTGCAATAAACATAGTTGTGCTGTTAGCTTTAGTGTGGTCTTCTTTGTAAACATTTGGGCAAATGCCCAAAAGTGGGATTGCTGGGTCATAGGGGAGGTCTACGTGAAGTCTTTTCAAGAACCTCCATATTGCTTTCCAAAGTGGTTGAACAAGTTTACACTCCCACCAACAATGAAGTAAGTTTCCCTTCTGTCCACATCCCCTCCAGCATCTGTTGTTGTTAGAGTTCTTGATTATAGCCATTCTAACTGGTGTGAAGTGCTATCTCAATGTTGTTTTGATTTGCATTTCTTTTATGGCTAGAGATGTTGAGCATTTCTTCATGTGTCTATTGGCCATCCTTCTTTCTTCTTCAGAGAAGTTTCAATACAATGCATCTTGATGATCATTATCCCTCATTCTTTTCAGTCCTATCTCATTCCTCAATTTACATAATTTTGTATTCACTGACTTGCAATGTCATATACAGTCACTCAGAGGATATATCACAGATCATATTTTATTGATAGTCTTATTCATCAATATATTATACGTGTGCATTATAGAATTCTGTGATTTTAAATTTTAAATTATCACTCATATTCACCCATTACAATTCTAAAATTTTTCTTAAGGTTAATGCAAATGCAATATGTAATTCTTCGATAAAGTACAATGATTAAAGATTTGGAGTATGAATATCACCTTCAGTTCTAGAATATTTTATCATCACTACCCTCTCAAAGTACTCCAATATCTATTATTAATCACTTCCTGTCATCATTTCAACCTACCCTTCACTTGACCAACCATTACTTCATAGTCTACCACCACGGCTGTGTCCATTTTAAAAAGCTCATGTAATTAGAAATTGAATTCTATTTTATCCATTCCTCCCAAGTAAAATTTGTTTCCAAACCAAGTCCATATAAATTTTTCCCAGGGATATAACAAATTGATTTGTATGTGTGTGTATAATTCTATAATGCCCTCAATGGGCATTTCAATATTTTATTATATGTTATTATAAAAGGTTTTCTTATGTATAGAATTGTACATGTGTTTCATTGGACATGTGTTGAAATATATTTTGTATATAAAATTATGATTCAAAATGCTGGATCATAGAGGTAACTCTATGTGTAGTATCTTAGAGTCCCAATATGTTTAACAAACTGACTCTATCACTTTAAGTGCCAAGCACCAATATATAAGGATTCTAATTTCTACATATTGGTTTGCACTGATATTCTATTGTTTTTCTACTTCCACTAATCTCTATATGTATGCAATGTATAGGTATGGTATGATTTTTCCATATATTCTTTGGATTTTGGTATATTATTATAAAAATATTTATTTGGATTTTTGATAACATATTCAGGATAGTTAAAGCTTTTCATAGGCAGAATGGTTAAAGTTTTTCATAGGCATTAATATATTTCTTATTCAAGTCTCTTTAAATAAATGTATATGTATACACACTATGTACATATGCATATATTCATACATATATGTGTACACACACAAATACCTATATATGTATACATATATATGAATATACGGATGTGTATATACATGTATATAGACATAAATGGTTATTATTATTTTCATTTGTCTGTAAGTTAGCATTGTACTTTATTTGCCAAACTTGTCCTTTATTGACTATACTTTATTTTATTTTATTGTTAAAATGTTGTACCGAGGGGTTACAGTTACATGAGTAAGGCAATGAGTACATTATTTGTTGATCATTATTACCACTTTCCTTTCTTTTTGTAGTACCACTATCCCTTCCCTCCCCTAGCTCTCACATTCCTTTCTCCCCACTCTTCGCAGCATGAAGTGGAAAGGTTCATTTCCAATATAGTCTTATTGGTATCTGTGTTGCAATGGGTCATCCTGTGTCCTTATTTCAGCATTTTGTAATTCCCTTTACCCTCCCCAGATTAGACATGTATATACAAGATGCAAGGTATCAAAATCGAGTACAGTGACAACAGGGGATATTCCATAGGGGAAAGAACATACTAAGGACACAACAACAACAAAAATGAATAAAATGATATTGTACATTTACAACAGTAACAATAGAGACAGAACTCCCAAACATGTCCCTTATTACCAAGCTAGTTATTGTAATTCATGTCCTTATCATTTTTGGAACTTCACTAAAATGTTTTGTAGCCTTCCATGTGGACTTATATGTTCAATTTTTCCTAAATCTATCTACTCATAAGATACCAGCCAGCTCTCTTCTGAAGCCAAAAAGGCAGCCTTCTACAGCTTGGTTCCAAATCACTTGTATTTTTTCTTTGTTCTAAGAATACTGATTCAAGCCCAGTGCAGGTGGCTCATTTTATAATTGTAGCCAGCTTGAGCAGAAAAAGTCCATGAGACTCGTATCTCCAATAAACCACCAGAAAAACGAAGTGGCGCTATGGCTTAAGTAGTAGAGATCTAGCCTTGAGCCGAATAGATGAGGGACAGTGCCCAGGCCCAGAGTTCAAGGCCCACGACCACCACCAGCAACAACAACAACAATAAAGAGAATACTTACTAAAAAGGCAATAGCATTAAGCAGTCTTAAAGATAGGCTCAAGTTTAACATTTTAGTTTTATCTTAGATACCAAGGGCCTTCTATTCTATTGAGCCATGAGCCCTCAGAATGTTGACCAAATTTCTTAGTTTATTTACACAATTACTATAAGTATGTATTTTCTCATCTATCTTTCAATTCACCACAAAATCTGTATTTATCCTTTATGACATACTCGAATATCAATGCCTTTGGAAGATATTTATTAATTGGTGTATATTAGTTGTACAAAGAAATCTTATTAAAATATTTTACACAGTCACATATTGATCAAGGGCCTGATTAACCCATTTCTGTCTTTCTCCGTTCCCATTGCCCCTTATTTTTCAACTGTTCTCTGTGAATTTCTTTGTGCCATCTTCACACATCGTCAAAATGTATTAAAGTGTTGTTGACTCACGCTCATTGAACATTATGCAATGCTGAATATAAAAGCAAAAATCTAAGTAAATGGAGACATATACTTTTTATGGATTGGAGGATAAAATTGAGCAAAGATATTAATTGTCCTCACCCCCCCCCTTTTGGGGGCTTATACATGGGGTTTGAAATCTGGGCCTGGGCACTGTTCCTCAGCTCTTCAGCTCAAAGTGAGTGCTCTACCCTTTGAGCAACTGTGCCACTTCTGGTTTTCTGGTGGTTAATTGGGGATAAGAGTCTCACAGACATTCATGTTCCAGCTGCCTTGAACCACAATCCTCAGATCTCAGACTCCTATCCAGCTAATGCAATAAGTGTGAGCTAACAGTGCCTAGCTTCACAGCTTTAGTTATAAGTATATGAAAATTCCTAAAAACACCTGACCATCACTCTTTGACTCATTGACAAAGGAAAATAAACTGGAATATATTTCTCTGTCCAATATTAAAGCTGTTACTGTAAAATTGTTATATTTGTAGAGGAAAGATTATATAGCTCAATGTGTCTGTAGGGCACCAGATTAGAGCCACATAATTACTATCAAGGAATATTTAATAAGAGTGTAAAACCAAACACTTGTGGAGTGACATTCTTTTAAATAAGTGGTGATAGATTAGACAATATTGGGGAGAATTAAAAAGTGAACATTGACTTAACAATTTATTCAAATATTCACTTCAAGCATTCTTTGAAGGTGGCATATAAAACAAAAAGAGTGATGTAAATGTATAACAAGAGAAGATGCCTTGACAATTTTGGAGATGAAGCGTACTTAAATTTGGCATTAAAATTATAGGAAAGGAAAACTTAATATAGTAGAATTCAAAAAAATATAACATAATTTAGTCTGTGAAAGCTCATATGCAACTAGTGAATAGAAGTTGAGAGCACGGGACTCATGTATCTCAACCTAACTACTTGGTAAGCTGTGATGTGAGTATTGCTGTTTGATGGCAGCCCACAAAATAAAGTCCCTGAAAACCTTATCTCTGATTAATCAGCAAAAAAGCCAGAAGTGAGGCATGACTGAAATGGTAAATTGTTAACGAATTGCAACTAATCTTAGAGACTCTGTGTTCATGTCCCAGGACCATACCTACATGTACAAAACTAACAGTAGTAATACTAGTAGTGATGATGATGATGGTGATGATGATGATGATGATGATGATGATTGTAGGGCACATGGGCAGCAAAGATGGTACTGAGAGGGAGTTGAATGGGAAGAGCCAAATTTGCTTTACGTTCAGTGGGTAACCAGCCCGTGGAAGCTTAGGTTCATGATAGGGTGTGACCTTGACAGTGATTGGTTCCTCTTCCTCCCTTGCCATGCCACCTGCTCTTTTTTGCTTTAAAAAGGGCTCCTCTGTGTTAATAAAGGAGTTTCTTCCTGCTTGACTTCACTCCCTCCTGGATATGATTGTTTCCCGGGCTGAGGGAGGCTGGGTAACAGGCGAGCGGCCACACTTACCTTTCCTCGGACCCCTTCTGTCTTTCGTGGGATGGACGAAGACCCACCAGATGATGATAATGATGATGATAATGATGATGAAGATAATGTTGATGAAGTGTACCCATATTCAAGGATAAAATATTTGCAAATCCTATACCTGAAGAATGCCTCAAATTAGACTCTACATAGAATTCTCAAAAAATTTGTTAAGAAGAACATCAATTAGAAACTAGCAAAATACATCTTGTGAAAAATAAGCCCAAGAAAGGCATCATCAGTTATCAAATAAACGCACATTAAAACAAAAAGGACATCATAAAACATGTATGAGAATTACTGCACATAATACAATATTGGCCATACTAACTGCTATCAAGAAACAGAGAAACTGGATGCTTGCAGGAAACTCAAATGGTAAAGCCACTTCTGAAAACACGTTGACAGGTTCCTAAAATATGAAATATGCAAACCACCGAGAGTATATCACAGGAATTGAGCTCTTCAAGCTTTGTCTCATAGAAATAAACCGTTACATTAACCCAAAGGCCAAAACACAGAGGATTATAGCAGCATTATTTCCTCTAGTTAAAGAAATGGAAATCAATTCAGGCTTTCTTCAGGTGAATGGGAAACAAATTGTGCTACATTCTGTAATAACAGAACCAAAAGGCTAATCGAGTGAATATGATGCAATATTAAGACACACAAAAACATTGAATAATCTACCACAGATTTGAAGGCAATCCTAAAAGCTTATTTATTGCATGATCTAGAAGTCAGAGAAAAAAAGTGTTTTGGTTTCCAGGATGAAACAGGTTTGGGATGGGACCAAGGGAAATAGTGGGTTTAATTATAGAAGGGAAGCATGAGACAGACTTATTTTTGGTAAAGAAATGTGTAAAGAAACGTGTCTGTAACTATTCATATAGAATTGATAAAATTATATTGAACTTATTGTGTGCACAAAATAAAAAGATTGAAGTCTGCATAACGTACTTGTGAAATATTAATGTCCTACTTTTAATGTCATACTATAAATATTTTAAGAAACTGAAAAACTATTCAAGGGATTTCTCTATGTTCTTCTTATAACATCATAAAGATCCATACTAACCTCAACAGAATTTAATTACATCTAGAAAACAGAAGTCAATATTGAATGTTTACAATGAAAAATAGTATGGGTCCAAGCTTTAGATGAACTATGCCATGCCAATTAGACGGCAGAGATTTAGAAGACTGATATCGAGGGCCGGTTCTAACCAAAAAAATTCGTGACAAAGTACAAAAAAGAAAGCAAGATATAGGGTAATTTCCCTGTTATCTCTCGTTTGTAGAAGCCATAGGTAAGAAATTATTGCTCAAGGAAGGCTTGGCCAAAAAGTAATACCTCATCTGAAAAATAATCTGAAGTGGTCAGAGCCTTAGAAACTTCAAGCACCAGTAGTGGCAAAGGAAAAAAGAAAAGAAGAAAACATGAAAGGAAAAGAAATGAGAGAAAAGGAAAACTATTTCCTCTTCATTCTTGTAGTTTCATATCATTGGATTCAAGAATTGAAGGTATTTTGTTTACTGTTTTCAGATTCAGGCCTCTCTAATATGAAAGCATTTATTTCAAGTAATTATTTTATTATTACTATTCATTAACTTATTATTAGATCTTCTTGGAGATTGAACCCATTGCTTTGTATATATTAGTCTAGTCCTCCAACTGAGCTTTACCCCAGCTCTCTTTTGTATAGTTTTGGTAATTGTTCATAAGTTCTTCAATTGATAGCTACTCTACTTTTCATCTTATCTTTTCTCTGCCACATTTTCCTCTATATATTATAGTTTATGTGTTCAAACCTTTCCTCAATTTTATCTTCTAAACTTAGAATTTTGCTTTTCCGTTTACAGAGAACTCAATTTCCTCAGGAATGTGGTAATGCCATTCTTTCCTACAGAAGCACAGATTTCCTCAATACAACAGAATTGAAGACCCAGAAATGAATCCACTCCTATAGACACATAATCTTTGATAAGGGAGCCAGAACCACAGGATGGAAGAAAGACAAATTCTTCAAAAACTTGTGCTGATGGAATTGTCTGTACACAGAAAACTGAAGTTAGATCCTTATATATCCTCCTGCACCAGAATCGATTCCAAATGGATTGAAGCCCTAAATGTAAGTCCAGATACCTTAGAATTTTACAGGAAGAGTTAGGGGAAACACGAGGGCTCCTTGGGACAGGTCAAAACTTCCAAAGTAAGGCTAGATAAATGGGATTACATCAAACCGAATCAATCATTTGTCAGACTAAAAAGAGACGAAAAATAAAGAGATATTGTAGCACATTTATTAGAGAGCAAACCTACAGATGAGAGCCTCCGCCAATGGTAAACCGTTAATCCCTTTTTGAACTAGTATATTTATAGTGAGTTTACATGAATATAAGAGTTTTCTGGTGGGGATTAGTAAGAAAACAACTAATACTAAGACAGAGATAGCATGTGAAAAGATTTGTAGATGGACAAAGGGAGAGATTAAGGCTGTGGTGTCTAGTTCAAAGCCTTGGCTTGGTGCCAGATTTGTAAGGTATAGGTGCACAAAGGAAGGGGTACAACAGGACCGGTTATTAACAAAAGGCTCACATATGTCTGAAGCCTCAAAATAAGGACCCAAGTCTGTGTGGACCAGACACCATCTAATATAAGGTTTTATTTAAAATAGCAAGCACAATTTTAGATTTTTGCACAGTGGGATGGTGCATAGTCAGTCACAGGCAATGTCTGCTATGTCAGGTAATCCAATCTACTCTTTCATGCTACCCAGTAGCCAGGTTTCAACACAAATGAGTACAATGAGATTGTACAAATGAGACTGTGATTTTTCCCTCTCCTTAATCAAAATTCTGTCAAATGATTTCTGTCTTCCAGCTGTTTATGCAATATTTCTCATGATCTTTTCTACTACTTTGTCTTCATTATTGATGTTCATAGTAGTTTTTATTGTTGTCTGGTGTGTCTATGCCATTTTTAGGGCTTGAACTCAATGTTTAATAGTCTTCCTTGTACTTTTTGCTCATGGCTGATCACACTCTATCCTTTGACCCACATCCTCATATTCTCCTTCTTGCTGGACAATTGGAGATAAGTTTTCACATTTTTGTCTGTTTAGACTGACATTGAACCAAAATCTTCAGGTTTTAGCCTCCTGAGTTTCTAGGATTCTACACATGAGCCACTAACACCAAGCTTTGCTTTACTGTTATTTTAGTTATGGGGTAGAAGAAAGTGGAAGCATATTTGGTTAAATGTGCAATTTTCAAATACAAGTTGGAATCAACTTGATATAATGTAACAGTTATCAAATTTAACAGTTAAATCAATGAATAGCTCACATTCCCACAGAAATATAATTGAAAACAAAAGGCGTAATTGTTTTCCTAAAACAAGTAATGGAACCATGAACTTCTCTCACCTAACAATTCATGTTTTCTATGAGTTTAATTAGCAGACTTCCAATCCTAAAAGTAAATATATTAATTTTATACCATAAGGAGCAAAGTGATTATAGTTAAGAATAGATATTTCATCACAGCCAAAAGATAACTTTTCGAGCAGTCTCACTAAAAAGAAATGTTACATATAGAAACTAATGGATATGATATAGCTTGATCATTACACAACATATAAATGAATGGGATTACAACTCCATACTTTATAAATGTGTAAAAAATAATTTTGTAGCTAGGGGCAAGTGGTTGATGCTTGTAATGCTAGTTACTAAGAGTCTGAGGGCTGAGAATCATGGTTCAAAGCCAGCCTAGGCAGGAAAGTCTGCGAGACTTGTTTGTTTAATTTTTTTCGATCGTCGGGCTTCAACTCTGGGCCTGGGCACTGTCCCTACGCTCTACAGCTCAAGGTGAGCATTCTACCACTTGAGCCACAGCACCACTTCGGATTTCTGGTGGTTTTATCGGAGACAAGAGTCTCACAGACTTTCCTGCCCCAGCTGGCTTTGAACCGCAATCCTCAGATCTCAGCCTCCTGAGTAGCTAGGATTACAGCCATGAGCCACTGGCGCAGGCTTCTTGAGACTATCTTCAATGAGCCACCAGAAAACTGGCAGTGGCTCAAGTGGTAGAGCACTAGCTGTGAGGTCAAGAACTGAGGGACAACGTCCAGGCCCAGATTTCAAGCCCCACGACAGACAAAATTTAAAAATAAACTGTTAAAAATAAAGAAATATTTTGGCATAAATGTTAAAATTTAATTCTAAAAATTTTTAAATCCTCACTAGATATAATAGTTTATATAAATGAGAAGTGTTTTCTGGTTTTGGTAACCATTGAGTCAATTGTGTAAGTCACAAATTTCTCAATCAACTCATATTTATGTATTTATATACTTATATGCCATAAGTATAATTAACTGATAATTGATAGGCAGTGCTGTTTTAGGAATCTCCCTTGGCTTTCTAACATTAACCTTCCTACCCTAAAATCAATATGCCCTCCAACCTTGTCAGAGATTTCATTGACAGTAAAATTACTCATCTCATTGGAGAGAAAAGTATAAGCCATAATTATTGTTTGGAATAACTGTCACATTTACGTGCATTTCACTTAGTTTAAGAACCATGCCAGTATTAGCAAAATGTCTTCTGAGCTTTTCAGTCTCTTAAGAGATGAAAATCTTTAATTATATATCTATTTTTTTCTGCCTAACATCCTATATATTAGGAAGATCTTTTTGTGTAACACTGTTTTCCTGACTAGAAGAATGGAACAAAGGCAATAATGAAAATAGCCAAAGAAAATACTTGGAAACAATTTAAAAAGAAATGGCCTGTATTCATCGGTTTCAATGAGAATATACAATAAAGTATGTTTTTGTTATTTAAAGAGCAATAATTAAACTTTATTTAGCAGTGAAGAAGGGAACAGAAAACGGTGTTTGAAGACAGCTTGACTTTGAAAAATTCAACAAAAGCATGATGGATTTTTCTTGTTTTTCTATATAGTTGCCAAAATAATAGAGAGCAACACCCAAAGGCAGGAAAACACCTAAGCCAAAGCAGTAAACTTTTGTCTATAAAATAATTGTGAGTGTCTGACTCTTTCAAAGTCAGGATTGATAGGAGGAAAAGTGTATTTGCTTTAGTGTGAACAATGAAAAATATAAAAATCCTTTATTAATGTTTTACATATAATGACTAGGACTTCTCATGTTGGAGAAGAGGAAAGTTATGAAAAAGTTCAAAATTGTTTGACTATTCCCCAAGAGCATTTTTATTTATCACCTATGGCAACAGAAGTAGCCTTGGTTACTCTTAGTATCTTGCGTGTTTATATTTAGAAGCATTATTTGTTGCTGGATTTTAAGCTGCAATACCTTAACTAGGAATAGAGTCATTTCCTGAGAGAGGAAAGTTGCTGTGTAAACAAACCTAAAATATCAAAGACATAGCATAGTGGAAACTATTTTACAGCTATATCAAAATCTGTAGGTATAGATTTTGTTTCCCATTGTTCCAGGGGAACCATTTTTTTAACTTCTTTTTCACCATCTAATGATCCTATAAAATCCTATACCATCCTGGGATTGCTGTAACTTTACTGGATTCCCTAATTTCTGTTGGAAAGTTAGGAAAGATAGAAAATTGTGTTTCTGTTACTGTTTTACCTAATTTTTTTTATTACTTTAGAAACTGTAACTCAAAATGGCATAAATTATCTTTATAATATTAGGAGACAGATTTCATGTCCATCTTCTAACCCTAGCCTTCTACAAAACTTTGGTACTTAGTGATCCCCAAATGTGAAAATAAATATAGGGAGCATCTTATTTAAATATTGTTGAGAATTTCAAGACTTCCTTTATGTAAGGCCCTTAGAAGTACAGCATACATGTGTACAAAGCCAGTGACAACAGGAAAATATCACTAAGTTTCCCCAAAAGGATCGATGAAGTCAGTAGTTATCTTCCCAAGCAGTTGAAAAAATGCTTCCAGAATAATTCAGTGCACCTACATTTGTGGAGTTATTTAAGTTATGGCTTCTTTGTTAGACATATTCTTTTCTTTAAAAATTGTCAAATATTAGCTTTATAATAAATTTTGTCTAGTATTTCTTGGTTCAAAACAGAAATCTTGATACAGTTGATGTCACTTGGCTTTCTTACTTTCTCAGTTCAAAGCCAACCCAAGCAGGAAAGTCTGTCACATTCTTATCTGGAACTAAACACCTAAAACGCCAGAAGTGGAGTTTTGGCTCAAGCAGTAGAGTACTAGCTTTGGGGGAAGTTGGCCAGGGAAGACATTTGTTCAGGGACATGGTCCAGCGTCTGAGTTCAAGCTCCAGAACTAGAACAAACTAAACATACAAACAAGCAAAAAAAAAAAAAAAAAAAAAAAAAACGCACGTATTTCTTAGGGACCATCCTTAAAGCACTGGTTTGAGAACAGGCTCCTTTTGCTGATCATACTCACTCGATTCTGCTTTTTTGGAATACTAATTGCACTCCAGAATTCAGGACAAGATTAAAGGAATTAATAAGTGACTCCTGCAACAACAGAATCATCTCAGTAGTGAAATATCCATGCATAAGACAATTTAAAACCTCCAAGTCGTTGTTTCCTTGCAATAGAACACTTTTAAAAGAACGTTATTTCCTTTTGTTCTATGCTGGCCTTCAAATAGCCCAATGTTTCCTTTTGTAATACTTTCAAGAAGTTTACAGACAATTTTTATATGAATAAAGAACATACTCAAAAAAATTCAGGGACAGAGTTTCCTTCAAGCCTTGGATTCTTTTTTTTCTAACAATGAATATATATTTTTATAGTGAAAATAATGTACAGATGGGTTACAATTACATGGGCAAGATAATGAGTACATTTTTTATCAAGCATTGTAACCTACTCCTTGGTTTCCCCTTCCCATACCTTCTCATCCTCCCCTCTCCCACTCATTCAATCCCCCTTCCCCCACCAACAAAATTGTAAAGTTCGTTTTCGACATAAGGACTTGTACATCTCATTGTTGCAATGGGTCAACCTGTATCCATATTTAAATGATTTGTTTTTTTCCGTTCCCCTCCACAAATCGTAATGACATCAAATACAGTGAAAGCAGGGGTTATCGTTATGCCGTGGGGAAGGGACATACAAAGCAACAAGGATATCATCTTATAAATGTGTTAGAAACAATCACATGAAAGAAAAAAAAAACATTCAAATACATATCTTAGGGTTCATTTCCCTAACATCTACTTATCTGACCTTTTCTGTTTGACTCAGACATATACTAGATATTGCAAATAAGGAAAACCATGGGACCTATGTTTCTTTGGGCATGGCTTACTTCATTTAATATAATTTTTTCCAAGTCTTTCCATTTCCTAACAAATGGAGCAATGCCACTCTTTCTGATGGAGGCATAGGATTCCATTGTGTATATATACCACATTTTCTTGATCCATTCATCTACTGAGGGGCATCTGGGTTGGTTCCAAACCTTAGCTATGGTAAATAAGGCTGCAATAAGCATAGTCGTGCTGGTAACGCTAGTGTGGCCTTGTTTCTGAACATTTGGGTAAATGCCCAAAAGTGGGATTTGTGGGTCATAGGGGAGCTCTATGTGGAGTCTTTTGAAGAACCTCCATACTACTTTCCAAAGTGGTTGAACAAGTTTACACTCACACCAACAATGCAGTAAGGTTTCCTCTGTCCACCTCCCCTCCAGCATCTGTTGTTATTAGAGTTCTTGATTATAGCCATTCTATCTGGGGTGAGGTGATATCTCAGTGTTGTTTTGATTTGAATTCCTTTTATGTTTAGGGAGGTGGAGCATTTCTTCATATGTCTTTGGAAATCCTTCTTTCCTCTTCAGAGAAGTTCCTCTTTAAGTATTTAGCCAACTTATTTATTGGGCAGTTGTTTCTTTGAAGATTTGTTTTTTGGGGATTTAATTTTTTGAGTTCCAGTTATATTTTAGATATGAGACCATTGTCTGTTGTATGGCTAGTGATGATCCTCTCCCAGTCTGTGGGCTTTCAATTGATCTTGCTAGCTATGTCCTTTGCCAGGCAGAAGCTCTGCAATTTCATGAAATCCCATTTGTCCAACCTTTCTTTGATTTGTTGTGTTTCTAGGTCTCTATTAAGAAAATTTCGGCCTGGGCCAAGGAGACCTAGTGTTTCTCCTATTCCATCTTGTAATGTTTTCAGGGTGTCTGCTTTGACTCTGAGGTCTTTGATCCATTTGGAGTTGATTTTAGTACAGGGTGATATATAAGGATCTAGCTTAATTTTCTACAAGTATTTAACCAATTTTGACAGCACCATTTACTGAAGAGGATGTCTTTCTTCTATTCTATTTTTTAGCTCCCTTATCGATGTTTAGATGGCTATAGTTCTGCAGGTTCATTTCTGGGTTTTCAATTCTATTCCATTGGTCCTGAGGTCTGTTCTTGTGCCAGTACCAAGCTGTTTCGATTACTATGGCTTTGTAGTTGAATTCAATTTGGTATTCATATTCCTCCAGCACTGTTCTTTCTGTTAAGGATCGTTTTAGACATTCAGGGTCTTTTATTGTTCCATATGAATTTTTGGATTGCCTTTTCTGTTTCCTTGAAGAATGAGGTTGGAATATTGATAGGTATCACATTGAATTTGTAAATAGCCTTGGAAAGTATTGCCATTTTCACGATGTTGATCTTTCCAATACAGGAGCATGGGAGTTTTTGCCACTTTCTAAGTTCTGTTTAGATTTCCTTTTTCAAGTTTTTAAAGTTTTCATCATAGAGGTCCTTCACTTCTTTGGTTAAGTTAATTCCTAGGTATTTTTTTTTGTGGGGCTATTCTGAATGGAGTTGCTTTCCTAATTTCAGCCAAACTTTTCTCATTTTTGGCATACAGAAAAGCCATTGATTTTGAGGGGTTAAATTTATACCCTGATACTTTGCTAAAATTTTGAATCAGCTTGAGTAATTTTGTAGTGGATTCTGTGGGATTCTTTAAATACAAGATCGTGTCATCTGCAAAGAGGGAGAGTTTTACTTCTTCTTTCCCTGTTTGCATCCATCTAATACTTGCATCTTGTCTTATTGCTGTAGCTAGGCATTCCAATACAAGTTTGAAGATAAATGGAGAGAGTGGACATCCTTGTCTGCTTCCTGAATTAAGTGGAAATGGCTTTAGTTTTTCACCATTAAGTATAATGCTGGCTGTAGGATTGTCCTATATAGCCTTGATTGTCTTGAGGAATGTTCCATGGATTCCTAGTTTTTTCCAGAACCTTCACATAAAGGGGTGTTGGATCTTGTCAAATGCTTTTATTGCATCTGTTGAGATAACCTTGTGGTTCTTATCCTTGTTCCTGTTGATGTGATGAATTATAGTAATTGATTTGTGTATATTGAACCAGTTTTGCATCCCTGAAATGAATCCTGTTTGATCGTGGTGTATGATTTTTTGGATGAATTGTTGAAGTTGATTGGCCAAAATTTTGTTGAGAAGTTTTGCATCAATATTCATCAAAGAAATTGGTCTATAGTTCTCTTTCTTTGATGAGTCCCTTCCTGGTTTTGGGATGAGGGTTTTGATGGCTTCAAAGAATGAGTTCAGTAGTGAACTTTCTCTTTCCATTTCATTGAAGAGTTGGAGGAGTATTGGTGTGAGCTCTGCTTTGAAGGCCTTGTAGAATTCCGTTGTTAAAACATTTGGGCCTGGCCTTTTCTTAAGAAGGAGGTATCTTATTTCTGTTTCTATTTCAATGCTTGATACGAGCCCCTTAAGATGTTTTAACTCATCTTGGTTTAGTTTCGGCATCTGAGTATTTCCTAGGAAAAGTTCTATTTTTGCCAAGTTCTCAAATTTATTAGCATAAAGTTTTGAGAAGTATTCCATTATAATGTTCTGAATCTTGGTTGTTTCTGTGGTGATGTGTCCTTTCTCCTCTCTGAGTTTATTTATTTGGGTGTGTTCTTTTCTTTTTCTATTATGATTTGCTAAGGGTCTGTCAATTTTGTTAATTTTTTCGAAGAACCAATTCTTTGTTTTGTGATTCTTTCTATGGTTTTTTGGATTCTAATTCATGTAAGTCTGATTTAATTTTAATTATTTCTTTCCATCTACTGAGGTTTATCTTGCTGGTATTTTTCAAGGAGGCTCAGATGTCTAATTAAATTGTTGGTTTCAGATCCCTCCAATTTGTTGATGAAGGAACTCAGAGCTATAAACTTGCCTCTGAGTACTGACTTTGCTGTGTCCCAGAGGAGCTGATAATCTCTGTGTTCATTTTTGTTGAATATTATGAACATTTGAATTTCCTTTCTAATCTCTTCCATAACCCACTCGTGATTCAGCAGTGTATTCTTCAACCTCCATGTGATACAGGTATTTCTGTGGTGGCTTTTTTGTTGAATTCTAATTTTATTCCCTTGTGGTCTGAGAGAATGCAAGGTATAACTTCAATGTTTCTGAATTTGGACAATGGATTCTTTTCTTATATAGCAAAAAGGAACACACGAATTAACTTCCACTTTGTCATTTCTCTATGTTCAATTCCTCTTTTGGGATCAGTTTCCACCTGCAGTAACAGTTCCTTCCACTTATTTCCAATAACAATCTATGGCACTGCTCGAGGTAAAATGAATGTTTTCAGGCTTCATTGAACTAGCACAAAGACAGTTTTGGACATGAGGTAACACGCCTTTCAGAGACAACTTAGTAAATACAAAATATAAAATTTAAATGGCTTATAAAAACATTATTAATGTACATATGACCATATAAGACAATGCTAAGTAAAATGAACCCCAAGATAAGGACACAACTTGTTTTTTTTTCTTTATTGAAATGGTTTTTAAATGTATCTAAAATGTACTATATGATTTTTTCGTTTCTCCTCCATGTTCTTCCCCCATGATATAATTCCTGTTTTCACTGGATATGATGTTGATGCCCTACATCTTGCAAATACATTTTTCTAGTGTGGGGAAACAAAGATTCAGGATGACCTATTGTAACAATATATGAACAAGACACTATGTAGAAAACAAACTTTACAACTTGGGGAGGGGAGGGGGAACTGGGTAGATAGGGAGGGAACACACAGTAAAAAAAAGAGGATGTAACAATAGTAAATGTACTCATTACCTTACTTATGTAACTCTAAGCCCTCTGTACACTATTTTTACTATAAAAACATAAAAGAAATCATTATCCAGGAGTACATTAAGTTCAAATTTCATAAGTGCTCTTAAACTGGGAGAAGATTCTCAGAAAAGTTTATTTGTGTGTGTGTGTTTTGTGCATTATTTCCTATGTGTACACAAGTTTGCAGTAGAAGAAACAATAGGAATAATAAGAGAAAGAAAAGCTCTGTGTTTAAGTATAATGGTTCAATATACTATAGAAGACTCTGAAAATAAGACAACATTGAACCAATAAAGGCAAGGCCATTATGTAGATGCATGGGAGTGACATAGAGAAATAATTAATACTAAGAGGAACATGAACGATGAGGCCACTCTCTTTCAACTTCCGTCTCTAAATCATGGTTGCTAATCACGCAAATTTGTAAAATGCATAATGGAAGAATTATTCTGGTTCCAAAGCAAGTTAGATATAAGAGCATGGACTTAACTGGAAAAAAGTCCATAGTGAGAAAGCAGGAATTATACTAGCAATGAACTAGTGGCCAAGATCTCATTTCTTTTTCTTTCTTTTATCTTTTTATCTTTTTTTTGATGGTTGTGGCAGGGTTTGAAACCGGCCTGGGCAATATCTCTCCACTCTTAAGCTCAAGACTAGTGCTCTATCTCTTGACCCACAGCCCCACTTCCAGTTTTCTGGAGGTTTATTGGAGATAAATGTCTCAGAACCTTTCTTTCCTACTCGTACTGGATTTACACTGCAAATCTCAGATCTCAGCCTCCTGAGTAGCTAGAATTATAGGCATGAGCTCAAGTGATGGAATACTAGTCATGAGCAAGATTGCTGAATAAAGTTGCTGAGGGTTTTGCATACACACATACAAACATACACATATACACAGAGGCACATATATGTGCAAACACACCTGCACAAATGAAACAACTCTCAGAATATGGAGAAATGTTAGAAAACAATAGAAAATATATCCTGAGTAAGACTAGATCAAGTGATAAATTTTAATATTAGAAAGTCCTCAAGTGAAATTTCTTCAAAGAAGTTTGAGAATATTACCTACTTAGGGACCAAAGATAATAAGAAAGTCAAGTAAGCATTATTAAAGTGATTGGATCCACGGAAGAATGAATCAAAGACCCCTGCAGGTGAATCTGAAAATGTGCATGTCCTGTGTCAAATGATAGAACCCCTTTGAAAATAGTACATAAAGAGTGAAAAATCAGTCTAATGGATAAGATCATAGGAGAAGTTCAGAATTGCTAGTCGGTATCTAGATTAAATAAACCACCAAACTATGGCAGGGCAATTTGATACAAGCCTGAAATTCTAGCACTCAGACTAAGACAGGAGATTAGAGAGGGGGATTACATAGTGATACCTTCCCTGGACCAGGTAGTATAATTTTGTCTAATGACACAAGCCAAACAACAAGAAAGGAATACACAGTTGGAAGTTTGGGCTAATTTTGTCATTATGTTTTGAGAAGGCAAGTTTCCTATTGAAATGCAACTCACATATAATCCTCAGTTGTGTTTTAAATGCTCTCTTCATTACACAACATTCCTAGATGCAAAATGGCTCATGATTCCCAATCAAAAATTTGAAAAAGTAAGGACCATTCTGTTGGATTTCAAAGAAATAATGAAGGATTACAAAAGTTTAAGCCTGGAAAAATACAAAGTTCATCTAATGTAGGACTTTGTAGACCTTGCTAAATTAGAATTTAGATTTAAAATAAATATTTTGGTTTTGTTTGTAAATTCATATTCTATAGGATACTACAAAATTCTTTTTAAATAGAGGTTTTAATTGACAAATTCACAAATGAATCTGGCATTTTATTTGCCTAAAATATTCTTTCAAGTGAGGTATAACTAGAACTTAGTTAATTGATAATTCCAACAGTTCATATATAAAATGATAGTGTGAATAATCTAGACAGAGTTGTCAACAAATGGATGATATTAATTTATAAATTTAGAACAAGCAATTTTTTGAGGCTTTGGTGTATCCTGGTATGAAGAGAGTAATTGTGTGAGGTCTTGGTTCTTCTATCTACTTGTAATACCAGAAGAAATTTCCTTAATTACATGCTTCTGTATACAATGAGAAAAATGCTAGGGTTGGAGTTGTTTTTTATTTTTTGGTTTGTCCTCAGGTTTGAACTCTGGGCCTGGCCACTCTTTTTGAGCCAGTTTGTGCTCAAGGCTCATGCCCTAACACTTCAACCTCAGTGCCACTTGAGTCTGGCTTTTCCTGAGAAGTTTATTGGAGATAAGAATCTAAGGAATCTTCCTGAACCATAATATTCTGATCTTAGCCTCCTGAATATCTATGATAGATAAAAAATATAAATAATATTTGCAATTGTTCTGATTTCTAGAAATCAGAAAAATGTTGCAGCAAAGTTTAGTGTAGTGTACTTTCCACAATAGGAAGGGCATCATATTAGCACAAGTGTAGTATTTTTTCACAATAGTAATAAGCTATTCATGATGTGAATTAAGGGATTTTTAAGGTGCACCTTACAAATTGGAAACTGTTGGGCTAGGAAGACTTTATGGCATAAAAGCTTGGGATTGATGGTCACAGAAATAATAGCTTACTCTGATGGACAAATGTTTACTCTTGAGGAATTAATTAATACACATACTTCGTAGTTATACCCTCCAGCAGAATGTGGCTATTTTTTTCTGTTGATTTCTCATTATGTAACACCCCATTAGAATCTGCAGCTATTGCAGAATTAAATAACATGCAAATAGGTACTGTTTTGAATTGCTCTGATATGGAATGTTCAGAATTTGAAAATGAGTAGTTAGTATTTGTAAGAACTTTGAAGAACACATATATTCTGTCCTTTTAACAATTATTCAGTTTTAAAAGTTAGGAGTTTCCAGAGAATTAAACTGTTTTCTGTTTTACTATGAGACAATACTAAACTTATAATTTTTTGAAAATTATGGCAGGTACATTGTGAAAATATTGCATATTTGGATAACATTCAAGTTGATGAACCTCTGATAAAGAAAGGTATAATTAATTCAAATTAGATGCCAAATAGTGTTCATTTTTAAAAAGGTAATGCACATAGAATAATATTTACTGTAGCAATACAGTGAAATTATACCTTATGTAACTTATTTTTAGTTTAATTTTATTTTTAAGGAAATATATACAGGGATTGGATTAATTGTAAGGTAGTGAATACATAACATGTCGAAATTTTACACACTACCTCATTTTTCTCACACTTTTCCTTTCCCCCCAAACCCCTCACAAGTTGTAATGTAAATTTCCAACATGTTGTCTTGTGAGTATTGATATTGCATTGGTTTGCTCTTTCTCCTTTTCTCCCCAATATGTTGTTCATCTTGCCTTGTCAAATTAAGATAAATGCATGTGCAATACACACAGTACTGAAATCAAATACAGCAGGGGATAAACTGTAGGGGAAAGCATAAAAGAAAAAAGAAATCACATAGTACATTAAAAAAAAAAAACAACCACAAAGAAAAACCTCTATTTCCATATCTAGTTGTTCATTTTGCTCAACATGATCTTGTATTGTATATATACAAAGCTTTTGAACCATTCTGCTCATCTGCTAGTGTTATTCTATACATTTCCTATTATTACAAATGAGGGAAACTATGGAATCTGTTTCTTTGAGTCTTGCTTATTTTATTTCGCAGGATTTTAAAAAATCTTTCCATTTCCTTTTGAATTGGAAGCATATAATTCAACCATATACAAAATGTGAAATATATATCTATATATATATAGAGAGAGAGAATATATATATATATATGTATATATGTATATATTCGTTCATCTACTGAATGGCATATTGGTTTAAAACATGTTTGCATGTAAGTATCACTTAGGGTCATTCAAAAATGACAGATGACACCTCCCCAGAAATACTGAAATCATGATTTCTACGTAAGAAAGGATTTTATGGTGGTACAAGTGTTGAAATATCTGGATGAGTGAAATTTATATCTTGCACTGAATTAGGCAGGAAGATATCCAATATCATATAGGATAAAAATGGTAGTGACAAAATATTCCCTTGAGATAGGAGTATGAAGAAATTCAGATAATTTTGAAGAATTTAGAAATACAAGTTCAAATATGTTTCTTTAAATAAAAATTATGTAAGTGGAAGGGCAAAAGAAGGAGAAGAGAAGAAAATAACTGACAGCAGATCATTGTCCCAAGTTAGAGAATAAAAAGTCATAATCTAGAGTTCTGTGGAAGATGGCAGAAGGTCTAGGCTTAACAAGCTTTCGCCTAGACAACAGATTTAGTGTTCCAGTTAACAGTCCTAGGCTAGAGAATCACACCCACTGTGCCATCATAGAACAGAGAGTTTGGCCAGAGATGGAATATCCAGGCAAGGAAACATATCTGAGCATCAGCGGCCGGAGGCACCATGCCTACAGAGAGAGTCCAGTCAAAAAGATGCCAGACACAGTGTGCGTATTCTACTCAACACCAGGAAGAACTGACAAGGAAGAGATATATTCATGTTGCAGATCGCAGACCATACACAGTCCAGTAACCAAGACTCTGGCATGAGTAGAACCCTGACACTCCTTCTCAGAAAGCAAAGGAGGGAAGGCGGCCCCTCTCCCACCACCAGAGAGCTCCATCTTTGATACTGACAAAGGCCCAGAAATTGATACTGACAAAAAGCCCAGACTTTTGGCTGTGCAACTACAAGACTTTGGTTGATGCTTGCCTAAAAATAGTGTTCTAGCACAAAAATGGTGTTACTTTCCTACCAAATAGAGGCATTCATGAAATCCAATAAAAGACAGCTGAAAGAAGTCAGGGAGACCGGAAAGGGAATGTTGAATGGAGCCCAACAGAAGGAATAGGAGTCCAAGCAAACCATAACCGATCAACTCAGTGATTTGAGAATAAACACAACCCCAAATTAAGGAAGTAATGAAGTTCATATAAGATCTAAAACAAAGCACCAACAAAGAATTTGAAGTCATCAAAGCTGACCAAATAGAAGGAAAAGAAATTAAAAACAAAGTGGAAAGTCTTGAGAGCAGGGTAGACCATGCAGAAGATAGAATCTGATGAAGACAGCCAGGTTATGATAGAGGAAGAACATACAACTATCTAAGACAAATCCAAGAAATATGATAGATCTATTCAACATTTGGAAGACACCCTCAGAAGGCCTAATTTAGAGATAATGGGTGTAGAGGAGCACATAGAGTGAGAAGTTAATGGTCTAAGAAATTTGGTTAACATGTTCCAAGCAGAGAACTTCTCAAACATGCATAAAGATAGACCTATTCAGATTCAAGAAGCTTTTAGAACCCCAAATAGACCAGACTAGGACACGATATCCCACTGCGACATTATAATCCCCACAGGATCAATTCCAAGGAAAATATCCTTAAAGCTGTCAAGGAGAAAAGATCAACCACTTACAAAGGGAAACCAATTAGAATTACCTCACATATCTCAGTGGAGACAATTACAGCAAGAAGAGCCTGGAATGATATATGCCATGCCCTAAAGACAAACAACTATCAACCAAGAATACTGTACCCAGCTATACTCTCCTTCCTAACCGAAGGCCAAATAAAAACCTTCCATACCAAAGAACAACTGAAAAAACATATATCCACCAAACCATCCCTATAAATGACACTTAACGATATCCTACACATAGAAAACCAACAAGACCACAATAAAGGCCAAGAAACTGCACCCAAACTGAGAATTCAAGAACCATAGGAAGAACCCAGTTGCTGCAACCCCCAAGAAGGGGCATAAAATGGCAGGAATTCCCAAAGAGCTCTCAATCCTAACTCTCAACATTAACAGATTGACTCTCCAATTAAGCGACATAGACTGTCAAGTTGGATTAAGAAGCAAGATCCTTCTATCTGCTGCCTTCAGGAGTCACATATTGCCCATAAAAACAAACACATTTTCAATGTAAAAGGCTGGAACAAAATCTACCAAGCAAATGGCCCCCATAAACAGGCGGAAGTTGCAATCCTAATAACAGATAAAATAGACTTCCATTAAAATTAGTGAGAAGAGATAAAGAAGGTTGCTACATACTAATTAAGGGATCTCTCCTTCAGGAGGATATTACAATTCTAAATATCTATTCGCCAATCAACCCAGCACCCAAATTTATACAAGAAACACTACTTTCCCTCAAATCCCACATAGATCCAAAGACATTAATTGTTTGGGACTTTAACACACCATTTTCCTCACTAGATAGATCAACTCAGCAAAAACTCAACAGAGAAACCGCAGATCAAACAACTGCATAGATCAACTAGATTTAACAGACATCTACCAAATATTTCACCCAGCAGCATCAGAATACACGTTTTCATCAGCAGCACATGGAATATTTTCCAAAATAAACCACATTTTAGGTCACAAAACAAACTTTTCCAAATTCAGAAACATTGAAGTTATACCTTGCATTCTCTCACACAACAAGGGAATAAAATTAGAACTCACCACCAAAAGCCACTGAAGAAAATCCTGTACTACATGGACGCTGATAAACACACTGTGGAATGTCCAGTGGGTCATGAAAGACATTAGAAAGGAAATTCAAATATTCATGATATTCAGCAAAGACGAACACACAAATTACCCCCTACTCTGAGACACAACAAAGGCAGTACTCAGAGACAAATTTATAGCCCTGAGTTCCAACACAAACCAATTGTAGAGATCTGAAACCAGCAATTTAATGAGACATCTGATCTTACTTGAATAAGAGCAGCAAGATAATCCCCAATTGAGTACATGGAAAGAAATAATTAATATTAAATCAGAATTAAAGAATTTAAAAAAACCATAGAAAGAATCAACAAAAGGAAGAGTTGATTCATTGATAAAATTAACAAAATTGACAGAATTTTATCACATCTTATCAGAAAAAGAAGAGAACATACCCAAATAAATAAACTCAGAGATAAGAATGGAAACATCACCAAAGAAACAACCAAGATTCACAACATTATAAGGGAATACTTCTCAAAACTTTATGCTAATAAGTTTGAGAACTTGGCAGAAATGGACCTTTTCCTAACAAATATTGACATGCTGAAACTAAACCAATGTGAGTTAAACCATCTTAACAGGCCCATATCCAACATTGAAATAGAAACAGCAGTAAGAGTCCTCCCATCTAACAAAAGCCCAGATCCCGATGGATTTACAGTGGAATTCTACAAGGCCTTCAAAGAAGAGCTCACACCAACACTCCTCCAAATCTTCAATGAAATTGAAAGAGAAAGTTCACTACCGAACTCATTCTATGAAGCCATCATAATCCTCATCCCAAAACCAGGCAGGGAGTCATCAAAAAAGAGAACTATAGACCCATTTCTTGGATAATCATTAATGCAAGAATTCTCAACCCACTTTTGGCCAATCGACTTCAACAATTCATCCAAAAATCATACACCACGATTAAACAGGATTCATTTCAGGTTTCATTTCTTCGTTGTGTACATTCTTCATTGCGTACATTGAACCAACTTCGAATATGCGAAGTTGGTCCAATGTCTGCAAATCAATTAATATAATTCATCACATCAACAAGAGCAAGGACAAGAACCACATGGTTATCTCAATAGATTCTGAAAAAGCATTGGACAAAATCTAACACCCTTTTACATTGCAGATTCTGCAAAAATTAGGAATCCAGGGAACATTCCTCAGTACAACAAAGGCTCTACATGATAAACCTACAGCCAGCATTGTACTTAATTGTGAAAAACTAAATCCATTTCCTCTTATCTCAGGAACGAGACAAGGATGTGCACTCTCTCCACTTCTCTTCAATCTAGTGTTAGAATGCCTAGTTAAACTATAAAACAAGATGCAAAACTCTCCCTCTTTGCAGATGACATGATCTTGTATATAAAGAATCCCAAGGAGTCCACTCTCAAATTACTCAAGCTGATTCAAAATATTGGTAAAGTAGCAGGGTATAAAATTAACCTTCAAAAATCAATGGCATTTCTGTATGCCAACAATGAGAAAAGTGTGCTGAAATCCGGAAAACAACTCTATTTGTAATAGCCCCACAAAAAAATAAAATAACTAGAAATTAACATACCCAAAGGAGTGGTGGATCTCTATGATGAAAAGTTTAAAAACTTGAAAAAGGAAATCAAAACAGAACTTAGAAAGTGGCAAAAATAAACTCCCATGCTCCTGTATTGGAAGAATCAACATCGTGAAAATGGCAACATTTCCCAAGGCTATTTAAAAATTCAGTGTGATACCTATCAATATTCCGACCTCAAGGAAATAGAAAAGGCAATCCAAAAATTCATATGGAATAATAAAAGACCCCGAATAGCAAAAACGATCCATAACAGAAAGAACAGTGCTGGAGGAATATCAATACCAAATTTCAAACACTACTACAAAACCATTGTATCCCTCCCCCACAGTATAACCCCTGCTTTCACTATATTTGATGTTGGTATAATTTGTGGAGGAGATAGGGGAAATCAAGTCGTTTAAGGATATAGGTGGACCTGTTGCAACAATGAGAAGTACAAGTTGTCATGTCAAAAATGAACTATACAACTTTGGTGCGGGGGGGGGGAGGGGGCATGGGGGAGGATTGGGTGGGGCAGGGGAGAGGCTGGGAAGGGATGTGAAGGGTAAACAAAGGAGGAGGCTGAAATGCTAGATAAGAAATTTACTCATTATCTGGCCCATGTAATTGTAACCCTTCTGTACAGTATGTTCACAAAAACTAAAAATTTAAATTAAAAAAAAAACATTGTAATCAAAACAGCTTGGTACTGGCAAAAGAACAGACCTCTGGACCAATGGAATAGAATTGAAAACCCAGAAATTAACCCACAGACCTATAGTCCTCTAATATTTGATAAGGGAGCTAAAAAAATAAAATGGAAGAAAGACAGCCTCTTCAGTAAATGGTGCTGGCAAAACTGGTTAATCACTTGTAGAAAATCAAAAATAGATCCATACGTGTCATCCTGCACCAGAGTCAAATCCAAATGGATCAAGGACCTCGGAGTCAAAGCAGACACTCTGAAATCATAACAGGTCCTAAATCATTACTAGGTCTCCTTGGCATAGGCCGAAAGTTTCTTAAAAGAGATGCAGAAACAACAAATCAAAGAAAATTTGGAAAAATGGGATTGCATAAAATTGCAGAGTTCTGCATGGCAAAGGATATAGCTAGCAAGATCAATAGAAAGCCTACTTATTGGGAGAAGATATTCCCTATCCATACAATGGACAAGGTTCTCATATGTAAACTATACCTGGAACTCAAAATATTAAATCCCCCAACAGCAAATCCTCAACAAAACAACTGCCCAGTAAATAAGTGGGCTACATTGCAACAATGAGATGTACAAGTTGTTATGTCGAAAACAAACTTTACTATTTTCCTGGGGTGGGGGGCGAGGAGGATTGAGGGGTGGGGGGTGGGAAAGGATGGGAAGGGGAAACAAAGGAGGAGGCTAAAATGCTTGATAAGAAATGTACTCATTATTTTGCCCATGTAATTGTAACTCTTCTGTACAGTATTTGCAAAATAAAAATAAAAAAATAAGTGGGCTAAAGACTTACAGAGAAAATACTGTGAAGAGGAAAGAAGGATTGCCAATAGACACATGAAGAAATGACCGACCTCCCCAGCCATAAGGGAAATGCAAACCAAAACAACATGGAAATACCACCTCAACCCAGTTAGAATGGCCATAGACAAGAACTATAATAACAGATGCTGGAGTGGATGTGGCCAGAAGCGAATCTTACTTCATTGTTATTGGGAGTGCAAACTTGTTCAACCACTTTGGAAAATTGTATGGAGGTTCCTCAAAAAACTCCTAGAGCTCTCCTATGGCCCAGCAATCCCACTTTTGGGAATTTACCCAAATGATCACAAACAAGACCATACTAAATCTTCCAGCACAACTACGTTTATTGCAGCATTATTTACCATAGCTAAGATATGGAACCTACCCAGATGCCCTTGAGTAGATGAATGGATCAAGAAAATGTGGTATATATATTCTCAAATGAATTCTTTGCCTCCATCAGAAAGAATAACAATACTCCATTTGATAGGAAATGGACACTAGAATTGAAACGCTCCTTAGAGACATTTTCTTGGAGCTCATTAGTTTACCTAGGAGAAATATAAATACCCATAAATTATGGAGCTAATTAGTAAATATCAGAATTAACACTAGATCCTAGATGTTGTGTTATTACAAGTGGACATTGTATTATTGTTACATCAGAATTCTTCCCTACTTGCCAATGTGTAAGAGAAAATGAAAGAAAGGCATTAAGGCAAAATGCCTTATCTTTTTACGAGTATAATCCTAGTGGTGAGGGTAATGTCTGAACTCTTCCATTCAATAAAAGCTTGAAGTTTATAAGAGCACTGCCTACATATAAAAATTTGTGGCAGGTTGATTGACAGGTTTATTTCATCATGGAGATTTCGCCAAAACACTGTTCTTATTGAACTTGTCTATATCTTTTTAGATTTCAAATCCAAATAGCATATTTCCTTCAATATCTCTGTAACAGTTTTGACCTTTTCTTCCTGCAAATTCTTTCCTTTCTTTACTTATGTAACTCTGCGTTTATTACTTTCTTGTTTCCTTATTTATCTCATTCTTCCAATCTTGTCCACACTGGTACTCACATGTTCAGAATTGTGTCAGAACTTTCCTTTTCCTTTTCCCTTTAATAATGCCCCCGATTTTATTATTCTTTTTCATATTCATGGTCATGGATATTTTGATAATGTCTAAACAAACCTATCTTTGCATCTGCTTAATATAAACTTTAGAATTATCAGAGATTTTTTTTCACCCGAAATCCATCATTTCAACCTGCAATCTCTATCACCAAGGATATCACTAACACAGTTGCCTGGCCAGAGATGTAGAACACTTTAGATTTCTTCTTACCCTTCTGCTCCCACCCATTAGATAAGATGAATGATCAAGATTTTCTGAGTTTCTGTCATTGATATGATTTCTATGAACACCTTTTTATGCCCCTGACAACAGCCTGTTTCATGTAATCATTACTGGTCACCTAGTCTTAAACAACCTTTTACAAAGTATGTTTTTCCCCATAGTCTTTTCATATTGGTCCTTTCCATCACCAAATTACTCTCTTTGTAAGCACACAGAGTGAAGAGATCAGACACACATTCTAGTATCATTATTTACTCATTACATTGACTACTGGCCTTACATTTCTCATCTGTAAATGGATGTAACCGATCAGAAATATTAAAGAATATATTTGTTGACTTCTAGAGCATAAAAAAGAAAAGTGAGGAGTCCTTTCATTTTCCCCCTTAGCTTTTAAATAAGGAAAGAGTCAAATTCAGTTTGTTGTTATAAAGTCAGAAATTGTTTCATGCAGAAATAAGAATAAATTTTCCTCTTGACTCTAAGGACCGTAACTCCAGATATGTAAGTGGTATTATGTAAATTGTGTCATGTGTTTACAGCTATATGGAAGAATATGTCATTGGAAAACACTGGTTATTGAATAGTGTCTTTATGAGAATAGTAATTGAACTAATCACACTAAGTTGAAAACTACATCTTAGTCCATCAATATTTTTCTTATTGCTTTATTTGTTGCCAAGTGTTCTTAATAAATTTATACACAGATTTTCTCCAGTTAACTGGATGGAAACTAAAACTGATCATGGATTTCTGCCTAATGAGTGAAGCATGCTTGAGGCATGTGTTGTTAATTTCTAGAGATATATATCTAAGCCAATGGCTATGTGGGTAGTGAAAGGCTTTCTCCTAAATTCCCAAGGCTAGAACAAACAAGATCATTTGTAACAGAAAGCACTCAGCTTATTATATTTTATCTATGTGGGATAATCAACATGTGCAAATAAACGATTTTATTTATAAGAAAACAATAGTACCAAGAAAAGTGAGTATATTTAGAGAGACTGAAAGAATAACGTTAGGGTTTTTATTTTCTCACCTGTTTATATGATTGTATTTCTTGATATTGAAACTCTCCTATTGTTATTCTTATTGTATTAATCCAATGCTTTTTAGTACTATGTATTCAATGTGAGAAATATGGCTTAAAAGATGTATAATTTTTTTTCCTTTTCAATCACAACCTAGTCATTATCAGGTTACACTTTGGTCATCATCATGTTGATCAAAATTATTATTAGAATCATAAGTGCTAACTATTGAACATATGATACCTGTCTATGATTTTGCAATATTGGTATTTTAATTAATAATTTTAATGTTACCACTGTGCATGCATCCATATTAAAATTTTGAATAAATAAAGAAACAAAAAAAACTAAGCCATACCAGGTAGCTTGATTATGAGCTTATAACAAATTATTGAATAGATTTTTGAAGCATTGCAAATTCCTAACCAGTATGAATTATCTTCCTCTCTCCCTCTCATTACACACAAATATTTAAGAGTTTGAACAGAATTTTTTCAAGTAATATACTATAAACGTTACTACAATATCATGTGTATATCTAAAATTCCCTTGAAATTAATAAACTGTACTTTCTATTGAAATATTAGTTGTTTTACACTAGGAAACTTTTAGAAAAATAAACTGCTTATCTTTGAAATGAAAAATATTTGAATAAAAGTTTCAGAGGGAGTTCCGGAATGATGGCAGACAAACTGTAGGCTAAAAAAGCTCTCACATAGAAACAGTTTTTTGTTCCAGTAAACATTCCTAAGGCAGAGAATCACACAAAGTGTGCCATCACAGGACAGAGAGTTAAGCCAGAGAGGGAAAATCGAGGCAAGGAGACAGATCTGAGCACTTGCCAGCCTCCGCAGCTGCGGTGGCAGCTGCAGAGGTGGCTGGAGCCGCCATACCTGCAACACAGAGAGTCTGGGATGAAGGCACCAGAGGCAGCAGGTGAGCGGATTCTACTCAACACCAGCAAGAACTGACAAGGAGCAGACATCTTAATCCTGCAGTTCACAGACCAGAGACAACACAGGAACCAACATTCTGGCATGAGTAGAAGCCTGACATCCTCACTCCTTCTCAGGGATCAGAGGAGGGAAGGCCACTCCTCCCCTCCCCACTACCAGAGATCTCCATCTTTGATACTGACAAAGGCCTGGCTGAGTAGCTATCTCCAACTCAGGCATTGGAAGAAAACAAGAGTAATTTAGCAGGTCAAAGGAACCTAACCTGACCTGCTAAGCTCAGCTCCACCCAGGAAAAAGTCACCGAGCACAGGCTGCAAGCCCCAGAAGTGGATTTCTTCACTGGGTACACAGAGACAGAGGGTGCCCCTCCCTACAGCAGCCTTTTAAATCAATTGAAATACAGCAAACATAAACCCTGAAAAAGGCTCCAGGCTGGGCTCTGTGAGTGACTCAGAAGCTAGCCCCTCAGGGAAAAGATACTGTTTGCTGAAAAGCCTCAATTCTACCCAGAACCTAGCCTCAATACAGCATCTCTAAACTAGAGGAAACAGCCACCTCCCTCTTTTGTGATGCTCAAAGCACATCTCCCTCCCATTGAACTAGCCTGGGAGGAGGATAAAAAAATCCTGGATAAGCAGAACATTTTTCGGCCTGCTCAAACTAACCGACTTAAGAAACCAACCAAGCCACAGCAAAATCAAACACCACAAGCAGACCAGAGACTCCAACTAGAGACAGGTTAAGGACACAAGGGAGATACAGGATCTTCCCAATCTCCCCAAAAATTCAAAGAACTTTTTTGTACCTGTTTTTTAAAAAAATTTTAAACTTTTTAAAATTTTTAATATTGAACTTTTTTTTAAATAAAATTGTTTTCTATTAACTTTTTTCTTCCTCTAATAATTTTTATTTTAAGAGTATAAGTGTGTACTTTTTTCTCTTTTTTTCTTTCTTTTCTGTTTTTCTTTCTTGCTTAGCGCTACTGATCTTCTTTTCACCTTTTCTTCTCTTTTGTTCTTCTTTGCATGACTTAATTGCTCTTCTGCTCATCCTCAGATATACCGGTATTCAATTATCAGATCTTATCCCCCATTGTGTACACATTTAATCCAGAAATGCATTACTCAATTCAAAACCATTTAGATTTAAATTGCTTAATAGTAGTACTACCTTTTTATATCTATATAATATTTTAAGCAGTTTTTAAGTTTCCCACATCTCCTTTTTATCTGTACCCTTATCTTATCTATCCACATTCTTCACTGAATATTACGTTTTTAAATTTGCATAATTTTAAAGTTTTTAAGTGTTTCAGTTTTTAATTTTTAATATTTGTTTTTCTATTTTTTTCTTGTCTGTTTTACTATCTTTCTCTTCTTTTCTTTTCTCTCTCTCTACTATCATTCTATCCAACTTATTTTACGCTTTAAGATTAGGACTTAGCTAAGTTAACTCACCCTCTGCCTTTCCGTATCCTTTTATCTCTATTTTTACCCACATCTCTCCTTAAACCTAATAATTTCTAGTTTGCCAAAATCTTCTTTGGGGTTCATAACCCATTAATACATGGTTGTTTGATATTGAATAGATAAATCTGTTGAACTAGAGTGTATCTGCAGACTTTGACTGAGCAACTGCAGACGTTGGTTGATTCTTCCCTTAACATAGAGATCTAGCACAAAACTGGTGTTACTTTCATCCCAAATGGGCTAAGCAAGCAGGAAGAAGACAAGAAAAATGGCAAGTCCGGGTATCTCAACTCCCCCTCATGATAAACAGTGGACAGAACAGTTAATTAATAATCCAGAAGAGAGTTCCCAAAAAGCTCTACACACATTACTGGTAAACATGGTAAATGAAAAGATTGAAAACCTGCAAAGGACTCTGTGTGAGCATGATAGGGAGAGAGAGGAGGCAAAAGAAAGGCCAATACAGGAATATCATGAGCATGAGGAAGCTACTCAAACATTGATACAGGAATTGCATGAGCAGCTTGAGAGCACTCAAACTGAAATAAAGAAATGGTGTGAGCAGGCTGAGATCAGTCAAAGAGAGCTACAGGAACCGCATGAACTGGTGGAAGCTAATCAAAGAGTAATACAGGAATTGAGAGAACAGGATGAGAATACACAAAGATCATTAAAGGCATTCATGGAATCCATAAATGGAGAACTGAAAGAACTCAGGGAGTCCACAAAGGGAATGCTGAATGGAACCCAGCAGAAGGAATGGGAGTCCAAGGAAACCATAACTAATCAACTACGTGATTTGAGAATAAACACTGAACACCAAATTAAGGAAGTAAAGAAGTCCATACAAGATCTAAAACAAAGCTCCAACAAAGAATTTGAAGCCATCAAAGCCGACCCAACTAGAAATAAAAGAAAAAAAAAAACAAAGTAGAAAGTCTTGATAGTAGGTTAGAACCTGCAGAAGATTGAGTCTTGGGGATTGAAGATAGCATGGATAATATAGAGAAGAAACATAAAACCATCCAAGACAAATCCAAGAAATATGATAGATCTATTCAACATTTGGAAGACACCATCAGAAGGCCTACTCTGAGCATAATGGGTTTAGAGGAGCACTTAAAAACAGAAGTTAATGGTCTAGGAAATTTGTTTAACAGGATCCTAGCAGCCTATTCAAATACAGTAAGTTTTAGGACTCCAAATAGACCAGACCAGAATAGGACATTCCACTGTCACATTATAATCCACACTGGATCAATTCAGACCAAGGAAAAGCTCCTTAAAGCTCTCAAGGAGGAAAGATGAATCACCTATAAAGAGAAACCAATTAGAATCACCTCAGATTTCTCAGCAAAGACAATCAAAGCAAGAAGAGCCTGGAATGATGTATGCCATGAACTACAGACAAACAACTATCAAGGAAGAATACTGTACCCAGCTTTACACTCCTTCATAACCGAAGGTAAACTAAAAATCTTCCATACCAAAGAACAACTGAAACAATATATCTCCACCAAACCAGCCCTACAAAATATTCTTAATGATTTCCTACACAGAGAAAACTCACAAGACCACAATAAAGGCCAAGAAACCACACCCAAACTGAGAATCCAATAACCATAGGAAGAACGCAGTTGCTGCAGACCCCAAGAAGGTACATAAAATGGCAGAAACTCCCAAATACCTCTCAGTCCTATCTGTCAACATTAACGGACTTAACTCTCCAATTAACCACACAGACTGCCCAGTTGGTTAAAAAGCAAGATCCTTCTGTCTGTTCCCTTCAGGAGTCACATCTTGCTCATAAAAACAAGCACATTTTCAACGTGAAAGGCTGGAACCAAATCTACCAAGCAAACGGCCCCCATGAAAAGGCGGGAGTTGCTATCCTAATATCAGATAAAATAGACTTCAAATTAAAATTAGTAAGGAAAAATAAAGAATGTCGCTACATACTAATAATTAAGGGATCTCTCCTCCATGAGAATATTACAATTGTAAATACCTATTCACCAAACAATGGAGCACTTAAATTTATCCAAGAAACACTACTTTTCCTCATATCCCACACAGATCCAAAGACATTAATTGTTGGGGACTTTAACACACCACTTTCCCCACTAGATAGATCAACTCGAGAAATTGCAGATCAAAACAACTGCATAGATCAACTAGATTTCACAGACATCTACCGAATGTTTCACCCAACAGCTTCAGAATACACGTTTTTCTCAGCAACACATGGAACATTTTCCAAAATAGTCCACATTTTAGGCCACAAAGCAAACTTGTCGAAATTCAAAAACATTGAACTTATACCTTGCATTCTCTCACACCACAAGGGAATAAAAATAGAACTCACCACCAATAGCCACCACAGAAAGTCCTGTAACACATGGAGGCTGAACAACACACTGCTGAATCGCCAGTGGGTCATGGAAGAGATTAGAAAGGAAATTCAAATGTTCATGATATTCAACAAAAATGAACACACAAATTACCAGCTCTTCTGGGAAACAGCAAAGGCAGTACTCAGGGGCAAGTTTATAGCTTTGAGTTCCTACATCAACAAATTGGAAAGATCTGAAACCAACAGTTTAATAAGGCATCTGAGCCTCCTTAAATAAGAGCAGCAATATAAACCCCTATCCAGTAGATGAAAAGAAATAATTAAAATTAAATCCGAATTAAATGAATTAGAATCCACAAAAACCATAGAAAGAATCAACAAAAGAAAGAATTGGTTCTTCTAAAAAATTAACAAAATTGACAGACCCTTAGCAAACCTTATCAGAAAAAGAACAGAACAACCCAAATAAATAAACTTAGAGGTTAGAATAAAACATCACCAGAGAAACAAGCAAGATTCAGAACATTATAAGGGAATACTTCTCAAAACTTTATACTAATAAATTTGAGAACTTGGCAGAAATGGATCTTTTCCTAGCAAATATTGACATGCCGAAACTAAACCAATATGAGTTAAATCATTTTAACAGGCCCATATCAAGTATTGAAGTAGAAACAGCAATTAGAGTGCTCCCATCTAAGAAAAACCCAGGACCAGATGGTTTTACAGCAGAATTCTACAAAGCATTCAAAGCAGAGCTCACACAAATACTCCTCCAACCCTTCAATGAAATTGAAAAAGAAAGTTCACTACCGAACTCATTCTATGAAACCATCATAACCTGTCGGGTCTTCGTTCGTCCCACGAATGATGGATGGGGGCCAAGGAAAGGTAATGTGGCCACTCACCTGTTACCCAGCCTCCCTTAGCCCATGAGATAATCAGACCCAGCGGTCAGTCAAGTCAAGCAGGAAAGATCATTTATTAACACAGAGCAGGCCCTTTCTAAAGCAAAAAAAAAAGCATTGGGTGGCATGGCTTTGGAGGAGAAGGAACCAATCACTGTCAAGGTCACACCCTACCATGCACCTAAGTTTCCACTGGCTGGTTACACACTGAATGTAAACGAAATTGGGCTTTGACCACTCAACTCCCTCTCAGAGCCATCTTTGGTGCCCATGTGTTCTACAGATTCCCCCTTTTTTGTTTTAATGGCAGACCCACCTCTAAATTAATTATCCTTTTCCCTCCTCTGTAATGGTTATTTTTACAGCATTACATTGGTAAGAATAGCATTGGCCACGCTGGGGGTTCGAGGCAAGTCTGGCGGGCCTGATTTGCCAGACAAGAATAGGGAGGGCCCTTGTGCATGATCCAAGAGCCTGTCCCAGTTACCTCACATCCCCACCTAGCACAGTAATAAACATCAGTCCCACCACAGTTAGACATGTCCAAAGCAGTTCAAGTAATTCCTAGGCATATATAAAAGTCAGTATCTTGTAAGGTCATTCTCTTCAGAACATGGGAGCACCCTGGGTATTGGGAATCCTACACATGTCACACGGTGCATCTTCATGGGCCCCCACACTCAGGCCATTCTACTATAGTCCAGAAAAACATGAAAATATAAAACAAACTGCAGACGTAGCAAAGTAATCCTGGGTACCTGGTGTCTTTTAAGTAAGCCAGTTCCTTGTACGTGCCTTTAAGCGAGCACAGGGGTCAAGAGGAGCTTTGAGCTTTACTCCTAACTCCCAAGAGCTCCCAACTTCTCCCCCTTCTTTGTTTAAAGAAGCGAACCCACCTGTCTTAGGTTGTGTGGATTGCCTTATCTGCCTTACCCGTCATCAGGAACTTCTTCAGAGTGAAGTTGAAGGCCCTGTCTTAGGTTGGTCAGACTGACACCCCCCCTTACTGGTCTCTGGCTGTGATTACTCTCGAGGGAAATTCATTCCCTTGGAGCTTGATCTTATGTAACTGGCTGGCTAAGCTCATATGAGTTTTGCAGTGCACGTATAATGCAAGAAAGGCATAGGAAAACCATCAGGAAAAGCATTACCAGGCCATGAAATGTCATTAGCAGTCCTTTAACATTAGTCAAGAATGGGATAGCAGTCTTTGCCACTGAAGAGTCCAGAGGTGGGGCTTGTTCTAATCCAGCTATTTGCCTGTGGGGTTGAAAAAGATCTAAACTGGAAGCATAACAAAAGGTGATTGTTTAACAATAAGTATGGATTCAATAATGTCGTTATACAAGCAATTATTAAAAGGACAATTAAAGCAGTTAAGATTAAAATAATTAGCTCCTACAGAAATATTCGATCTTTTTTTTTTTTTTTGGTTGGTCGTGGGGCTTGAACTCTGGGCCTGGGCGCTGTCCCTCAGCTCTTCAGCTCAAGGCGAACGCTCTACCACTTGAGCTACAGCGCCACTTCCGGTTTTCTGGTGGTTTATTGGAGATAGGAGTCTCAGGGTCACTCCTGCCCGGGCTGGCTTTGAACCGCGATTCTCAGATCTCAGCCTCCTGAGTAGCTAGGATTACAGGCGTGAGCCACCAGCGCCCGGCCTCCTACAGAAATATTAAACAGTCCGTAGATAATGTCATAGGGTGGTGATCAAAATGAAGGTCAGGCCACCAGGTCTAAGGGACAGCTTCTCTTGTGGTGCTACTGATGATTTCTGCATTGCCAGCGCTGATCACTGCACAGGTCACTCGTTGAGGTTGATGCAGATTCCGTAGGGCAATTGCCAGGACTGGGAGGGTCAGGACAGCTAACAGCCAGAGTATCGCCATCTGCAATTGTTAGAGAACACAAGGCTCCTCAACGGCTGGTTGCCCTTGGGGATGGTTAATGGTTATCTTTCTGGCTTTCCTCTTTTAAACACAAGCCTAGGCCACCATAGACATTTTTCTTTTCTTGTTGGTTAGTTTATCCTTGAACATCCTCCTGTATAGAGGAAATGGATAAAAAACTTAAGGTTCCTGGAAGGTATCCAAATGGGCGTTTTCTCCCCTATTGGAAATAATGTATCCAAATCCCCTGCCCATAGAAACTAGGAGGTCAGGTCCTCTACATTGTTGTGTCGGGGGTCCATTCACCTGACTTTTACTTGGGGCTTAGAGTTTAGATGTTCCCAGTGCTTCTGAAATCTGGATTCAGTTGCCCTTTTTGAAAAATTTAAAATATTAATGGTAAACAAAGCTATGGAACTGTAAAAATATTGCCTGATGGCTTTCTGTAATGTAATAACTTCTTGGGACATCCTGTCTTTTAGTAGGGCAAATAAGGGCACAAGACTATCTTTAGGGACAGAAACCCATGGCAACATCCAATTGATTTTCCCTAAAAGACTCTGAAGTTGGATTAAGGTTAGAGAGGCTGGAATATCCAGCAAAGGCTTAATGGGGCTGGCCTGAGTCACAGTAAGGTGGAACCCAAGCATTTTAAAAGGGGTACCTTTTGAATTTTATTGAGGGCTATGGTAAAACCCCCCTTTTTTAATATGGCAAGAACCAGGGCCAGAAGGCCCTCCAGGTGTCCGGGGTCTTGGTGCCCCAGAATTATATCATCCATGTAGGCATAAGCAACGGAGGTATCTAGCACAGGCCCTAAAAGTGTGTTGCAAGTGTATTGTTGCAAGTGTATTGTTGGCAAAATGCCAGGCTATTGGTCATTCCCTGTGGCAGTACCATCCATTCAAACCTCCAATCAGGCTGGGAAAATTAAGAGAAGGGATGGAGAAAGAAAACTTCTCACAATCATCTGGATGCAGGGTGATATAAAAAAATCTTTAATATCAATCCAAACCAAGGTATATTCTTGAGGTATAGTGGGAGTCCAGGGCATGCTTCTTAGGGGCGTTCCTACTAGCTCCATCCTTTCATTTACCTAACATAGATCTTGGAGCATGTGCCCAGCCTCAGATGCTTTTTGAATAACAAATACCGGTGTGTTCCAAGGACTCACAGTAGGGTGTATGTGCCCAAGGTTTTTCTGTTCCTCCACCATAAGGTATAGGGCTACAAGTTTAGGTTTGGTTAATGGCCGATGCTACACCCAAATAGGGCTTCTCATGTAAATAAAACTTGGATGGACAATCCTTTTTCCAATGGTATCACTCCTTGCCCCTGGGACAGGGTGTAGGGGCAGTTTGCCCCTCCCCACCCGGTTGGCAGGAATTGTTGTAAACAGTCCCTCTTAAAGTGCCCCTCCTGCCCTCATTTAAAACAAGTCCCTCTGGTTAGCCAAGAGAGGGGAAGCCAAGCAGACACATCTGAGCGTCTGCCAGCAGCTGCTGCTGCGGCGGCAGGGTCGCAGCGGTGACCGCAGCCGCGGCCATACCTGAGCGCTCACACAGAGAGTCCGGGACGAAGGAGCCAGACGCAGCGGGCGAGCGGATTCTACTCAACACCAGCAAGAACCGACAAGGAGCGGACAACTTCATCCTGCACTTTGCAGACCAGAGACGACCCAGGATCCAAGACTCGGCGTGAGTAGCCCCACTTCCTCACTCCTTCCCAGGGAGCAGAGGAGGGAAGGCCACCCCTCCACCCCCAGCACCGGTGATCTCCATCTTGGATACCGACAAAGCTCGGAGGAGCGGCTAGCTCCAGCTCAGGCCTTGGAATAAAACGAGTCATTTAGCAGGTCACAAGAACTTAACGGCGAAGTGACCTCACAGACTCAGTTCCATCCAGGGAAAAGTCACCCAGCTCAGGCGCCAGCCATTGGAGTGGCTCTCCTCACCGGGTAACCAGAGCCAGAGGCTGCCCCTCCCTCTAGCAGCCTCCACAATCAATTGAAAAACAGAAACCCTGAGAATGGCTCCAGGCTGGGTGCTGTGAGTTTTTTTTCACAAAATAGCCCCAGGGAAAAGCTACTGTTTGTTGAAAGGCCTCAACTCTACCCAGAACCTAGCCTCATCACTGCATCCCCCTCTTTTGTGATTCTCAAAGCAGATCACCCTCCCAGTAAACTAACCTGGGAGGGGGAATCTCAAAATCTTGGGTAAAGCAGAGCATTTTTCTGCCTGTTCCAACAAACTGACTTAAGAAACCAATCAAGCCACAAGACCTCAAGCCGACCAGAGACTCCAACCACACTCTGGTTACAGACAAAAGGGAGACACAGGACTCTTCCCATCCCTCCCAAAAAAAAAAAAAAAAAAATCAAAGAACTTTTTTTTTTTTTCTTTTTCTTTTCTTTTTTCTTTTTTTGTTTTGTTTTTTTTTTCTTCGTCCTATGTTACCTTATATATATAAAAAAAATTTTTTTTGCTTTTCTAAAACTTTTACTAATCCTTAATTTTTGCCTCTTCTGAAAAAATAATTGTTTTCCATTAACTTTTTTTTTTTCTTTCTCCTCTTATAATTTTTATTTTAGGAATACGTGAATGTGTGTTTTCCTTTCTTTTCTTGTCTTCTTTCTCTTTATCTTTCATTCTTAATTATCTTTTTGTTTTTTGTCTAGCTCTACTGAATTTCTGATCATTTCTTCCCACTCTCCTATCCTTTCCATCTTTTCCTCTTTATTCTTCTTTATATGACTTAACTCTTGTTCTGCACATCCTCAGATAAACCCGTAGTTAACCAGTAGACCCTATCCCCTATTGTGTACACACTTAATCCACAAACTTATTACTCAATTCAAAACCTCTGAGACTTAAATTCATTAATAGCAGTACTACCTCTTTATACCTATATAATATTTTAAGCATTTTTTTAAAGTTTTTCACATCTCCTCTATGTCCCTCCTTTCTCTCAACATATTCATATTCCTCTATAAATAGATGGTCCTTTAATCTCTAAAATAACATTAATTTTTACGTTTCTTTTTTTTTTCTGGTCTCTTTTCATTCCCCTTTCCCTTTCTTCTTTTTCTCTCTCTCTCTACTTGCATCCTACCCAACCTATTTCCTGCATTGTGATTAGGACATAGTTAACTCTCCCTGTGCCTCCCCACACCAATCTATTCCTATTTTTTACCCACATCTCTCCCTAACCCTAATAATTTCTGGTTTTCCAAATTCTTCTCTGCGGTTCGAAGCCCTTTAACATATAGTTGTTTGATGTCGAATAGATGTATCTGTTGAACTAGATTGTATCTGTAGACTATTGACTGTACAAATGCAAACTTTGGTTGATGGTTGCCTTAAGATAGTGTTCTAGCACAAAACTGGTGCTATCTTCATCTCAAATGGGCAGAGTAAGCCGGAAAAACACAAGAAAAATGGCAAATTCGGGTATCTCAATTCCCAATCTTGATAATCAGGGGTTAGAACAGATAATGAATAATCCAGAGGAGAGTTCCCAAACAGCTCTACAAACACTGGTGGCAAACATGATAAATGAAAAGTTTGACAACGTACAAAGGACTCTGTATGAGCGTGATAGGGAGAGAGAGGAAGCATCCCAGAAGTTTATACAGGAATATCATAAGCGTGAGGAAGCTACTCAAAAACTGATACAGGATTTGCGTGAACAACTTGAGAATACTCAAAGAGAAAGGGAGGAATGGCGTGATCAGGCTGAGAACACTCAAAGAGATCTGCAGGAATCCCACGAACGGGAGGAAGCTAATCAAAGAGTAATACAGGAATTGAGAGACCAGGTAGAGAACACACAAAGATCACTAAAGGCATTCATGGAATCCATTAACAAAGAGCTGAAGGAAGTCAGGGAGACCACAAAGGGAATGCTGAATGGAACCCAACAGAAGGAATGGGAGCCCAAAGAAACCATAACCAATCAACTAAGTGATTTGAGGACAAACACTGAACACCAAATTAAGGAAGTAAAGAAATTCACACAAGACCTAAAACAGAGCTTCACCAAAGAACTTGAAGCCATCAAAGCTGACCAACTAGAAGGAAAAGAGATAAAAAACAAAGTAGAGAGTCTTGACAGCAGGTTAGACCATGCAGAAGATCGAATCTCAGGGATTGAAGACAGCCTAGATATTATAGAGAAAGAACATACAACCATCCAAGACAAGTCCAAGAAATATGATAGATCTATCCAACACCTGGAAGACACCATCAGAAGGCCTAATCTAAGGATAATGGGTGTAGAGGAGCACCTAGAAACAGAAGTTAATGGTCTAGGAAATTTGTTTAACAGGATCCTAGCAGAGAACTTCCCAAACATGCAAAAAGACAGGCCTGTCCAGATACAAGAAGCCTTTAGAACCCCAAATAGACCAGACCAGAATAGGACATCCCACCGCCACATTATAATCCACACAGGATCAACTCAGAACAAGGAAAAGATCCTTAAAGCTGTCAGAGAGAAAAGGGTAATCACTTATAAAGGGAAACCAATTAGAATCACCTCAGATTTCTCAGCAGAGACAATCAAAGCAAGAAGAGCCTGGAATGATGTATGCCATGCCCTAAAAACAAACAACTATCAACCAAGAATACTGTACCCAGCTAAGCTCTCCTTCATAACTGAAGGCCAAATAAAAACCTTCCATAGCAAAGAAAAATTGAAACAATACATCTCCACCAAACCAGCCCTTCAAAAGATTCTTAAAGATGTCCTACACATAGAAAACCAACAAGACCGCAATAAAGGCCAAGAAACTGCACACAAACTGAGAATCCAAGAACCATAGGAAGAACCCAGTTTTCGCAGCCCCCAAGAAGGTAGATAACATGGCAGGAACTCCCAAATACCTCTCAGTCCTATCTCTTAATGTTAACGGACTGAACTCTCCAATTAAGCGACATAGACTGTCTAGTTGCTGCCTGCAGGAGTCACATCTTGCCCGTAAAAACAAACACATTTTCAATGTTAAAGGCTGGAACAAAATCTACCAAGCAAACGGACCGCATAAACAGGCGGGAGTTGCAATCCTAATATCAGATAAAATAGACTTCAAATTAAAATTCGTGAAAAGAGATAAAGAAGGTCGCTACATACTAATTAAAGGATCTCTCCTTCAGGAGGATATTACAATTCTAAATATCTATTCGCCAAACAATGGAGCACCCAAATTTATCAAAGAAACACTACTTTCCCTCAAATCCCATATAGATCCAAAGACATTAATTGTTGGGGATTTTAACACACCACTCTCCCCACTAGATAGATCAACTCGGCAAAAACTCAACAGAGAAACCGCAGATCTAAACAGCTGCATAGATCAACTAGACTTAACAGACATTTACCGAACATTTCACCCAGCAGCATCAGAATACACGTTTTTCCCAGCAGCACATGGAACGTTTTCTAAAATAGACCACATTTTAGGCCACAAAGCAAACTTGTCTAAATTCAGAAACATTGAAGTTATACCTTGCATTCTCTCTGACCACAAGGGAATAAAATTAGAACTCAACACCAAAAGCCACCAAAGAAAGTCTTGTATCACATGGAGGCTAAACAACACACTGCTGAATCATGAGTGGGTCATGGAAGAGATTAGAAAGGAAATTCAAATGTTCATGCTATTCAACAAAAATGAACACACAAAATACCAGCTCCTCTGGGACACAGCAAAGGCAGTACTCAGAGGCAAGTTTATAGCTCTCAGCTCCTACATCAACAAATTGGAGAGATCTGAAACTAACAATTTAATGACACATCTAAACCTCCTTGAAAAAGAGCAGCAAGATAAACCCCAATCCAGTAGACGGAAAGAAATAATCAAAATTAAATCAGAATTAAATGAATTAGAATCCAAAAACACTAGAGAAAGAATCAACAAAACAAAGAGTTGGTTCTTCGAAAAACTTAACAAAATTGACAGACCCTTAGCACATCTTATCAGAAAAAGAAGAGAACACACCCAAATTAATAAACTCAGAGATGAGAATGGAAACATCACCACGGAAACAACCAAGATTCAGAACATTATAAGGGAATACTTCTCAAAACTGTATGCTAATAAGTTTGAGAACTTGACAGAAATGGACCTCTTCCTAGCAAATATTGACATGCCAAAACTAAACCAAGATGAGTTAAACTATCTTAACAGGCCCATATCAAGCATTGAAATAGAAACAGCAATAAGAGACCTCCGAGCTAAGAAAAGTCCAGGACCAGATGGTTTTACAGCGGAATTCTACAAGGCCTTCAAAGCAGAGCTCACACCAATTCTCCTCCAACTCTTCAATGAAATTGAAAGAGAAAGCTCACTACCGAACACATTCTATGAAGCCATCATAACCCTCAACCCAAAACCAGGCAGGGACTCATCAAAGAAAGAGAACTATAGACCCATTTCTTTGATGAACATTGATGCAAAACTTCTCAACAAAATTTTGGCCAACCGACTTCAACAATTCATCCAAAAAATCATACACCACGATCAAACAGGATTCATTTCAGGGATGCAAAGCTGGTTCAATATACGCAAATCAATTAATATTATTCATCACATCAACAGGAGCAAGAATAAGAACCACATGGTTATCTCAATAGATGCAGAAAAAGCATTCGACAAGATCCAACACCCCTTTATGATGAAGGTTTTGGAAAAATTAGGAATCCATGGAACATTCCTCAATACAATAAAGGCTGTATATGACAAACCTACAGCCAGCATTATACTCAATGGTGAAAAACTAAAGCCATTTCCTCTTAACTCAGGAACAAGACAAGGATGCCCACTCTCTCCACTTCTCTTCAATCTAGTATTAGAATGCCTAGCTACAGCAATAAGACAAGATGCAGACATAAAGGGGATCCAAATAGGGAAAGAAGAAATAAAACTCTCCCTCTTTGCAGATGACATGATCTTGTATTTAAAGAATCCCATAGACTCCACTCCCAAATTACTCAAGCTGATTCAAAACTTTGGCAAAGTAGCAGGTTATAAAATTAACCCCCCAAAATCAATGGCTTTTCTGTATGCCAACAATGAGAAAAGTGTGGCTGAAATTAGGAAAGCAACTCCATTTGTAATAGCCCCACAAAAAAATAAAATACCTAGGAATTAACTTAACTAAAGAAGTGAAGGACCTCTATGATGAAAACTTTAAAATCTTGAAAAAGGAAATCAACACAGAACTTAAAAAATGGCAAAACCTCCCATGCTCCTGGATTGGAAAGATTAACATCGTGAAAATGGCAATACTTCCCAAGGCTATCTACAAATTCAACGCAATACCTATCAAAATTCCACCCTCATTCTTCAAGGAAATAGAAGAGGCAATCCAAAAATTCATATGGAACAATAAAAGACCCCGAATAGCAAAAACGCTCCTCAACGGAAAGAACACTGCTGGAGGAATATCAATACCAAATTTCAAACTCTACTATAAAGCCATAGTAATCAAAACAGCTTGGTATTGGCATAAGAACAGACCTCAGGACCAATAGAATAGAATTGAAAACCCAGAAATGAACCTACAGACCTATAGCCATCTAATCTTCGATAAGGGAGCTAAAACAATAGAATGGAAGACAGACAGCCTCTTCAGTAAATGGTGCTGGCAAAACTGGTTAACTACATGTAGAAAACTAAAGCTAGATCCTTATATATCACCCTGCACCAGAATCAACTCCAAATGGATCAAAGACCTTGAACTCAAAGCAGACACTCTGAAAACATTACAGGATGGAATAGGAGAAACCCTGGGTCTCCTTGGCTCAGGCCGAAATTTTCTGAATAGAGACCCAGAAACACAACAAATCAAAGAAAGGTTGGACAAATGGGATTGTATAAGGTTGCAGAGCTTCTGCAGGGCAAATGACATAGCTAGCAAGATCAATAGAAAGCCCACGGACTGGGAGAAGATCTTTACTAGCCATACAACGGACAAGGGTCTCATATCTAAAATATACTTGGAACTCAAAAAATTAAACCACCCAACAACAAATCCTCAAAGAAACAACTGCCCAATAAGTAAGTGGGTGAAAGACTTAAAGAGAAGCTTCTCTGAAGAAGAAAGAAGGATGGCCAATAGACACATGAAGAAATGTTCAACATCCCTAGCCATAAAAGAAATGCAAATCAAAACAACATTGAGATATCACCTCACTCCAGTTAGAACAGCAAAAATCAAGAACTCTAACAACAACAGATGCTGGAGGGGATGTGGACAGAAAGGAACCTTACTTCATTGTTGGTGGGAATGTAAACTTGTTCAACCACTTTGGAAAGCAGTATGGAGGTTCCTCAAAAGACTCCACATAGAGCTCCCCTATGACCCAGCAATCCCACTTTTGGGCATTTACCCTAATGTTTACAAAAAAGACCACACTAAAGCTACCAGCACAACTATGTTTATTGCAGCATTATTTACCATAGCTAAGATATGGAACCAACCCAGATGCCCCTCAATAGATGAATGGATCAAGAAAATGTGGTATATATACACAATGGAATTCTATGCCTCCACCAGAAAGAATGACATTGCCCCATTTGTTAGGAAATGGAAAGGCTTGGAAAAAATTATATTAAGTGAAGTAAGCCAGGCCCAAAGAAACATAGGTCCCATGGTTTCCCTTATTTGCAATATCTAGTATAGGTATGAGTCAAGCGGAAAAAGTCAGAGAAGGTGATGTTAGGAAAACGAACCCTCAAATATGTATTTTAATGTTTTTGTTTCTTTCATGCATGTGTTTCTAACGCATTTATAAGATTATTTCTTGGTTGCTTTGTATGTCCCTCCCCCACAGTGTAACCCCTGCTTTCACTATATTTGATGTCAGTATAACATGTGGAGGAGATGGGGACAAACAAGTCGTTTAAGGATTCAGGTATACCTGTTGCAACAATGAGAAGTACATAATGTCATGTCAAAACCAGCTTTACAATGTCGGAGGGGGGGAGGGGGGGTATGATTGGGTGGGGGGGAGGGGGGAGGCTGGGAAGGGAGGTGAAGGGTAAACAAAGGAGGAGGCTGCAATGCTTGGTAAGAAATGTATGCATTATCCTGACCATGTAATTGTAACCCCTCTGTACAGTATGTTCTCAAATAAAATAAAATAAAATTAAAAAAAAAAATAAAAAAAAAATAAAACAAGTCCCTCTCCCCGATGGTCTTGCGGTTCCTCGACCCTGGGCTGCCAGCACCTGGTAATAGCCTCAGTCATTGCAGATGTCTTAGCCTGTAAAGCTAAAGTTAATGATTGGGAATGTTGCTGTTGTGCTCCCACATCCTGTGAGGCCACCACCCATCTGCTCAAGGAACTCTCTCTCAATCCCGTGCAGGCCATGCAATGGTCTTCATTCATTCCTTCCCACACCAGCAGCTTTACGAACTGATCTCAGAAGTTACCTGCTGGTAGCTGGTGGTGAACGCTCTGTTGGCCTCAGTCTACAAACTCAGCTAGAGACTCACCAGGTTTTTGTTTTACTCCTGCTATGGGGGACTCAGTAGGCCCCTCGCCCAGTTTGTACCACACGGCAAGTCCTGCCTGCCTCACCTGGTCATGGTAGGGGCCAGGTATTGCAGCCTGTTTGACTCCAGTGGAGTCCCCCATCCCTGTTAACATGGCATAAGTAATAGATATCTTGGGTTGAGCCTGCCATATATTCTTTGCTCACACTCTGCATTCCTCCTTAAAGAAAGCACATCATTTAATAAACAGAACTGGTAAGGACAGCTTTGGTCACATCCAGCCAGTCCTTAAGGACACATGGGTGATAAGCAATATCCTGTAAAAAGTTCTGGGCCCAAGTAGAGTTTGGGCCATATACCACCACCTCCTTGTGGAGCTCATTAAGATCTTTAGCTTCCTATGGATACCATTCCCAGGACCTGTTAGATCCTGGTGCCAGATTGACCACATATGCTTGGGGAAGCGAATCCTGTGGCCTAGGGTCCAGGCTTTCAATTAGCCCTTCCCTTCCAGGGTAGGCCTCCGAGTAGGTTACTTCCCAAGGACATGACCCCTACACAGAAGGTCGGTAGGGATCCAGGTCTTGCAGGTACCTCTTGAGGGTCGAGTGGGGTTCCATACCTCCTCCCCAATAGGGGGAATAGGGAGGGGGCTTAGGACCGTCAGGAGCCCCTGAGTCAGAGGGAGTAACTTTCACCCTCATTTTGACTTCCACTGTGCATGTTTCAGTGTGTTCTCCATCAAATTTGACCCATTCTTGTTCCTTCTCAATTCCCAAGTTCTCCTTTACTCCTTCTAGGCCTAATGTTGCCTCTCCCCCTTCTTCTGTGAGATAGCATTACACATATTAAGGGTTTCACTTACCCTGAGAGACCATTTAGCCTCAGCTGGTATCTTTCCCTTTCATGCCCCAAGTTGGGCCCCAGATGTCCAGTCTTTGTCCATCCCACAAAAGATGGACGCGGTCTGAGGAAAGGTAACGCGGATGTTCTCATGTTCCTCAGCCTCCCTTAGCCTGGGAGACAATCAGACCCAGCGGGGAGTCAAGTCAAGCAGGAAAACTCATTTATTAACACAGAGCAAGCCCTTTTTAAAGCAAATAAAAGAGCAACAAGTGGCATGGCAGTGGAGGAGAAGGAACCAATCACTGTCAAGGTCACACCCTATCATGTCCCTAAGCTTCCTCGGGCTGGTTAAGCACTAAACCTAAAGCAGATTGGCCTCTGGCCACTCAACTCACACTCAGCGCCATCTTTGCTGCCCATGTGCTTTACAATAACCCTCATCCCAAAACTAGGCAGGGACTCATCAAAGAAAGAGAACTGTAAATCCATTACTTTTTTATTTTTGTAGACCCATTTATTTGGTGAATATTGATGCAAAACTTCTCAACAAAATTTTGGCCAATCGACTTCAACAGTTCATCCAAAAAAATCATACACCACAATCAAACAGGATTCATTTCAGGTATGCAAAGCTGGTTCAATATACACAAATCAAATAATATAATTCATCACGTCAACAGGAGCAAGGATAAGAAACACATGGGTATTTCAATAGATGCAGAAAAAGCATTGGACAAGACCAAACACCCCTTTATGATGAAGGTTTTGGAAAAATTAGGAATTCATTGAAACATTCCTCAATACAATAAAGGCTGTATAAGACAAACCTGCAGGAAGCATTATACTTAATGGTGAAAAACTAAAGCCATTTCCTCTTAACTTAGGAAGGAAACAAGATTGTCCATTGTCTCCACTTCTCTTCAATCTAGTATTGGAATGTCTCGCTAAAGCAATAAGACAAGATGCAAACATAAAGGGGATCCAGATAGGGAAAGAAGAAGTAATACTCCCCTCTTTGCAAATGACATAATCTCGTATTTAAAGAATCCCACAAACTCCACTCCCAAATTACTCAAGCAGATTCAAAACTTTGGCAGAGTAGCAGTAACCCTCAAAAACCAATGGCTTTTCTATATGCCAACAATGAGAAAAGTGTGACTGAAATTAGGAAAGCAACTCCATTCGTAATAGCCCCCCAAAAATAAAATACCTAGTAATTATCTTAACTAAAAAACCTGAAAAAGGAAATCAAAACAGAACTTAGAAAGTGGCAAAAACTCCCATATACCTGGATTGGAAAGATCAAAATCCTGAAAATGGCAATACTTCCCAAGGCTATCTACAAATTCAATGCAGTACCTATCAATATTCCTTCATCATTCTTCAAGGAAATAGAAGAGGCAATCCAAAAATTCATATGGAACAATAAAAGACCCCAAATAGCTGAAACGATCCTAAACAGAAAGAACAGTGCTGGAGGAATATCAGTACCAAATTTCAAACTCTACTACAAAGCCATAGTAATCAAAACAGATTGGTACTGACACAAGAACAGACCTCAGGACCAATGGAATAGAATTGAAAACCCAGAAATGAGCCTAGAGACTTATAGCCATCTAATTTTCGATAAGGGAGCTAAAAAAGTAGAATGGAAGAAAGACAGCCTCTTCAGTAAATGGTGCTGGCAAAATTTGTCAACTAATTGCAGAAAATTAAGCTAGATCCTTATGTATCACCCTGCACCAGAATCAATTCCAAATGGATCAAAGACCTCGGAGTCAGACACCCTGAAAACATTTCAGGATGGAATAGGAGAAACCCTAGGACTCCTTGGCACAGGCCGAAATTTTCTTAATAGAGACCCAGAAACACAACAAATCAAAGAAATGTTGGACAAATGGGATTCCATGGAATTGCAGAACTTCTGTATGGCAAAGGACATAGCTAGCAAGATCAATTGAAAACCCACAGATTGGGAGAAGATCTTCACTAGCCATACAACAGACAAGGGTCTCATATCTAAAATATACGTGGAATTCAATAAATTAAATCCACCAACAACCTATCTTCAAAGAAACAACTTCCCAATAAATAATTGGGCTAAAGACTTAAAGAGAATCTTCTCTGAAGAGGAAAGAAGGATGGCCAATAGACACATGAAGAAATGCTCAACCTCCCTTGCCATGAAAGTAATGCAAATCAAAACAACATTGAGATACGACCTCACCCCAGTTAGAATGGCTATAATCAAGAACTCTAATAACCACAGATGCTGGAGGGAATGTCGACAGAAGGGAACCTTACTACATTGTTGGTGGGAGTGTAAATTTGTTCAACCACTTTGGAAAGCAGTATGGAGGTTCCTGAAAAGGCTCCACATAGAGCTCCCCTATGACCCAGCATTTACCCACGTGATCACAAACAAGGCCACACTAAAGCTCCCAGCAGGACTATGTTTATTGCAGCAGCATTTACCATAGCTAAAATATGGAACCAACCCAGATGCCCCTCAGTAGATGAATGGATCAAGAAAATGTGGTGTATATACACAATAGAATGCTATGCCTCCATCAGAAAGAATGACATTGCTACATTTTTTAGGAAATGAAAAGTATTGGGAAAATTATATTAAGTGAAGTACGCCAGGCCCAAAGAAACTTAGGTCCCATGGTTTCCCTTATTTGCAATGACTAGTATATGTCTGAGTCAAGCAGAAAAGGTCAGATAAGTTGATGTTAGAAAAATGAACCCTAAGTTATGTATTCGAATGCATTTTTCTTTCATGTGGTTGTTTCTAACACATTTATAAGATTATATTTTTGTTGCTTTGTATGTCTCTCCCCCATGGTGTAACCCCTGCTTTCACTGAATTTTAGGTTGGTATAATTTGTGAAGTAGAAGTGAAAACACAAATAGTTTAAATAGGGATACATGTGGATCCGTTGCAACAATGAGATGTACAATACGTTATGTGCAAAAATAAACTTCACGTCTTTGCTTGAGGGGAGCAGGATTGAGAGGGGGATAGGGGAAGGATGGGAAGGGATGGAAAGGGGAAACAAAGAAGAGGCAACAATGCTTGATAAGAAATGTATTCATTATCTTGCCATGTAATTGTAACTCCTCTGTATGATATTTTCACAATAAGAAAAAATCAAAAATAAAATAAGATAAATAAATGCTTGAAGACCTTAAAAAACAGAAATTGTATCTCCTCTGCAGGTATTTTCACAATAAAAATTTTATTAATAAAATTTAAAAAAAAGAAAAAGAAAACCATTAAGAAAATTATTCCAGGGCTTGGAAGGTGACTCAGTGGTAAAGTGCTTGCATTGCATGCATGAGGCCCTGAGTTCGATTCCTCAGCATCATATAAGCAAAAAGAAAACAGCAAGAAGTGGCATTGTGGCTGAAATTGTAGTGCGCTAGCCTTGAGCTGAAGAGCTGAGGGACCGCGCCCAGGCCCAGAGTTCAGGCCCCACCACCGGACCCCCTCAAAAAAATATTCCAAGACTGGTTTGATCTAAGACTATATTTCTTTTCTTGTTCTAGTTTTCATATGTTAGTAGAAATTAAAATTCCAAAAATTCAGTGGATATTGGCATTCAGGAATATCTTCATAGACACTAATATTGGAGGCCCTTAAGTGGAATTTTTTTATTTCACTTATTATTTTCCCAAATAAATCACCATGATTGTGTATTTTGTTTCTTTTCATTGTTATTGGCTCTTATGTTGAGAATACTTTTTCCTAGCAAAGTAGAGAAAAGCAATTTGATTGAGCAAGTAACATATGGCTTTCATAAAATGCAAATGCATATATATGTGTCTTCTGTCATTTCTAAAATTTCTTCCAGAAAAAGTTATTAATTATTCATAAGAGATACCTAATTTCAAGGTATTCCAGTTATCACATACACTTTTTGATTGAGTTATCTCTGTATAAACTCAAAATACACAGAAATCACATCTTCGTTTTAAAAACTGTAGTTTAAGCCGGGCGCTGGTGGCTCATGCCTGTAATCCTAGCTACTCAGGAGGCTGAGATCTGAGGATCGTGGTTCAAAGCCAGCCCGGGCAAGAGAGACCGTGAGACTCCTATCTCCAATAAACCACCAGAAAACCGGAAGTGGTGCTGTAGCTCAAATGGTAGAGCGCTGGCCTTGAGCTGAAGAGCTGAGGGACAGTGCCCAAGCCCAGAGTTCAAGCCCCACAACTGACCAAAAAATAAATAAATAAATAAATAAATAAATAAATAAAAGCTGTAGTTTACAGAGAGTTTTTAGCCAACAGCGAAAATATTTCTAGGTATTCTGAATTTTGTGTGAAATATTTTTAACTAGTTTATTGCTGACATGTAATTCACATGCAATACATTATCTCCTTTTATTGTATACATTTTAGTGGTTTGGAAGCGAATTAGACAATCATGGGTTTTTCACAAACTTGCATTTCTTCAAATAGAAAATCTGTAAACTTTAGAACAGACATTAAAATAGATATAAAATTCAGGTACAAGTATATGTCCAGCATACATCCTCTATAGTGTATCTTTTCAAAATTTGTTTTTGCGGATTATTTCTAGGGTCTAACATATACCATTCCAGTGTACTGTCAATGAACTACATTACCTGTGCAAACAAGTTTTTACTTCTCTATACATTCATAGAAGTGTAATGCATGGATCCTATACAATTCTCTTTGACCTTTTGAAGACTTGAAAACTTGCTTGATAAAGTGATTGCAGTATTATACAAATCGATCTGCTGTTTGGAGTATAGCAATTTCTCCACAAATGCATTAATATATTTTGTATCATCTTCTTATATAATGGACACTTTTTCTTTTTTCTTAGATGCTAAAGAGGAGCTTATTGCATAGGATTCTCCTATTGACTATTAATTTCCATATGTTCTTTAAATAAATATCCTATTCAGAAATAATTTATATAGAATTAGAAGATATAAAAATAGTTAAGACTCAGGATCATTGTAGCATTAATATTGTAGCATTAACAAATATATGCCCTCTATCTGTTGCATATATTTTCACTTCTGTTATACTGTCCTTTTTTGAAATATGAAAAGTTATCAGTTGATGTTATCTAGTTATATCTTGCTTGTCTTTAGTCACTAATGAGCCTCCTGAGCATCTAGGATTACAGGCATGACCAATTGGTGCATGTTTGTCTTTCAATATTTTAAGTGTTTTCCTCTTTCTTTTGAATTCAAATATTGTCCTTTCAGGAATTCTGCAAATTCTCAGACTGTTGTTCTCCAACTGTCAAGATGATAAGCATCTGTTTGATGGGTAATTGTCCTTTTTATTGTGTTTGACATATTTTTCATGATTTCTTTTGTTTTATCCTTCCTAATTATTGCATATGATGATTAGAATATTTAATATATAGACTTCAGCTTTGCCTCAAAAGAGATAGTAGAAGGTCATGTCAAAAAAATGGTTTAAGGAAGTGGCACTGTAGCTCAAGTAATACAGCGCTTACCTTGAGCTGAAGAGCTGAGGGACAGCACCCAAACACAGAGATCAAGCCACATGATTGACAAAAAAAAGAATGTTTGAAAAGACTCTTATAGAGATAGCATTTTGAACTTTATATATACAAATGAAAAAAAAATTTTGTTGGTCTTTGTTCCTATGAAGAAATTTTAAAAATAGGCTTTAAATTATATAGCAATATATTTTAAATGCCAACTAAACAAAAATTAAAATATTATAATCAGCAAAG